>NC_138298.1:38885000-39412500 GCF_965601325.2 Salmo salar
GGGTGGTTTCTGGCTGGGTGATGTGTCTTTGCTCTTCCTTCCTCTATGACTGACGGAGGGGTAATGAAGCAATAAGGCCTGAGGGGGTGTGGTAGATGATAGCAGATTATAGGCTGTGAGGCTTTTAAAGCACCGTTCCCGCGCTGGGGGAGAAGGCATTCACGCTAAACGCTGCATGTCGGCTCAATCAGAAATCACATTTCTATGGTGGAATCTGTAACGCTTCAGCGATAACACATTAAATAGCGCCCTCAATCTAGGCCAAAGGCTTTGTCCTGTTAATGTTTAGCTACAGTAAGGGATACATAGAGGCTACATTAGAAGCCATAAGGGATACATAGAGGCTACATTAGAAGCCATAAGGGATACATAGAGACCACATGACAAGTCATAAGGGATACATAGAGACTACATTAGAAGCCATAAGGGATACATGGAGACTACATTAGAAGCCATAAGGGATACATAGAGGCTAAATTACAAGCCATAAGGGGTACATAGACTACATGACAAGTCATAAGGGATACAGTGCATTCGGAAAGTATTCAGACACCTTGACTTTTTCCACATTTTGTTACGTTACAACCTTATTCTAAAATGGATTAAATTGTTTTTTTCCCCCTCATCAATCTACACACAATACCCCATAATGACATCACAAACACCCCATAATGACAAAGCAAAACAGTTTAGAAATGTTAGAAAATGTAATAAAAAATAAAAACTGACATCACATTTGCATAAGTATTCAGACCCTTTACTCAGTACTTTGTTGATGGACCTTTGGCAGCGATTACAGCCTCAAGTCTTCTTGGGTATGACGCTACAAGCTCGGCACACCTGTATTTGGGGAGTTTCTCCCATTCTTCTCTGCAGATCCTCTCAAGCTCTGTCAGGTTGGATGGGGAGACTGGTAGACTGGATTACTGTAAAAGTACTATGAGACATTTTTAAAGGGGCTATAGAATAACTATCTTTAAACTAATGACTCGGGACGTCGGTTATAAGATTAAAGCGTATTTTAATAATACTTCACGTTACATTTGACCACTTTAGATTCTATAAAACAAAAGAAAGTTGCTAGCGAAAGCCAAGTTTATCACTTGCCACTTGCTCATAAGTGGAGCGTTTTCGTTCTCACTTCCACTTCCTGTCGCAAAGCATTTTGGTAATTGCAGTCTAAGACGCAGTATGCGGAAATAGCTCCATCATTACATGGCTGCTAAATGTTAGATGGTTCGTCTAAACAAGTCATGCATAGTGTAGAGAGAATCTGAACCACTGAAATATATTTTCAAGAACTCATTTTTAATTATATATTTTTTCAGCTGTTTGAAGCTGTTGTACAAAACCGAGAGTAAAAAAATATGCCTACATTTACGGACGGGAAGCAGAGAAATAGCACACATCAGACTTGCTTTCAACCAGAAGACATATCTATAACTGACGTGAATTTTTGGTCGGGTCGCCCACAAAGTTACATATTTAGGGTGACCATACGTCCTCTTTTTCCCGGACATGTCCTCTTTTTGGACCTAAAAAAATGCGTCCAGCCGGGATTTCTAAATCGCCCAAAATGTCGGGGATTCGGCTTTTGCTTTCTACTGTCGCCATTCATTGTGTGCGTTTTGGGGTTTTTGCATTGCTTTGACCTTTCTCTTTAGGTCCCGCCTTCTCACACGCCACCATTGGTGGGTCATGTAGGCCTACGCAAACATTGGTCAAACTGCATCTCAATCATTACCTTCACCATGGCAACAGCCAAGAGCCATAGCAGCAGCTTGCTTGTCAACAGTGGCACATGGCTCCAGAACAGCGTAAAAATGCCCAAACGCAAATGTAAATTCAGAGACGATTTACAGAGAAAATTCCCGTGTTTTCGTCTTGGTCGGGATCCGTGTGAAGCAGAATGCATGACCTGCAAAGCTGGCACGTACGTGTCAGTGTCAAATAAAGGTGCTAGCGACCTAGAAGCCCACATAAGCTCCGCAAAACACAATTTCCAGCTAAAGGAGAGAGTTCGTCAGGTAAATTTGACTGACTATTTTATGAGAGCAGGTAAAACAGAAGATGCTGTTACTGCTGCGGAGGGAGTTTTTGCATTCCACAACACTAGGGTGACCATACTCTTTTTCCGGGACATGTCCTCTTTTTTGATAACTAAAATATGGTCACTCTATACATATTGCACTTTTAATTAGTTCGTGAGGAAGAGAACTCCAGACCGACATTGAGAAATGAATTTGTCAAATGACCTGGGTGTCATGGATGTTGGGAAAGGTCGTTGGGTATCTAGTGGACTGGATTACTGTAAAGTTCCATGGCTGTGTCTACACAGGAAGCCCAATTCAAATCTTTTTCTTTACTCATTGGTCTTTTGACCAATCAGATAAAATCTGATGTGAAAAGATCTGATGTGATTAGTCAAAAATACCAATTAGTGGTAAAAATATCAGAATTGGGCTGCCTGTATAAACGCAGCCTAGAAAACATTTTGAATCACATTATTCTAGGTGAATTAGGCCCCCAGACACCACAGGAGGTTTTGTGAAGGGAGGAAGGACGATATACATTTCTGGAATGGTGTGAAAGGAATGGAAACCATATGTCTCATGTGTCTTGATACCATTTCATTCATTCTGTCCTCCCCAATTGAAGTGCCACCAGCCACCTGTGCCGCACACACTCACGTTGTACAGCTGATGTAGGCCTAGAAAAGTGAACTAATTTGAATCACGTTATTCTAGATCAGCCTTTTTCAAACCTCTCCTCCGGGACTCCCAAGAGATCCGTGTTTTAGTTTTTGCCCTAGAATTAACACCTATTGCATCTTGCCTATGCCGCTCGGTCATCGCTCATCCATATCTTTATATGTATATATTCTTATTCCATCCCTTAGATTTGTGTGTGTTATTTATTATTATTCTTGTTGTGGAATTGTGAGATTAGATTAGCCCCCAGGTACCCATCTAATAATTTAATTTATATTACAGCTGTCCACCAATAAAGCATCAGAACCAGAGATTCTGATACCGCCTGTTTTAAATGGAAGAGTCTATCTGGTAAGAACACTTTTTATTTACCGGCGCTGTTGAGTGGAACAAACTACCACAGTAACTCCATGCCGAGCATAACTTCATTTAAATAATGTGTAAAGCTGACTAATGGTGGTTTATATTCCATGTCAGCATGTAAGGCTCTACGCTATGACAATGTCCTCCTGTCCTTTGTATTGTGTTGTGTGGAGCCGAGGCCTACTATGACTAGAAAAATATTAAAGAGGACCACAATGGAAATATGTTTTCAAACATATTTTTGTGTCATTCTCGATGATTGTAAATGCTTTATCAACGTGTGGTTGCATTGACAGGCATAATCACCAGTGCTACAATAACAGATCTCAAACATTGGGGTTTTTAAAAGCCAAAATAACTGTTTCAGGTCTTACTAAACTTATCTTACATTCTAACACCATTCACCTGATATGTAAATAAAACTATTTTTCGACGAAAACTCAATAGAACTCCTGAATTATAACTCTTAGTATTACTTTTACATCAAGATCAGGGGAGAGCGCGAACGCAGTCCCCCACTACCAGAAATTATGCAATCGAGATTTCCACATTTGGGAAATTCGCAGGGGTCAGCACAGCCGGAGTGCAATGGCTGAGCCTCGCCCTGGGTGAACCGCCTTCTTGATCACGGTGTCTCCCTTGCCAGGTAAGTATGAGTTGTACACGTTGGTAGAGGGGCACTCATTCCAGGACAAAGGTGTTTGTCTAACGGTTACCACTTCTACTACTGACAATACCACATCATATCGACCAGGGTTTAATAACGTTTACTACTACAGTTGCGGACAAAGCGGTGGAAAAGCGATGCACTTTGTTTTATTATATTATATCGCTGTCTGACTATTTTCCCATCATGCAACACGGTAGACATTCTATATACATTGAACTGTTTTTCTAAATGTCCGTCTGATTACACACAAGTAGGCGATGTACCAAAATGCTGAAATCACATTCGTGCTCACACAGCCAACCGAAAGACACCAACTATTTCTGGTGTTTTGTAGCGTTCCAGACATTGTAGGAATAGTTTCATCACGCTTGTTTTCTGCTCCTCAGTAAAATATGATTCCACCATCGACCACAGGGTGGCATACGACCCCAGATATGGAGGAGAAACAGTCGCCTACTACTTCATCAACAACATGACATAGTAGTAGCTATTAGGGGTGTGCTCACATGGACATACTCGTATTTGTAATTGTATCTGTAACTTGACAGTTGATAGTCGTTTTAATATGCCTAAATAGATGTTGGCAAAATAACTTCCTGCAAATTCTCACTGCAAAAACAAACCTGGTGATTATGAGCAGCGCGCTGAGGTGTGTGTGTGTGTGTGTGTGCGCGCGCGCGGGGGGGGGGGGTGGCGGGGACAGCCACGTTTGCTGTCACTCAGTCAGAATAGGCATTAGCATCTCAACTTTATTCCCTACCCTTTACCTGCTAGTGAGATATTATGCACCACAATATGCTGCTGAGAGGAGAACTGCTCATAAGAGTAAAGGTTGCAAGGATATCATGTCAAAGTGGGTTATCATGTCAAAGTGGGTTATCCTCTCTTGAGTAGGGGCAGTATTTTGACATCCGGATGAAAAGCGTGACCAAAGTAAACTGCCTGTTACTCAGGCCCAGATGCTAGGATATGCATATAATTGGTAGATTTGGATAGAAAACACTCTAAAGTTTCTAATAAATGTCTGTGAGTATAACAGAACAGATTTGGCAGGTGAAACCCCGAGGACAAACCATCCAGGGGGGAAAATATTGAGGTCATAGGATTTTCCAATATTTTCTCTGGGATACCCTTATTATTAGGAACCTGGTTGCAGTTCCTATGGCTTCCACTAGACGTCAACAGTCTTTAGAAATTGTTCAATGTTTTTTTTGTTGTCTTTATTTAACTAGGCAAGTCTGTTAAGAACAAATTCTTAATTTCAATGACGGCCTAGGAACAGTGGGTTAACTGCCTTGTTCAGGGGCAGAACAACTGTGTTGTACCTTGTCAGCTCAGGGATTCAAACTTGCAACCTTTCGGTTACGGGCCCAACTCTCTAACCACTAGGCTACCCTGCCATCCCAGGCGGTGATACAGCCCGACATGATGCTTTCGATTGTGCATCTGTAAAAGTTTGAGGGTTTTAGGTGACAAGCCAAATTTCTTTAGCCTCCTGAGTTTGAAGAGGCTCTGTTGCGCCTTCTTCATCACGCTGGTAGCGAAACGAGTAGAGACCACCCCCCAGGCAGTGGCCATGGTAGCCACGGAACCCCATTTTTCTTTTGAGAAATGAAGAAGTAGTGCTATTCATTGTAAGTGTCACTCCAGGTGGACTCTACTGTTTTGGTGCGCGTGAACAGGAACGCGTTCCACGTTGTTTTTATCCGGTATTAGAAACAGTTTATTCTGTCTTAAATTTGATAGATTATTTACATTTTAGGGTACCTGAGGTTGGATTTGGAACGTTGTTTGAAATGTTTGGACCAAGTTTACAGGTAACTTATTAGATACTTTGTAGGCATGTTGGGCGAGTTGAAACCGGTGTATTTCTGAATCAAACGCGCCAAATAATTTGACTTTTTGGGACATAAAGAAGGACATTATCGAACGAAAGGACCATTTGTGATGTTTCTGGGACATTTTGGAGTGCCAACAGAAGAAGATCTTCAAAGGTAAGGCATTAACTTCTATGGGCTACGTGGGACACTAGCGTCCCACCTGCGGGACACAGCCAGTGAAATATCAGGGCGGCAAATTCAAAACAAAATCTCATAATTCAAATTTCTCAAACATACAACTATTTTACACCATTTAAAAAAAATACACTTGTCCTTAATCCAACCACATTGTCCGATTTCAAAAAGGCTTTACAGCGAAAGCATAAAGTTAGATTATGTTAGGACAGAGCGTCAACAAGAAAAACCACACAGCCATTTTCCAAGCAGGAGAGGCGTCACAGATTTCAAAAAAGCTTCACGGGGAAAGCACACTTTGCAATAATCTGAGTACAGCGCTCAGAAAACCAAACCAACAATACAGATACCCGCCATTTTGGAGTCATCTAAAATCATAAATAGCATTATAAATATTCACGTACCTGTGATGATCTTCATCAAAATGCACTCTCAGGAATCCCAGGTCCACAATAAATGTATGTTTTGTTCGTTAAAGTCCATAATTTATGTCCAAATACCTCCTTGTTGTTTGCACGTTCAGTAAGCTACTCCAAATGTAGGAAGCGTGCCGAAAATTTCACGACGAAAAGTCAAAAAAAGTTATATTTACGTTCGTAAAAACATGTCAAACGTTGTATAGCATCAATCTTTAGGGCTTTTTTAACATAAAACTTAAATAATATTCCAATGTCTTGAAAAATGTTATGGAACACAGCTACCTCATCACGTGATCGTGCGCCACTGAAGTCATGTCATTTTCTGAGTCACCAACTTCCTGGCCTTCTTGTTCGCTCTCTGTTCACTGCAAAAGCCTGAAACAAGGTTCTAAAGACTGTTGACATCTAGTGGAAGCCTTAGGAAGTGCAAAATGAACCCTAAGTCACTGTGTGTTAGATAGGCAATGACTTGAAAAGACTACAAGCATCAGATTTCCCACTTCCTGGTTGGATTTGTCTCAGGTTTTTGCATGCCATATGAGTTCTGTTATACTCACAGACATCATTCAAACAGTTTTAGAAACTTCACAGTGTTTTCTATCCAAATCTCCTAATAATTTGCAAATATTTGACTCTGGGCCCGAGTATTAGGCAGTTTACTCTGAGCACGCTTTTCATCCGAAAATGAAAATACTGCCCCCTATACCTTAAAAAGTTAATTATATCGCTATTTCTGACTTTTGTGTCGCACCTGCCTGGTTGAAAAATGATTTTCATGTGTTTGTATGCGTGGCACTGTCCTCAGATAATCGCATGGTGTGCTTTCGCCGTAAAGCCTTTTGGAAATCTGACACAGCGGCTGGATTAACAAGAAGATAAACTTTATTTTGATGTATAACACATGTATTTTCAAGAATGTTAAATATTTGAATTTAGTATTTTTGAGTTTCGCGCTCTGCAATTTCACCGGATGTTGGCCAGGTGGGATGCTACTGCCCATAAGAAGTTAACAAAAGTAAAATATTTTTAAGACATGAAAACATGTTAAAAAGTAAACTGTTAAAAAGCTGTCTTCAGTCCTTTGTACAGGAACAGGGTGAGTCCTTATCAAGCTCGCCGCCTCCTGCTCTTCCGAATCAATAACCGTCCAGTCTTTAAAGGCCCAGAGGAGATCCCTCCCCGAGGCGCATCACCCTAGGCACAGCAGCGCTGTCAGGCCGTGGCCGCCGGGACCTTGGGTGTTGTGGGGGACTCTTCGTTTGGGGTCGAGGCCCCCTTTCTTCTGTACCACCCCAGGGCTTCCGTGGCTACCTTGGCCTCTGCCTGGGGGGTGGTCTCTACTCATTTCGCTACCAGCGTGGTGAAGAAGGCGCAACAGAGCCTCTTCAAACTCAGGAGGCTAAAGAAATTTGGCTTGTCACCTAGGGCTTCCGTGGCTACCTTGGCCTCTGCCTGGGGGGTGGTCTCTACTCATTTCGCTACCAACGTGGTGAAGAAGGCGCAACAGAGCCTCTTCAAACTCAGGAGGCTAAAGAAATTACAGATGCACAATCGAAAGCATCATGTCGGGCTGTATCACCACCTGGTATGGCAACTGCAGTGCCCGCAACAGCATGGCTCTTCAGAGGGTGGTGTTGTCTACCCAATGCCGGGGGCAAACTACCCGCCCTCCAGGACACCTACAGCCCCCGATGTCACAGGAAGGCCAAAAAGATCATCAAGGACAACAACCACCCGAGCCACTGCCTGTTCACCCCGCTTTCAGAAGACAAAATGTATCTATAAGGCCTTAGTTCACACTGGTTGATGCTTATTTATAAAACCCTTTTAGGTCTCACACCTCCCTATCTGAGATACCTACTGCAGCCCTCATTCTCCACATACAACACCCGTTCTGCCAGTCACATTCTGTTAACCTCTCTGGGAAATGTGGGACGCTAGCGTCCCACCCGCGGGACACACTATTCAACAGCCAGTGAAATAGCAGGGCGGCAAATTCAAAACCACAAAAATTTCATAATTCAAATTTCTCAAACATACAACTATTATATCCCATTTTAAAGATACATTTCTCGTTAATCCAACCACATTGTCCGATTTCAAAAAGGCTTTACGGTGAAAGCATAACATTAGATTATGTTAGGACAGCGCTGAGACAAGAAAAACCACACAGCCATTTTCCAAGCAAGGAGTGTCACAAAAACCAGAAATACAGCTAAAATGAATCACTAACCTTTGATGATCTTCATCAGATGGCACTCATAGGACTTCATGTTACACAATACGTGTATGTTTTGCTCAAGAAAGTTCATATTTATATCCAAAAACCCCATTTTACATTGGCGTGTAATGTTCAGAAATGTTTTGCCTCCCAAAACTTCCGGTGAATAAGCACATCAATTTACAGAAATACTCATCATAAACGTTGATAAAATATTAAACTGTTATTCAATGAATTATAGATACACTTCTCCTTAATGCAACAGCTGTGTCAGATTTAAAAAAAACTTTACAGCGAAAGCACACTTTGAAATAATCTCAGTACAGTGCTCAGGCAACAACAGCAAGCAATACAGACACCTGCCATTTTGGAGTCAACTAAAATCAGAAATAGCATTATAAATATTCACTTACCTTTGATGATCTTCATCAGAATGCACTCCCAGGAATCCCAGTTCCACAATAAATGTTTGTTTTGTTCGATAAAGTCCATCATTTATGTCCAAATACCTCCTTTTTGTTCGCACGTTTAGTCCACTACTCCAAATGCAGGAAGCGCGCGCAAAATGTCACGACGAAAAGTCTAAAAAAGTTATATTTACGTTCGTAGAAACATGTCAAACGATGTATAGCATCAATCTTTAGGATGTTTTTATCATAAATCTTCAGTAATATTCCAACCGGACGATTCCTTTGTCTTCAAAAAAGAAAAGGAACACAGCTAACTCTCACGGGAGCGCGCACCACTGAACTCATGTCATTCTCTCAGTCATCTGACTCTAGGACCTCTTATTCTCTCCCCAGTCACAGTAAAATCATGAAACAACGTTCTAAAGACTGTTGACATCTAGTGGAAGCTTTAGGAAGTGCAAAATGACCCCACAGACACTGTATACTGGATAGGGAATCACTTGAAAAACTACATACCACTTCCTGGTTGGATTTTTTTCTCAGGTTTTTGCCTGCCATATGCGTTCTGTTACACTCACAGACATCATTCAAACAGTTTTAGAAACTTCAGAGTGTTTTCTATCAAAAGTAGCAGGCAGTTTAATTTGGGCACGTTATTCATCTGAATTTCCAAATACTGTCACCATGAGGTTTTAAAGGTCCCCAAAGAACCCAGATCTGTTGGTCGCTGCTCTTTTCGGATCGCTGCAGCTAGTGACTGCAGAAACACTCCAACTTGACCAACAGACAACGAAAATAATACTTTCTGTGTTTACTTTTCACAAAGAAATCAGGGGAGAGCGCGAACGCAGTCCCCCACTACCAGAAATTATGCAATCGAGATTTCCACATTTGGGAAATTCGCAGGGGTCAGCACAGCCGGAGTGCAATGGCTGAGCCTCGCCCTCGGTGAACCGCCTTCTTGATCACGGTGTCTCCCTTGCCAGGTAAGTATGAGTTGTACACGTTGGTAGAGGGGGACTCATTCCAGGACAAAGGTGTTTGTCTAACGGTTACCACTTGTACTACTGACAATACCACATCATATCGACCAGGGTCTAATAACGTTTACTAATACAGTTGCGGACAAAGCGGTGGAAAAGCGATGCACTTTGTTTTATTATATTATATCACTGTCTGACTATTTTCCCATCATGCAACACGGTAGAAATTATACACACATTGAATTGTTTGTCTCAATGTCCGTCTGATTAGACACAAGTAGGCGATGTACCAAAATGCTGAAATCACATTCGTGCTCACACAGCCAACCGAAAGACACCAACTATTTCTGGTGTTTTGTAGCGTTCCAGACATTGTAGGAATAGTTTCATCACGCTTGTTTTCTGCTCCTCAGTAAAATATGATTCCACCATCGACCACAGGGTGGCATACGACCCCAGATACGGAGGAGAAACAGTCGCCTACTACTTCATCAACAAAAAGACATAGTAGTAGCTATTAGGCGTGTTTTTTATATTTTATTTCACCTTTATTTAACCAGGTAGGCCAGTTGAGAACAAGTTCTCATTTACAACTGCGACCTGGCCAAGATAAAGCAAAGCAATGCGACGAAAACAACACAGAGTTACACATAAACAAACGTAGTCAATAACACAATAGAAAATAAAAATAGAAAGATATATTTACAGTGACATGTAATCTATGTACTGTGAGTGTAATTGTAAATTGACAGGATGATACTCGTGATCGGGGATAAACTGAAGTGTTTTAATATGCCTAAATACATTTTTGCAAAATACACGCTGAGGTGTGTGTGCAGCTAAATTTGCTATGACTCAGTCAGAATACGCATTAGCGTTTCATCTTTGTTCCCAAGCCTTTACCGCTTGTGAGATATTATGCACATTGATAGCAAACGTCCTCGTCGTGTGGTTTGTATCATAGCAACAGGCAGACCAAAAACATGCCAGGAAAATTGACCTCGCATGTTGTGTCGTGCATAAGAACAGCCATTAGCCGTGGTATATTGGCCATATACCACACCCCTTCGTGTTAATTCGATAAATGGATTTAGATTTTTTTTTTTAAGAGCTGGAATACATTTCCTCATATAATGTTGTTCCTCTGTGAATGCGATTTTACTGCTAAGAAAAACATTCAAAATTAAAAGTCCTCGTCAAACTTCCCGTTCCATGGCTACTACTACTTCCGGGTCAGCTTCGCTCCATGCAATGACATTGTAACCAAATATTTTCGAAATCAATACGGGGAGTGTGTCTGTGCACGTTTTTGCTATACATGTTATGAATTTGTACCCGCTATTTACGAAATCAATACGGGGAGTGTGTCTGTGCACGTTTTTGCTATACGTGCTCTGAAAGACAAAGTTGACCGACATAGTTTTACAATATGACACCAATGTCTACGGGATTCAGTGAAGAGCGACAGGGCGAAGCACAGGTAAACATATAACAGTAAGCTGCTACAGTAACTAACTAAGCTACTGTACCATAGCTAGCCTCACCTGTCACTTGCAGTCAGTTAGCATGCTTGCTGTAGGCTAGCTAGTTAACGTTTTCTATGCACTCGAGATCTTGACAAAAAAAAACACAAACCGGTTACTTCAATTGATATGTATTGATAAAATCAATGGAGGTAAGGTTTTGGGACTGTGTGTGTGTGTGTATAGAGTCCTGTAGGAATGGATTACATCCCCACAGAAGATGAGAGGAGAGTCTTCAGAGAATGCAACCAGGAGAGTTTCTGGTACAGATGTAAGTTACCATGGGTAACACAGACTAACAAAATAGCAATAGATTTGACAGAAGTCTGTATTTTCCAGGAGTCTGTACTTTCCAGGAGTCTGTATTTTACACGAGTCTATATTTTACAGGAGTCTGTATTTTACACGAGTCTATATTTTACAGGAGTCAGGTTCATGCTCAATATATCATTCATTCTATGTACAGGTATTGGTGCGCATGTGATTCTAACCTTGTTTCTCCCCTCCCTTCCTACAGCCGTGCCCTTCTCAGTGGTCAGCATGCTTGTCACTCAAGGCCTCATCCATAGAGGTAGGCCCACCTCCCATATCCGTCATCACTATATCTTAGTGTACATGTATGATCTAGGAGCGCATCCAAGGGACATCTCAATACTCTGATATAGAATAGTAGCTTCCAGTTAGAGATACCTTAATGACAAGTGCAAGTTCAGAGAAAGCAGCCAAATAGATGAAGGTGTTTGCTGCAGAGGGCAGCAGATGTATCACACCTATACATTTGAGTGTCTGCAACCCACCTGGTCGACACTTGCCTTTTCTACCATGAATTGGACTAGTGACATCAAGACTGACTCTTCTGTGTTCCTTCCTGTGTTTTAGGAGCTCTGACATCGTCATCCAAGTTTGGATCTCTCCCTAAAGTGGCCTGTGAGTTCACTGAACCCAGATGTTTGTGTATAAAGTGTGTGCTCCTTGTTATTATGAGAATGTAATACAGATGTGTGTCCAGTTGCGGGGCTGTGTGGCTACCTGGCAGGGAAGATATCGTACATGAAGCATTGTCAGGAGAAGTTCAAGAGGCTGGAGCACTCCCCTCTAGGAGAAGCACTGAGACAGAGGACCAGACCCAACACACAGTCAGTAACACACACACACACACATACATACATACATACATACATACATACATACATACATACATACATACATACATACATACATACATACATACATACATACATACATACACTCACTCCTCTTCTTCTTTCTCAGGTCGTCTCAGGGCCCCCAGTCAGAGATGAGTGACCCCGACCAGGTGTCGTTTGACCCCATGTTCCAGGCCTCTGACCCCCAGAGCCAGGTACAAACACACGTTTAAATACTTTCTTTGAATCCACCCATCAAATGTACATAGAAAATGGAACCAAACATTTCAAAGGTCCCTGTATGCATGGCAACCAACAGTACAGGAAGCACCTCCTTCTCCAAACAGCTAGGCTGCCCACGACAGCTGAAACAGACCGGTACCTAGCCAACTGGTCTCCTTCACCAAACAGCTAGGCTGCCCACAACAGCTGAAACAGACCAGTACCTAGCCAACTGGTCTCCTTCACCAAACAGCTAGGCTGCCCACGACAGCTGAAACAGAGCAGTACCTAGCCAACTGGTCTCCTTCTCCAAACAGCTAGGCTGCCCACGACAGCTGAAACAGAGCAGTACCTAGCCAACTGGTCTCCTTCTCCAAACAGCTAGGCTGCCCACGACAGCTGAAACAGAGCAGTACCTAGCCAACTGGTCTCCTTCTCCAAACAGCTAGGCTGCCCACGACAGCTGAAACAGAGCAGTACCTAGCCAACTGGTCTCCTTCTCCAATCAGCTAGGCTGCCCACGACAGCTGAAACAGAGCAGTACCTAGCCAACTGGTCTCCTTCTCCAAACAGCTAGGCTGCCCACGACAGCTGAAACAGAGCAGTACCTAGCCAACTGGTCTCCTTCTCCAAACAGCTAGGCTGCCCACGACAGCTGAAACAGAGCAGTACCTAGCCAACTGGTCTCCTTCTCCAAACAGCTAGGCTGCCCACGACAGCTGAAACAGAGCAGTACCTAGCCAACTGGTCTCCTTCTCCAATCAGCTAGGCTGCCCACGACAGCTGAAACAGAGCAGTACCTAGCCAACTGGTCTCCTTCTCCAAACAGCTAGGCTGCCCACGACAGCTGAAACAGAGCAGTACCTAGCCAACTGGTCTCCTTCTCCAAACAGCTAGGCTGCCCACGACAGCTGAAACAGAGCAGTACCTAGCCAACTGGTCTCCTTCTCCAAACAGCTAGGCTGCCCACGACAGCTGAAACAGAGCAGTACCTAGCCAACTGGTCTCCTTCTCCAAACAGCTAGGCTGCCCACGACAGCTGAAACAGAGCAGTACCTAGCCAACTGGTCTCCTTCTCCAAACAGCTAGGCTGCCCACGACAGCTGAAACAGAGCAGTACCTAGCCAACTGGTCTCCTTCTCCAATCAGCTAGGCTGCCCACGACAGCTGAAACAGAGCAGTACCTAGCCAACTGGTCTCCTTCTCCAAACAGCTAGGCTGCCCACGACAGCTGAAACAGAGCGGTACCTAGCCAACTGGTCTCCTTCTCCAAACAGCTAGGCTGCCCACGACAGCTGAAACAGAGCGGTACCTAGCCAACTGGTCTCCTTCTCCAAACAGCTAGGCTGCCCACGACAGCTGAAACAGAGCGGTACCTAGCCAACTGGTCTCCTTCTCCAAACAGCTAGGCTGCCCACGACAGCTGAAACAGAGCGGTACCTAGCCAACTGGTCTCCTTCTCCAAACAGCTAGGCTGCCCACGACAGCTGAAACAGAGCAGTACCTAGCCAACTGGTCTCCTTCTCCAAACAGCTAGGCTGCCCACGACAGCTGAAACAGAGCAGTACCTAGCCAACTGGTCTCCTTCTCCAATCTGCTAGGCTGCCCACGACAGCTGAAACAGAGCAGTACCTAGCCAACTGGTCTCCTTCTCCAAACAGCTAGGCTGCCCACGACAGCTGAAACAGAGCGGTACCTAGCCAACTGGTCTCCTTCTCCAATCAGCTAGGCTGCCCACGACAGCTGAAACAGAGCGGTACCTAGCCAACTGGTCTCCTTCTCCAATCAGCTAGGCTGCCCACGACAGCTGAAACAGAGCGGTACCTAGCCAACTGGTCTCCTTCTCCAAACAGCTAGGCTGCCCACGACAGCTGAAACAGAGCGGTACCTAGCCAACTGGTCTCCTTCTCCAAACAGCTAGGCTGCCCACGACAACTGAAACAGAGCGGTACCTAGCCAACTGGTCTCCTTCTCCAAACAGCTAGGCTGCCCACGACAGCTGAAACAGAGCGGTACCTAGCCAACTGGTCTCCTTCTCCAAACAGCTAGGCTGCCCACGACAGCTGAAACAGAGCAGTACCTAGCCAACTGGTCTCCTTCTCCAAACAGCTAGGCTGCCCACGACAGCTGAAACAGAGCAGTACCTAGCCAACTGGTCTCCTTCTCCAAACAGCTAGGCTGCCCACGACAGCTGAAACAGAGCAGTACCTAGCCAACTGGTCTCCTTCTCCAAACAGCTAGGCTGCCCACGACAGCTGAAACAGAGCAGTACCTAGCCAACTGGTCTCCTTCTCCAATCAGCTAGGCTGCCCACGACAGCTGAAACAGAGCAGTACCTAGCCAACTGGTCTCCTTCTCCAAACAGCTAGGCTGCCCACGACAGCTGAAACAGAGCAGTACCTAGCCAACTGGTCTCCTTCTCCAAACAGCTAGGCTGCCCACGACAGCTGAAACAGACCAGTACCTAGCCAACTGGTCTCCTTCTCCAAACAGCTAGGCTGCCCACGACAGCTGAAACAGAGCAGTACCTAGCCAACTGGTCTCCTTCTCCAAACAGCTAGGCTGCCCACGACAGCTGAAACAGAGCAGTACCTAGCCAACTGGTCTCCTTCTCCAAACAGCTAGGCTGCCCACGACAGCTGAAACAGAGCAGTACCTAGCCAACTGGTCTCCTTCTCCAATCAGCTAGGCTGCCCACGACAGCTGAAACAGAGCAGTACCTAGCCAACTGGTCTCCTTCTCCAAACAGCTAGGCTGCCCACGACAGCTGAAACAGAGCAGTACCTAGCCAACTGGTCTCCTTCTCCAAACAGCTAGGCTGCCCACGACAGCTGAAACAGAGCAGTACCTAGCCAACTGGTCTCCTTCACCAAACAGCTAGGCTGCCCACGACAGCTGAAACAGAGCAGTACCTAGCCAACTGGTCTCCTTCTCCAAACAGCTAGGCTGCCCACGACAGCTGAAACAGAGCAGTACCTAGCCAACTGGTCTGCCAAGGTTATCGTCACCTCGCCCTGGCCCCCCTGTTCTCCCTGGCCCCCCTGTTTTCTCTGGCCCCCCTGTTTTCTCTGGCCCCCCTGTTCTCCCTGGCCCCCCTGTTCTCCCTGGCCCCCCTGTTTTCTCTGGCCCTCTTGGCCTCTCCACACAACAACAAAATATGGTGTATTTGACACACAGGAAAAGACATCATCATCATCATCATCAAACCAGCTTCCTATTACACAAGACTGTTAATGGATGTGGGGAGGCAGGTAGCCTAGTGGTTAGAGTGTTGGGCCAGTAACCGAAAGGTTGCTAGATCGAATCACCAAGCTGACAAGGTAAAAATCTCTGTCGTTCTGCCCCTGAACAAGGCAGTTAACCCACTGTTCCTAAGCTGTCATTGTAAATAAGAATTTGTTCTTAACTGACTTGCCTCGTTAAATCAAAATGTGTGCTGTTGGTGAGACTACCGGTCCGACCTCGCTGGCTATCAGGTCAACAAGGAGGTCGTCTAGCAATGTACAAATCCTTGTATGAACAGCAACCATTCACAACATTGGCAATGGACTCCATTACATTTGACTCATGTAGAATACAAATGGGTCATGGTTTGCAGAGTGCTAGATTATTGTAGTAGCTGGGAGACAGAGTGGTCAGTACAGTCCAGAGCAGCCTCAGGCCAGTCTAGTGTTGTAGTAGCTGGGAGACAGAGTGGTCAGTACAGAGCAGCCTCAGGCCAGTCTAGTGTTGTAGTAGCTGGGAGACAGAGTGGTCAGCACAGTCCAGAGCAGCCTCAGGCCAGTCTAGTGTTGTAGTAGCTGGGAGACAGAGTGGTCAGTACAGTCCAGAGCAGCCTCAGGCCAGTCTAGTGTTGTAGTAGCTGGGAGACAGAGTGGTCAGTCCAGAGCAGCCTCAGGCCAGTCTAGTGTTGTAGTAGCTGGGAGACAGAGTGGTCAGTCCAGAGCAGCCTCAGGCCAGTCTAGTGTTGTAGTAGCTGGGAGACAGAGTGGTCAGTACAGTCCAGAGCAGCCTCAGGCCAGTCTAGTGTTGACAGAGTGGTCAGTCCAGAGCAGCCTCAGGCCAGTCTAGTGTTGTAGTAGCTGGGAGACAGAGTGGTCAGTACAGTCCAGAGCAGCCTCAGGCCAGTCTAGTGTTGACAGAGTGGTCAGTCCAGAGCAGCCTCAGGCCAGTCTAGTGTTGTAGTAGCTGGGAGACAGAGTGGTCAGTACAGTCCAGAGCAGCCTCAGGCCAGTCTAGTGTTGTAGTAGCTGGGAGACAGAGTGGTCAGCACAGTCTGATACCGAGGGGTGTTGTCCTGGTTGTAGGATGAGCTTCTACAACAACACTGCAGTCTGCCACAACTGCATCCAAGGCAGTCACTGGCTCAGTTTGCATATCAGTCCGTGTCCATCTGATCTCCATTCATTCCAACACCATGTGTTCTGTGTTCCCGTTTGATTCTGTGTGTCAGGTCCCACCCCACGCCAGAGACTATGGATACAGTGACGCCCCCACCGCAGCACAGACCAGCCGCACCGCTGCAGACATCGACTACAACATGCCAGGTAACCGTGGCAGCAAGTAGTAACCTAACTACAGCGTTAACCATGACAACCCTTCAACGGTGTCCTCCTAGTTAACTGCCTGATTTAACCTCAGTTTGACCCCCCCCCTCCTGCAGCCCAACCTCTGACCTCTAACCTGTATTTCTTGGATGTCTGTCCCCTGCAGCCCAGGGTCGTTTTCACTAGGAACCGAGCGGAAGGGTGCAGGGTTAAGTTGCCCCTAGACACTGATCTTAGGTCAGTTGCATTCTCTCCCCCCCCCCCCCCCCCACTAGTGGTTAAAGTTACCATTGGGGGGGATGGAGAAGCTGATCCTAGATCTGCACGATAGACTTAGATAGATGACATCATTTGTATCTGTCCCATTGTGGCGTCTGAGGGCACGAGCAGCACCATTAAGGTAATCTCCAGATTGAAGTAGTCCATCTTTCTTCAAAGTCAAGGTTGGTGATTTACTGCCCCCTGGAGGATGTTGTTTTAACAGGTATGGTTGGTGATTTACCCTGCAGTTATGAAATGTTTATTCACAAGTAGATAATTCATTGGCTGATCCCTCCTTATGACCTGGATGGAATGGTGTTATCTTTCCTTTAACCTGTTTAGGATAGGGGGCAGAATTTTCACAGCCGGATGAAAAACGTACCCGATTTAAACTGGTTACTACTCTTGCCCAGAAACGAGAATATGCATATTATTAGTAGATTTGGATAGAAAACACTCTGAAGTTTCTAAAACTGTTTGAATGGTGTCTGTGAGTATAACAGAACTCATATGGCAGGCAAAAACCTGAGAAAATTCCAAGCAGGAAGTGGAATGTCTGAGAATTGTAGTTCTTCTTTTGATTCTCTATCGAAACTACAGTATCTGTGGGGTTACGTTGCACTTTCTAAGGCTTCCATTGGCTGTCTAAAGCCTTCAGAAAGTGGATTGAGCCTTCTCCTGTCTCTGGGCAGAGTATAGTAGCTCAGTTTCTCAGTGGTCTGCCTGGGGACAAAGAGATTGGATATGCGCGTTCCTGCGAGCACGCAGTTTTTTTTCTTTTCCTCCTTGAATGAATACACTATTGTCCGGTTGGAATATTATCGCTATTTTACGAGAAAAATACCATAAAAATTGATTTGAAACACCGTTTGACATGCTTCTAAGTACGGTAATGGAACATTTTGACTTTTTGTGTCTCGAAATGCGCTCGCGCGTTAGCCTTTGGATAGTGACCTGAACGCACGAACAAAACGGAGGTATTTGGACATAACCATGGATTATTTGGAACAAAAACAAAATTTATTGTGGAAGTAGCAGTCCTGGGAGTGCATTCTGACGAATTTCAGCAAAGGTAATACAATATTTCTAATACTAATTCTGAGTTTAGTTTGCCCCGAACTTGGCGGGTGTCAAAATAGCTCGCCGTGATGGCGAGCTATGTACTCAGAATATTGAAAAATGTGCTTTCGCCAAAAAGCTATTTTAAAATCTGACACAGCGATTGAATAAAGGAGTTCTGTATCTATAATTCTTAAAATAATGATGTATTTTGTCAACGTTTATGATGAGTATTTTTGTAAATTCACCGGAAGTTTTTGGGTGGAATAGATGTTCTGAACATCACACGCCAATGTAAAAAGCTGTTTTTGGATATAAATATGAACTTGATTGAACAAAACATACATGTATTGTATAACATAATGTCCTAGGAGTGTCATCTGATGAAGATCATCAAAGGTTAGTGCTTCATTTAGCTGTGTTTTGGGTTTTATTGACATATATGCTTGCTTGGAAAATGGCTGTGGGATTATTTTGGTCTATGTACTCTCCTAACAATCTAATGTTTTGCTTTCGCTGTAAAGCCTTTTTGAAATCGGACAATGTGGTTAGATTAACGAGAGTCTTATCTTTAAAATGGTGTAAAATAGTTGATTGTTTGAAAAAATTGAATTGTGGTATTTTAGTAGTTTTTGTATTTCACGCCATGCGATTCCATTGGCTGTTGGCTAAGGGTCCCGCTGGCGGAACAGAACGCCTGTCCACAACAGGTTTTAACTAACTCATCGGAAGTCCCACTCAGTTGACCACTTTAGAATGGTGGAAGTCCTCAATGACAATGTCCATGTTAAAACAAGTTATTTCCAAGTAGATATCCATCTACACTGAACAAAAATATAAAAAACACAACATGCAACAATTTCAAAATTACAGTTCATATAAGGAAATCAGTCAATTTATGTAAATTAATTAGGCCCTAATCTATGAATTTCACAGGACTGGGAATAGATACCTTAAAAATTTTAAAAAAAAAATACAAAAAGTAGGGGCTTGGATCAGAACCACTCACTATCTGGTGTGACCACCATTTGCCTCTTCAATGGCTGTGCAAAGTTGCTGGAAATTGGCGGGAACTGCAACACACGACTGTCGTACGCGGTCTTTTCAGAGCATTCTAAACATGCTCAATGTCTGGTGTACACAGGTAATGGAACTGGGACATGTTCAGCTTCCAAGAATTGTTTACAGATGTTTGTGCCATGGGGCAGTTCTTTATCATGCTGAAACATGAGGTGATGGCGGTGGATGAATGGCACGACAACGGGCCTCAGGATCTCGTCACGGTATCTCTGTGCATTCAGATTGCCATCTATAAAATGCAATTGTGTAAACTGGGATGGGCCTACCTGAATTTGTCAAGTAAAAAGTGCTCTTGTTCTTTTTCCTGACCCGACCCCTGAAGCCCAGTTGTTCCAATATGACGAGGAGCCCAGGAGGAAGCCAATCATGTACGAGGACTTCTAACCTTTACCCTCTAACCTCTGCCCCCTCCAGCCCAGTCGTTCCTGGATGACGAGGAGCCCAGGAGGAAGCCCATCATGTACGAGGACCTAAGGAACAAGAACCGAGAAACCTATGAGGTCACGCTTACCCAGAAGGCTGAGACGCTGCTCAAACCAGAGTCTGACCGGCCAGGGAGAACCGCCCCCAAGAAGGACGGTGAGTCGGTGGGTGTGTCCCAAATGGCACCCTATTCCCTATATAGTGCACTACTTTAGACCAGAGCCCTATGGCACCCTATTCCCTATATAGTGCACTACTTTAGACCAGAGCCTATAGGCTTCTGTGTGCCATTTGTTCTGATCCTTGTCTTATGTGTGAGAATAGAATGTTTCCTAGTATGTGTATTATAATTAAGCAATAAGGCCAGAGGGGGTGTGGTATATGGCCAATATACCACATTTAAGGGCTGTTCTTAGGCACGATGCATCGTGGAATGCCTAGATACAGCCCTTAGCCATGGTATATTGGCCATATACCACAAAACCCTGAGGTGCCTAATTGCTATTATAGACTAGTTACCAATGTAGTTAGAGAATTAAAAATAAATACAAGTGGTATGCGGTCTGATATACCACGGCTGTCAGCCAATCAGAATTCAGGGCTTGAACCACCCAGTTTATAATTATAATTATTATATTTTAAATGCCAGTATGTCATACTCATTCCGGCTTTTCATCTAGTATGAATTGGCTGCACGTTACTGAGGAAGGGAAGTCTGATTGGCTGCACATTACTGAGAAAGAAGTTCAGACCCATTTGTCTGACAACAGCTGATAATCATGCCAATAGGGTCATGTTCATTAGGGTGTAATGTTACAGAAATAATAATGGTGTTTATCATCCCTTCATCCTCTCTTTTAGCAGGGAAGAAGAATGTCTACGGAGACAGCTTGGAGGAGTGAGTCTCTCCATCTTATCACTGACAGTGCTGATTGGACTACAATACCCACAAACCCCGGTGGTTGCTTTGCAATTATTTACATCTCAATTTATGAATGTATGGGATAATCTCAATTGCATTTCCTTGATTCCTCTCTCCTCGTCTTCTCAAAACCCATTGGATGAGAAGGTCAGAGGGGTAGGCAGGTAGCCTAGTGGTTAAGAGCATTGGGCCAGTAACCGAAAGGTCGCTGGTTCAAATCCCTGAACCGACTAGGTGAAAAATCTGTCTGTGCCCTTGAGCAAGGCATTTAACCCTAATTGCTCCTGTAAGTTGCTCTCGATAATTACTCAAATATATTTTAAAAATTAGGCCCCCCCCCGCGAGGATTCAAGGAAATGTAATTGAGATTCTCCCATTGTCTGTCTGATTCTGTCTTTTGAAAAAAAACATGTCAATAAACCCAATTGGTTTTGAAATTGAATAACGTTGTCTTTGTGTGTCTGTCAATCAGAGAATGATAGAGGCCTCTAGTGGCCAAATGGCCTTTCCACCTCAAACACCTGTGTTTTTTATTGCAGAAAAATCAGTATACAAACAGACAATGATAACATGTGCTGGGGGGGGGGTACAACAAATTACACAAACAGACAATGATAACATGTGCTGGGGGGGGGGTACAACAAATTACACAAACAGACAATGATAACATGTGCTGGGGGGGGGGGGTACAACAAATTACACAAACAGACAATGATAACATGTGCTGGGGGGGTACAACAAATTATACATCATACAAACAGACAATGATAACATGTGCTGGGGGGGGTACAACAAATTATACAAACAGACAATGATAACATGTGCTGGGGGGGGGTACAACAAATTACACAAACAGACAATGATAACATGTGCTGGGGGGGGTACAACAAATTATACATCATACAAACAGACAATGATAACATGTGCTGGGGGGGGTACAACAAATTATACAAACAGACAATGATAACATGTGCTGGGGGGGGGTACAACAAATTACACAAACAGACAATGATAACATGTGCTGGGGGGGTACAACAAATTATACAAACAGACAATGATAACATGTGCTGGGGGGGGGTACAACAAATTATACAAACAGACAATGATAACATGTGCTGGGGGGGTACAACAAATTATACAAACAGACAATGATAACATGTGCTGGGGGGGTACAACAAATTATACAAACAGACAATGATAACATGTGCTAGGAGGGGTACAACAAATTATACAAACAGACAATGATAACATGTGCTGGGGGGGGTACAACAAATTACACATTATACAAACAGACAATGATAACATGTGCTGGGGGGGTACAACAAATTATACAAACAGACAATGATAACATGTGCTAGGAGGGGTACAACAAATTATACAAACAGACAATGATAACATGTGCTGGGGGGGTACAACAAATTACACATTATACAAACAGACAATGATAACATGTGCTGGGGGGGGGGGTACAACAAATTATACAAACAGACAATGATAACATGTGCTGGGGGGGGTACAACAAATTATACAAACAGACAATGATAACGTGCTAGGAGGGGTACAACAAATTATACAAACAGACAATGATAACATGTGCTGGAGGGGTACAACAAATTATACAAACAGACAATGATAACATGTGCTAGGAGGGGTACAACAAATTACACATTATACAAACAGACAATGATAACATGTGCTGGGGGGGGGGGGTACAACAAATTATACAAACAGACAATGATAACATGTGCTAGGAGGGGTACAACAAATTATACAAACAGACAATGATAACATGTGCTGGAGGGGTACAACAAATTACACATTATACAAACAGACAATGATAACATGTGCTGGGGGGGTACAACAAATTATACAAACAGACAATGATAACATGTGCTGGGGGGGTACAACAAATTATACAAACAGACAATGATAACGTGTGCTGGGGGGGTACAACAAATTATACAAACAGACAATGATAACGTGCTAGGAGGGGTACAACAAATTATACAAACAGACAATGATAACATGTGCTGGGGGGGGGTACAACAAATTATACAAACAGACAATGATAACATGTGCTGGGGGGGTACAACAAATTATACATTATACAAACAGACAATGATAACATGTGCTAGGAGGGGTACAACAAATTATACAAACACCTTAAAAGATACATTGATTGTTTTAACAGATTTCTTATCAGAAGAATGTAGAATGGCCTTAATGTACTGCTCAAATTCCTTCTAGAAAACATAGATGTGTGGTTTGTTATTAGTGAATTTTATGATATTTTGCCATTGGCACAATTAGATTTGAGGTAAAATAGTTTTTCCTTATTATAGTTAAGGATACCGAGCAGCACATTCTCCCATTAAAAACCCCCCCAAAAGTAATCAAAAACTAATGTTGCCATTTCTTTACATGTAGACAATGCAATAATAAATGCAAAACTGTTTCTGGATGCTCAACACAAAGTACAGTTCATGTTAATGTATTTTTTTAGTTTCTGCAGGTAATGAATCACAGGGTCATACTGATGGATCATTCTCAAAGAGACCTCTTTCACCTTGTTAACAAGCAGGTATTTGTGTGGTAATAACCAGACTTTTTTTCCCAACAGACATTATTGACGAATGTATTCCAGTAAGTTGTGACATAAGGAATGGATTCAAAATATCCCGTTCTGAGGGAGCAAGGAGAAACAAATGTTTTCCTATTGGAGAGTCAACTGGATTGATTGGGGGGGGTAGGTCAAGAAGGTGAAATCTGGCTACACCTCTAAACAACATGAGAGTTCCAGATGGAATAGCATCAAAGACTATGGCGAACTCTCTAGGTGTGTAAAGGATATTGTAACAAAATAAAAAATTCCTCATAACTGAGTAACAATCCTGCTGCATTAAAAAGTTGCCTCATCAGCAGGATGTGATTATTGAACCAGTTGTTAAAAAAGAAAGACTTGTTTCTTGTGACTAGAACCAAAAAATGTGATCATATTACTCCAGTGTTAGCCTCCCTACACTGGCTTCCTGTTAAGGCAAGGGCTGATTTCAAGGTTTTACTGCTAACCTACAAAGCATTACATGGGCTTGCTCCTACCTATCTTTCCGATTTGGTCCTGCCGTACATACCTACACGTACGCTACGGTCACAAGACGCAGGCCTCCTAATTGTCCCTAGAATTTCTAAGCAAACGGCTGGAGGTAGGGCTTTCTCCTATAGAGCTCCATTTTTATGGAATGGTCTGCCTACCAATGTGAGAGACGCAGACTCAGTCTCAACCTTTAAGTCTTTACTGAAGACTTATCTCTTCAGTAGGTCCTATGATTAAGTATAGTCTGGCCCAGGAGTGTGAAGGTGAACGGAAAGGCTGGAGCAACGAACCGCCCTTGCTGTCTCTGCCTTGCCGGTTCCCCTCTTTCCACTGGGATTCTCTGCCTCTAACCCTTTTACAGAGGCTGAGTCACTGGCCTACTGGTGTTCTTCCATGCCGTCCATGGGAGGGGTGCGTCACTTGAGTGGGTTGAGTCACTGACGTGGTCTTCCTGTCTGGGTTGGCGCCCCCCCCCCTTGGGTTGTGCCATGGCGGAGATCGTTGTGGGCTATACTCGGCCTTGTCTTAGGACGGTAAGTTGGTGGTTGGAGACATCCCTCTAGTGGTGTGGGGGCTGTGCTTTGGCAAAGTGGGTGGGGTTATATCCTGCCTGTTTGGCCCTGTCCGGGGGTATCATCGGATGGGGCCACAGTGTCTTCTGATCCCTCCTGTCTCAGCCTCCAGTATTTATGCTGCAGTAGTTTATGTGTCGGGGGGCTAGGGTCAGTCTGTTACATCTGGAGTATTTCTCTTGTCTTATCCGGTGTCCTGTGTGTATTTAAATATGCTCTCTCTAATTCTCTCTTTCTCTCTTTCTGTCTTTCTCTCGGAGGACCTGAGCCCTAGGACCATGCCTCAGGACTACCTGGTATGATGACTCCTTGCTGTCCCCAGTCCACCTGGCCGTGCTGCTGCTCCAGTTTCAACTGTTCTGCCTGCGGCTATGGAACCCTGACCTGTTCACCGGACGTGCTTGTTGCACCCTCGACAACTACTATGATTATTATTATTTGACCATGCTGGTCATTTATGAACATTTTAACATTTTAACATTTTGACCATGTTCTGTTATAATATCCACCCTGCACAGCCAGAAGAGGACTGGCCACCCCTCATAGCCTGGTTCCTCTCTAGGTTTCTTCCTAGGTTTTTGGCCTTTCTAGGGAGTTTTTCCTAGGGAGTTTTTCCTAGCCACCGTGCTTCTTTCACATGCTTTGCTTGCTGTTTGGGGTTTTAGGCTGGGTTTCTGTACAGCACTTTGAGAATATCAGCTGATGTACGAAGGGCTATATAAAAATAAATTTGATTTGATTTGATTTTGATTCTATATGAAATATCTGTATTGTTCCAAATGAAATACCTATGAGGGGAATTTGTTTGTATATATTAACCACGCTAAGAATACTTGTCTATAAAAAAAGCAGATCATTCTGTAGTAATATTATCAGCTGACACCTGGTGACCCTGTAGGAGTCATGTCCAACCGCGTCATCAGGATGGATCAGCCAATCGTGAAGAAAATCTACAAACAAAAATCAGATGGCCTCAATGGTGCTGCCACAGAAGCAACAATGGCACAAGATAAGTCCTCTATCTATATGGCTGCAAACTGCCGACCTAGGGTCAATAAACCAATAAACAGTATGGATTGAAATGTGTCATTTTTGGATCAGTGTCCCTAAACTGGCCCTAATGTGACTAGAATGACGTAAGTAACAGCCAACTTTCTAGGACATTGACATGTCTTATATAGGCAGAAAGCTTCAATTCTAGTTAATCCACCTACAGTGTCCAATTTACAGTAGCTAAACACAAAACACATCACGGACACTGGTTTGATACATTCACCTCTGAAGGTAAATAATGTATTCAGTAGTCTTGCTCTGATTTGTCATCATGAGGGTTCCAGAGATAAAATGTAGCATGGTTTTGTTTGATAAAATCAATTTTTATATTCAAATATAGGAACTGGGTTCTACAGTTTGAACCCCTGCTGTCTCTGGCCCCACAACCACCCCGCTCGGCCATCTAGATGTGTGAAGGTTAGTGTTTTTTCTGTAGGGAAGCTAATTATCCATCATTTATGATATTCCTGGGAGTGTTAACTTGAATTTTTTTTTTTATTACCATAGCATTTTTGTATGTTCCCTATAGATATGTACTTGAAAATGTATCAATTGGCCAATTCGGCACATTTGAGCAAACTCCTGGCTGACCTGATGCAAAATATTGTGTAGAAAATGAAACGCTTCACTGGATCAGTCTGAAACTGCACACACACTGCTGCTATCTGGTGGCCAAACTCTAAATTACAACTAAACTGTCTGTATGGCCTTTCTCTTGGATTTTAAAGATGATGAAAAAAAATAGAAAACGCATGTTTTTTTTTGTTTGCATTATCTTTTACCAGATCTAACGTGTTATATTCTCCTACATTCATTTCACATTTCCACAAACTTCAAATTGTTTACTTTCAAATGGTATCAAAAATATGCATATATATTTTTTTAACTAGGTAAGTCAGTTAAGAACAAATTCTTATTTACAATTACGGCCTACCCCGGACGATGCTGGGCCAATTGTGCTTCGCCCTATGGGACTCCCGATCACGGCCGGTTGTGAAACAGCCTGGGAACGAACCAGGGTCTGTAGTGACGCCACTAGCACTGCAATGCCTTAGATTGCTGCGCCACTCAGGAAGCCATAAAAGCCACATAGCTCAGTAGCTACAACTAATGGAAACAATTGCTTTCCTATATACGGTTGTTTCATATAATACAGCTTTAGTGGTATGGACAGAAGGAAGAGGTTTAGCTCATGTGTGATCATCACGGTACAAGTAGGCCTAATAATCTCAACATGTCTGTTCTTTACCGCAACCATAAATAAATTACAAATAGCTACATAGTTTAACCAAGAACATACGATAGCTAGTTACTGTCGGATAAATATGTTGAGATATTTATAAGTAGAATATAATGACAATTTGAATACAGAATACATTCTGTGGAATTCCTGAATCGGTGACTAAAGAACGTCTCACCCCTTCCGGTTTCGTCATGGCACTGCGGCGGATGTTGATATTCTGTTTTGGAGACACAACCAGAGCTAGCTAGCGAGCCTTCGTCGTTGTCGGAGTTTTTTTTTTATTGTTTGTTGTTGTTTGGTTGTTGTCTGACGTTTTTAAATCGTTTTCAACCAGGGAAGGATCCACTCCCCAACGACGGCACCGTGTCTCTCCCGGCGCCTCACCGGGGAAGCGCGAGGCCGAGTCGTGCGATGATGGAGGACTTCGACGAGATCTACGAGGAGGAGGAAGAGGACGAGGAGGAGGACGAGGAGAGGGCCGCGGAGGAACAGCTGCTAAAGTACGCTCCAGACCCGGTGGTCGTCCGAGGATCTGGCCACGTCACTGTGTAAGAAACCGGCAGGGCTCAAGGGGGGGTTGGGGAAAGACCCGAGCACCCGTAGATGGCTGGTTGTCATAAAATAACGCTAACTAGATAACGAAAGTTACACTACGGCATTAACTAGCTTGTTAGCGGAAAGCTAGCTAACGTAATCAGGTCGGTGTATTTACGATAACAGGGCCAAGAAGCTAGCCTATTAGCATGTCAACGTAGCTATTAACATTACCTAGTTTATGTAGTTCGGACCATAAAATGACTATACAAACCGTAACTAACGTTACCTGGTTAACTAAATATACTTTCCATATGTGGTCTAGTCAAACAGTTAAATAGCCTCATATCCCTTGAGTGACGTTCTATCTAGTTTTGTGTGCATGAAATAATGCATTTACTTACCATGTTCTTGTCCCCGAAGGTTTGGACTCAGTAACAAGTTTGAGTCAGAGTTCCCATCGGCACTTACAGGGAAGGTGAGTCAACGGAAAATACATACATTTCCTGTAAATCTGCCATTGTCGACGTGTGTCCCTCAGAGTTTTAACGAGTGCAGGTGGTCAGGGCGGTTGCCAGGTGTGCATCAATCATGATTGTATATATTTTTTAGTGTTGATGTGCATTTGTTGAGAATAACTATCATACCTGGCAACCCTGCATTTCCAGGTAACTACAGACTCTGAGAGAATACCTTGCAAATGGCACTTTTACAGTATTGTAACTTTGTAGTATTCTATTTGCTGCTTTAAAATATAAAGATCCACCTGAATTCATTGTAATAATCATGTTTATTAGCAAGTAATATTGACTCCCCCAGGACAGCTAACTAGCTTTCCTGGAGATGTTGAAAGTGTGCAGGTCTCCCCAGCAGAATCTTGTGTGTTTGATTCTATCCTCGGACAAGCTCACTCTCCCTACTTGTTTCATGAATATGACCTGATTTGAGTATTTCCCCTGTCTGTCCTCTGTGTTCCTAGGTGGCGCCAGAGGAGTTCAAGGCCAGTATAAACCGTGTTAACGGCTGTCTGAAGAAGACGCTGCCAGTGAATGTGCGTTGGCTGCTGTGTGGCTGTCTCTGTTGCTGCTGTACACTGGGCTTCAGTCTCTGGCCCGTCATCTGTCTGAGCAAGAGGGTGGGAGACACACACACACACACTGAGATACACACACTCAGACATATACACACAGACCATCCCTCTGCGTACCATACTCAAGGTTACCTGTCTCTCTCCTCCTCAGACACAGAGATCCATGGAGAAGCTGTTGGATTGGGAGAACAGCAGACTGTACCACAAGGTGTGTAGGGGTTGGAGGAGGGCTGGGAGAGGTAGTGAAGTTTGACTGATCTCTCCCTCTCTTTTTCTCCTCTCTCTCTCTCTCTCTCTCTCTCTCTCTCTCTCTCTCTCCTCTCTCCTCTCTCTCTCCCCTCTCTCTCTCCCCTCCTCTCTCTCTCTCTCCTCTCTCTCTCCTCTCTCTCTCTCCCCTCCTCTCTCTCTCTCGCTCTCCCCTCCTCTCTCTCTCTCTCTCTCCCCTCCTCTCTCTCTCTCTCTCTCCCCTCCTCTCTCTCTCTCTCTCTCCCCTCCTCTCTCTCTCTCTCTCTCTCTCTCTCTCTCTTCTCCTCTCTCAGCTATGTTTGCATTGGAGGCTGAGCAAGAGGAAGTGTGAAACCAACAACATGATGGAATATGTGAGAACACACACACACACACGATGGAGAACTTGAGTAACGCACACACACACACTTTGAATAACCTCTCTCTCTTCCCCCCTCAGGTAATCCTGATAGAGTTCCTACCCAAGATCCCCATCTTCAGACCGGACTAGCTCTCCGCGGCCCCACACACATCCTCCCATGGTGCCTCTCTTCACTCACCTCTCCAAAATGGCCTCCTCTTTCCTCCCCTAACCAGGCCCATACCCCTAAAACTACACCACCATTTAGTGTTTACTGGACATTATCTAACTTCTCTATCTAGCCCCTCTATATACCCAGAAAACACCTGTTTACACCCTAAAGCCCCTCCCCTTCTCTGATATCAACCTTTGACCCCTGATCTGTTGGAGGAGCCGTGACCTTTTGACCCCCTGGGGTGGCGTTGACTGTCATCGGTCTTTGGGTCATCATGGGAGACCCAGCTCAGAAAGGGTGTAACGGTACCATAGAACTGTGGAACTGGAGAAAGTGGACTCCTAATTTTGGACCTGCAATGATGAACCTTCCTCTTCACAGCCCTTCCCTGTACACGAGGCACAATCTTTACTCAGATTTATACCCCCGTATATTGTACCCCCAACCTGAACTATGAGACACTCTGTGCTGTTGGAACAGTTGATATTATACGCTGTTCTAGAACCTCTATGGAACCGCTGAGGTAACAATCAATGCATTAGCTACGGAACTTCTACAGAACTTCAATGGAACTAATATAGAACATTGACAGAACTTTGATGGATTAGCAACGGAACAGCTATGGAACTGACAGCATCATTAGAACAGTTATGGAACTGACAGAACATCATTAGAACAGCTATGGAACTGACAGAACATCATTAGAACAGCTATGGAACTGACAGAACATCATTAGAACAGCTATGGGACTCCCAACGGAACGTCATTGGGCTCCCGAGTGGCGCAGCCGTCTAAGACACTGCATTTCAGTGCAAGATGCGTCACTGCAGTACCTGGTTCAAATTCAGGCTGCATCACATCTGGCCGTGATTGGGAGTCCCATAGGGCGGCGCACAATTGGCCCGGCGTCGTCCGGGTTTGGCGCGGGGTAGGCCGTCATTGTAAATAATAATTTGTTCTTAAATGACTTGCCTAGTTAAATAAAGGTTAAATAAAAATGGAACATTGGTAGAACAGTTGTGGAACTTGCAGCATCATCTGCCTTTGACTGGTCATAGTATCAGTAGAGAACAGCCAAACTAACAGCAGTGGATCAGTAGAGAGAACAGCCAAACTAACAGCAGTGGATCAGTAGAGAGAACAGCCAAACTAACAGCAGTGGATCAGTAGAGAGAACAGCCAAACTAACAGCAGTGGATCAGTAGAGAGAACAGCCAAACTAACAGCAGTGGATCAGTAGAGAGAACAGCCAAACTAACAGCAGTGGATCAGTAGAGAGAACAGCCAAACTAACCGCAGTGGATCAGTAGAGAGAACAGCCAAACTAACAGCAGTGGATCAGTAGAGAGAACAGCCAAACTAACAGCAGTGGATCAGTAGAGAGAACAGCCAAACTAACCGCAGTGGATCAGTAGAGAGAACAGCCAAACTAACAGCAGTGGATCAGTAGAGAGAACAGCCAAACTAACAGCAGTGGATCAGTAGAGAGAACAGCCAAACTAACCGCAGTGGATCAGTAGAGAGAACAGCCAAACTAACAGCAGTGGATCAGTAGAGAGAACAGCCAAACTAACAGCAGTGGATCAGTAGAGAGAACAGCCAAACTAACAGCAGTGGATCAGTAGAGAGAACAGCCAAACTAACCGCAGTGGATCAGTAGAGAGAACAGCCAAACTAACAGCAGTGGATCAGTAGAGAGAACAGCCAAACTAACAGCAGTGGATCAGTAGAGAGAACAGCCAAACTAACAGCAGTGGATCAGTAGAGAGAACAGCCAAACTAACCGCAGTGGATCAGTAGAGAGAACAGCCAAACTAACAGCAGTGGATCAGTAGAGAGAACAGCCAAACTAACAGCAGTGGATCAGTAGAGAGAACAGCCAAACTAACCGCAGTGGATCAGTAGAGAGAACAGCCAAACTAACAGCAGTGGATCAGTAGAGAGAACAGCCAAACTAACAGCAGTGGATCAGTAGAGAGAACAGCCAAACTAACCGCAGTGGATCAGTAGAGAGAACAGCCAAACTAACAGCAGTGGATCAGTAGAGAGAACAGCCAAACTAACAGCAGTGGATCAGTAGAGAGAACAGCCAAACTAACAGCAGTGGATCAGTAGAGAGAACAGCCAAACTAACAGCAGTGGATCAGTAGAGAGAACAGCCAAACTAACAGCAGTGGATCAGTAGAGAGAACAGCCAAACTAACAGCAGTGGATCAGTAGAGAGAACAGCCAAACTAACAGCAGTGGATCAGTAGAGAGAACAGCCAAACTAACCGCAGTGGATCAGTAGAGAGAACAGCCAAACTAACCGCAGTGGATCAGCTACATGAAACCCCTGAATCTCTCTCTGCATCCACTCAAACTAGTCTTCATCCCAAATGGCGCCCTGTTCCTCCCCCCTCCTAGGGGCTACGTCTGCAATGGTACCCTATTACCTAACAGGGTCTGGCCAAAATTAGGGTACTATCTAGACTAGAGAATAGACTGCTATTTCAGATGGTAGTCCTAGACTCTCCTCATCTCCTCCAATAGGGTGTCATTTCAGATGGTAATCCTAGACTCTCCTCATCTCCTCCAATAGGGTGTCATTTCAGATGGTAATCCTAGACTCTCCTCCAATAGGGTGTCATTTCAGATGGTAATCCTAGACTCTCCTCATCTCCTCCAATAGGGTGTCATTTCAGATGGTAATCCTAGACTCTCCTCATCTCCTCCAATAGGGTGTCATTTCAGATGGTAATCCTAGACTCTCCTCCAATAGGGTGTCATTTCAGATGGTAATCCTAGACTCTCCTCATCTCCTCCAATAGGGTGTCATTTCAGATGGTAATCCTAGACTCTCCTCATCTCCTCCAATAGGGTGTCATTTCAGATGGTAATCCTAGACTCTCCTCATCTCTGCCCACTAGACTGTCACCTCTAAACCAGAGACAATCACACAAACTGTCTGACTGTACTCTATGGTCACACCCTCAAATGGAACTCTTCTCCTTATATAGTGTACTGCTACTACTTCCCCCACAGCTCAAAACAAAATGTATTTGTCACGTGCGCCGAATACAACAGGTGTAGGTAGACCTTACAGTGAAATGCTTACTTACAGGCTCTAACCAATAGTGCAAAAAAAGGTATTAGGTGAACAATAGGTAAGTAAAGAACTAAAAAGACAGGCTATATACAGTAGCGAGGCTATAAAAGTAGCGAGGCTACATACACGCACCGGTTAGTCAGGCTGATTGAGGTAGTATGTAGATATGGTTAAAGTGACTATGCATATATGATGAAGAGAGAGTAGCAGTAGCGTAAAAGAGGGGGTGGTGGGACACAATGCAGATAGCCCGGTTAGCCAATGTGCGGGAGCACTGGTTGGTCGGCCCAATTGAGGTAGTATGTACATGAATGTATAATTAAAGTGACTATGCATATATGATAAACAGAGTAGCAGCAGCAGAGCACAATTGGTTGGACGCCCGTAAATCTGCTGCCATTTCTTCCGGCGCCATTTTGGCTCTGGTCTAAAGTAGTGCACTTCATAGGGAACAGGGTGCCAGTTGGGATTAGAGCCTATTTGTATGGACCCGTATGCTACACACATGGACATGGGCCGGTTTCCTGTATCCATGCCGCTGGGTTGTAGTGTCAGCCTAGCAACCGTTGCCTAGCGACAGGCCTAGAGGACTGATGATCAGAAGGAAGGCAACTGATTGTTTTTCTTCACCTTGTTTTGTTTACCTGTTCTGTGACAAGGGGCAGTGGATGTTTTTGCGTTACTGCTCTCAGTGTGTGTATGTGCGTGTGTGTGTTCGTCTCATGTTGAATGTGTGTATATTAGATGAATGCTAACAGGCTTCCCAGCCAACCAGTGGTGAACAGACATAACCGTGGTGGAATAATACTCACCTGAGTTAAAGGCGAAGTCCTAAATGGTACACTGTGTAGTGGACTACCTTTGACCAGTAATACACTAGATAGTGACTAGGGGGCCATTTGGAAGTCAAACCAAGCTACACTCCTCATGACCCTTGTTGTTGCTCAAACACTAATGGCTGGGTTTTGGTTAGTCTTTAATCACTAATGGCTGGGTTTTGGTTAGTCTTTAATCACTAATGGCTGGGTTTTGGTTAGTCTTTAATCACTAATGGCTGGGTTTTGGTTAGTCTTTAATCACTAATGGCTGGGTTTTGGTTAGTCTTTAATCACTAATGGCTGGGTTTTGGTTAGTCTTTAATCACTAATGGCTGGGTTTTGGTTAGTCTTTAAGCTTTTGGTTAGTCTTTAATCACTAATGGCTGGGTTTTGGTTAGTCTTTAATCACTAATGGCTGGGTTTTGGTTAGTCTTTAATCACTAATGGCTGGGTTTTGGTTAGTCTTTAATCACTAATGGCTGGGTTTTGGTTAGTCTTTAAGCTTTTGGTTAGTCTTTAATCACTAATGGCTGGGTTTTGGTTCGTCTATCACTAATGGCTGGGTTTTGGTTAGTCTTTATCACTAATGGCTGGGTTTTGGTTAGTCTTTATCACTAATGGCTGGGTTTTGGTTAGTCTTTAATCACTAATGCTGGGTTTTGGTTAGTCTTTAATCACTAATGGCTGGGTTTTGGTTAGTCTTTAATCACTAATGGCTGGGTTTTGGTTAGTCTTTAATCACTAATGGCTGGGTTTTGGTTAGTCTTTAATCACTAATGGCTGGGTTTTGGTTAGTCTTTAATCACTAATGGCTGGGTTTTGGTTAGTCTTTAAGCTTTTGGTTAGTCTTTAATCACTAATGGCTGGGTTTTGGTTAGTCTTTATCACTAATGGCTGGGTTTTGGTTAGTCTTTAATCACTGGTATCTATCTCTCTTCACTGGTAGCTCTCGCTTTTCTACTAGTGTCTCTCTCCATCGGTGCTCTCCCTACTTTTAACATACTTCTCTGTTGTCATTTCTCAATCTCTTTTTACTGTTATACACTCAGCCTTGAGTCTCTGTCTGTCCCAAATGGTACTCTTCCCAATGTAGTGCACTACTTTAGACCAGGGCCTATAGGGAATAGGATGCCATTTGGTACAGCATTGGCTGATCAGTAAAGGTCGAGGGTCATGCTCAAGGGGTTACCATGTAGAATTAAAACAGGACGGCCAAACCTACTACTGGCAGTGCAGGATTTTGCTCCGACCCTGCTCTAACACCTGATTCTACTAATCAGTCTAATCAGAACCTTGACTGGCATAATGAGGTGTGTTAGAGCAGGGCTGAAGCAAAAGCCTGCAGACCCAGTAGCTCTCTGGGAGGAGGGTTGGTATCACCAAGACCACTTAGGTTCATACGGAATCAACTAGCTTTCTGATTGGTTTACCGGCCATCAACTAGCTTTCTGATTGGTTACCTCACATACAGTTGAAGTCGGAAGTTTACATACTCCTTAGCCAAATACATTTAAACTCAGTTTTTCACAATTCCTGCCATTTAATCCTAGTAGAAATTCCCTGTCTTAGGTCAGTTAGGATCAACACTTTATTTTAAGAATGTGAAATGTCAGAATAATAGTAGTGATTTTATTTCTTTCATCACATTCCCAGTGGGTCAGAAGTTTACATACACTCAATTAGTATTTGGTAGCATTGCCTTTAAATTGTTTAAGTTGGGTCAAACGTTGCGGGTAGCCTTCCACAAGCTTCCCACAATAAGTTGGGTGAATTTTAGCCCATTCCTCCTGACAGAGCTGGTGTAAGTGAGTCACGTTTGTAGGCCTCCATGCTCGCACACGCTTTTTCAGTTCTGCCCACAAATGTTCTATGGGATTGAGGTCAGGGCTTTGTGATGGCCATTCCAATACCTTGACTTTGTTGTCCTTAAGCTATTTTGCCACAACTTTGGAAGTATGCTTGGAGTCATTGTCCATTTGGAAAACCCATTTGCCACCAAGCTTTAACTTCCTGACTGATGTATTGAGATGTTGCTTCTCTCCTCATGATGCCATCTATTTTGTGAAGTGCACCAGTCCCTCCTGTAACAAAGCACCCCCACAACATACTGCCACCCCCGTGCTTCACGGTTGGGATGGTGTTCTTCAGCTTGCAAGCATCCCCCTTTTTCCTCCAAACATAACGATGGTCAGTATGGCCAAACAGTTCTATTTTTACGATCTTTGTCCCCATGTACAGTTGCAAACTGTAGTCTGGCTCTTTTATGGCGGTTTTGGAGCAGTGGCTTCTTCCTTGCTGAGCGGCCTTTCAGGTTATGTCGTTATAGGGACTCGTTTTACTGTGGATATAGATACTTTTGTACCTGTTTCTTCTAGCATCTTCACAAGGTCCTTTGCTGTTGTTCTGGGATTGATTTGCACTTTTTGCACCAAAGTACGTTCATTTCTAGAAGACAGAAAGAGTCTCCTTCCTGAGCGGTATGACGGCTGTGTGGTCCCATGATGTTTATACTTGCGTACTATTGTTTGTACAGATGAACGTGGTACCTTCAGGCATTTGGACAGTTCTCCACAACTCTGGTTCATACTTGGGAGGTCTACGATTGTTTTTCTGAGGTCTTGGCTGATTTATTTTGATTTTCCCATGATGTCAAGCAAAGAGGCACTGATTTTGAAGGTAGGTCTTGAAATATATCCACAGGTACACCTCCAATTGATCAAATTATGTCTATTAGCCTATCAGAAGCTTCTAATGCCATGACATTTTCTGGAATTTTCCAAGCTTTTTAAAGGCACAGTCAACTTAGTGTATGTAAACTTGTGACCCACTGGAATTGTGATACAGTGAAATAATCTGTCTTAACATTTGTTGGAAAAATTACTTATAAAACTATAGTTTAACAAGAAATTTGTGGAGTGGTTGAAAAACAAGTTTTGACTCCAACCTAAGTGTATGTAAACTTCAGACTTCAACTGTATAAAGCAAGTTTAATTCCATAAGCAGATTTCCTGTGTGTGTAGTTTAACTGTTATCTCAGTCCATGATTGGATCTTGGTCACCCCTTTTATATTTGTATAGTATTTCTGAACAGGTGTGTTCTGATCGTAGCAGACGTGTGTGTATATGAGGCATATGGACAGTAAACTACCCAGAAACAAACATTTATTGACAAAGAATTACAGCCCAGTCAGATCAGGGGTGAATTCATTAGTCACCCACCGTAGCATAACGTTTTGCAACAACAAAAACAAGTGTTTATTTTGGACAAATTCATGTTGGTTGAGTAGTAGTACTGATCTAGGATCAGGTCTGTTTCCTAGTGAATACACCCCATGGTGTTGAATAGGAGTGTTACTGTCCATTCTAGCATTAGGTTGGTACCCCAACACTGTTACTATCCATTCTACCATTAGGTTGGTACCCCCAACACTGTTACTATCCATTCTACCATTAGGTTGGTACTCCAACACTGTTGATCTGAAGCTCTGTGTAAAGACAGGGGTCCAGCTCCCCAAGAAGGTTGATCATCCTGGAACATGACTCAGTTCCTTTTCTCAACACCATGTCGATGATGTCACGTGCCTTCTCTGTCCTCTCAGCTATCACCTTCACTGACTCCATTTCCTCCTGGTTGATGACTGTGTGTTGCAGGAGTCTGTCCAGCAGTTCATTCAGGACAGGTCCTGATACTCGTATCACAAACTCTGTCCGTACAGAACGCAGCTGCTGCTCTGGAGAACCAGTCAGACTGCTCTCAGCTGGACGCCCTGCCCCCGACACAGCACCTGAGAGAGGTTACAACATTAAAAAAAAAGCGACCTAAAATAACAAGTATCGAGAAATGTTTTTTTTTAACAATAACGACCTACATCAGTGAACATATTTAAGGCCGGTTTCACAGACATAGAACAACAGGCTGGGTCATTCAGAACCAGGCTAATCTACATCAAGTCCTGGAGGAGATGTCATTGGGTCATTCAGAACCAGGTTAATCTACATCAAGTCCTGGAGGAGATGTCATTGGGTCATTCAGAACCAGGCTAATCTACATCAAGTCCTGGAGAGATGTCATTGTTCTTGAAGACAGTCTTTTATAATCAGGACTAGTCCAGGTCCTACAGTAAACCATGTTGACTGGCCCTCATGTCATTGGTTTGTACAGTGCATTTGGAAAGTATTCAGACCCCTTGACTTTTCCCACATTTTGTTACGTTACAGCCTTATTCTAAAATTGATTAAGTGTTTTTCCCTCAATCTACATACACAATACCCCATAATGACAAATTGAAAACAGGTTTTTAGACGTTTACAAATGTATTAAAAATAAATATACCTTATTTACATAAGTACTTAGACCCTTTACTATGAGACTCAAATTCAGCTCAGGTGCATCCTGTTTCCATTGATCATCCTTGATGTTAACAACTTGATTGGAGTGCAGCTGTGGTAAATTCACATGTTTGGAAAGGCAAACACCTGTCTATATAAGGTCCCACAGTTGACAGTGCATGTCAGAGCAAAAACCAAGCCATGAGGTCGAAAGAATTGTCCGTAGAGCTCCAAGACAGGATTGTGTCGAGGCCCAGATCTGGGGAAGGTTGCGAAAACATTTCTGCTGCATTGAAGGTCCCCACGAACACAGTGGCCTCCATCATTCTGAAATGGAAGAAGTTTGGAACCACCAAACTTCCTGGCTGCACGGCCAAACTGACCAATCGGGGGAGAAGGGCCTCGGTCAGGGAGGTGACCAAGAACCCGATGGTCACTCTGACAGAGCTCTAGTGTTCCTCTGAGGAGATGGGACAACCATCTCTGCAGCACTCCACCAATCAGGCCTTTATGGAAGAGTGGCCAGACAGAAGCCACCCCTCAGTAAAAGGCACATGACAGCCTGCTTAGAGTTTGCCAAAAGGCACCTAAAAAACAACATTCTCTGGTATGATGAAACCAAGATTGAACTCTTTGGCCTGAATGCCAACCTGGCACCATCCCTATGGTGAAGCATGGTGGTGGCAGCATCATGCCGTGGGGATGTTTTTCAGCGGCAGGGACTGGGAGACTAGTCAGGATTGAGGGAAAGATGAATGGAGAAAAGTACTGAGATCCTTGATGAAAACCTGCTCCAGAGTGCTCAGGAGTCAAGGGGTCTGAATACTTTCTGAAGGCACTGTAACTCATGTTTACTTACTAGTTGAACGGGTGTCAGTGACGTATTCATCTGAAAGATAAACAACATGAGGTTATATCACTATAAATAGCATCTGGTACAAAAGTACAAAGTAATGATTGACATGTGCTCCTACCTCGTGATACAATTTCTTTCCATACTGTCCTCTCATCATCACTGAATAACTCCATCTCAATGTCAACCCCTGTCATTTTCACAATCGCCTTGAAAAAGCTTGGTGTGGTGTCTCTTTGTATGAAATGAATTCTCTGGAGGGAGAGAGAGAGAGATTGCTTTGGCAATGTAAACTTATGTTTCCCATGCCAATAAAGCCATTAGAATTTAATTGAGAGCGAGAAGGCGACAGCGAGAGAAAGACAGAGAGCAATGGATAGAAATGTGACTTAAATGTCAGATTCATGTTCTTATTCTACTGAAACTGTACCTGTGGATTGATGGCGGTAGAACAGGGAATGTTCAGTCTGAAGGAACTATTCAGTTTGAAGGACTGCTCTGGTCTGGAGATGAGAATCCTTGAAGACCCATGAGACTTTTCCTGTTGGTCCACAGCCTGCGAAACGAGGCATGGAATACCCAGCCAGTCAATGTATAGTCTAATTCAGAAAACTAGCAACACACTATTCGCTTCATTTAATGAGTGTCAACATTAAGATCATCTCTAAAATAATGGTCCCTCACCTGTATTTGGCCGGGGTTCCAGGGGAACAGGTATAGGCGAGAAATTAATGTTTCCCTTTTCACTGTCAGATAGAGCATCAGCTCACAGTGGACATCTACGTCCCAAGACAGTAAACTCAGTATCAGAGAGAAAGGTGAGAACTTGGGATGGAGAATCTTAGCATGGAATCTGGTGACCTCATGCACTTCCTCTAAAGACACTCCATGTTCCTCTACATGAAGAATCTTCATCTCATTCCTCAGGGAAGGGTTGGTCCCTGAACAACACAATAAAAAGGAGGCAGAAAGACATATTTTATTATTCATCCAACTAAAACACAAAGAATATGCAGTACCAGATCACAGTAAACTCAAATTCCCAGAATAGCTCATTCATTCATTCAGGAAGTGAAACTCAGTTACATGGAAATGTCTTTCTGAATACTATTTCTATATGGTTTTACCTAAACAGACAAAGTGTGGCAGATGAACTTCCTCCAGTTCACCTAACTCCATAGTGATGTCCAGCAATGGACCACCTTGTGTGTACTGCATGTCTTTCAGAAGTTGACTGTAGGGATCCCAGTTCCTGAAGTGATACTTCAGAATGACATCTCTCTCACACAGCCAGCGGAGCCCAGACACTGTGCACTCATAACTCCCTTTGGGTGTCCTGTGTCTGAGGGCAACAACAAGATATGGTAGAGAGGTCAAATGGAGAGGTTGGATTAGAAGACTATTCCCAAAGGTAATGGGGAAATACACTAGCAGGTGGAATGAAATGTTAAAAGTAGTTATTTTACCTGAACATTGTCACTCCCTGGACAGTGGAAGTCAAGGGTTCAATCTGAAGCCAGTGTGTGGAGTCCTGAACAAGGACAAGCATGTCAGTAATACATATGGGGCCAGTTTCCTGGACACAGTTTGAGTCTAGCGCTGGACTTAAAGCACGCTCAATGGAAGTTTCAACAGAAAGTTCTTTAAGGTCCAGGACTAGGCTTAATCTTTGTCTGGGAAACTGGCCCATTAACCAAAGTAACTAATCTAATGTATTTATTCAATGTTACATGGAATGCTGGTGATTTATCAATTAAACTGTCTAATGACAAAATATAACTCCAGCTAAAATCCTGCATGCCTACAAGCAGAACACAGGACTGTCTATATCCCAGTATGAATGGTTGGTCAGTACACACCTGGCTTTGAGACTGTGTTTATATTACTAAAGCAGAACATAGGACTGTCTATATCCCAGTATGAATGGTTGGTCAGTACACACCTGGCTTTGAGACTGTGTTTATATTACTAAAGCAGAACATAGGACTGTCTATATCCCAGTATGAATGGTTGGTCAGTACACACCTGGCTTTGAGACTGTGCCTGACTCCTGCTGTTTTCAACTCTCTAGAGACAGCAGGAGCGGTAGAGATACTCTGAATGATCGGCTATGAAAAGCCAACTGACATTTCCTCCTGAGGTGCTGACCTGTTGCACCCTCGACATCCACTGTGATTATTATTATTTGACCCTGCTGGTCATCTATGAACATTTTAACATCTTGACCATGTTCTGTTATAATCTCCACCCAGCACAGCCAGAAGAGGACTGTCCACCCCTCATAGCCTGGTTCCTCTCTAGGTTTCTTCCTAGGTTCAGGCCTTTCTAGGGAGTTTTTCCTAGCCACCGTGCTTCTACACCTGCATTGCTTGCTGTTTGGGGTTTTAGGCTGGGTTTCTGTACAGCACTTTGAGATATCAGCTGATGTAAGAAGGGCTATATAAATACATTTGATGCAAAAGTAAGATTTGAGATTATGATTTACCTCAACATGGTCACAAGTCTTACAGCTCTGAGGAATCACTAAAGTCAAAAGTAGTTGTTATTTAAAACAGACAATCTTATTGTAATAAAAATGAATATAAGTGATCAACAGTCTCAGAATGTACACTCATTAGCATACCATAATCTGACATTAGTGTTATATTAATTAATGTTTGTGGAAGCAGGAAACAACATCGTTCTGGTCCATGTTTTGTAGATGTTGGGGGCCTGATTTCTGGTAGATCCTAGGATGAGAGCTTAAAGGTAGAGTCAGATAAATGATGATGTACGAGCAGCACCACAGATATTGTGATGAGCAAGATGCCTGACTTCTCTCTCACACAGTCACACACAGTATCTGCCCATGTGCATGGGATCTCTTCACTCTCTTTCAACGTGGTAGCCACGGAAACAAAACAGTGGTCTAGCCTTGCGGTACAACGCTCTTAGTTGTAGAAATTGACCCACTATACGGACCTGTTAATGGTGGGTCACGACGTGTCAGAGTAAATGTATAATTATTTCATTAATTACTAGAATTGATTGGGCCTTTTAGCAGCGACACATCGTTCAGCAGCAGATGATGCCCTGTCAGCCACTGACTTGTCATTCCCACTCAACATCACTCACCGCTATCATTTACATTTTTACATTTTTTGTCATTTAGCAGACGCTCTTATCCAGAGCGACTTACAGTAGTGAATGCATACATTTCATACATTTTTTTCTCCGTACTGGTCCCCCGTGGGAAACGAACCCACAACCCTGGCGTTGCAAACACCATGCTCTACCAACGGGACCATAGTTCTGGGCGGATTCCTCACCTCACCATGATCATTGCAACTCCACGAGGTGAGATCTTGCATGGAGCCCCAGGCCGAGGGAGTTTGACAGTTCTTTTGTGTTTCTTCGAATAATCGCACCGACTGTTGTCACCTTCTCACCAAGCTGCTTGGCAATGGTCTTGTAGCCCATTCCAGCCTTGTGTAGGTCTACAATCTTGTCCCTGACATCCTTGGAGTTCTTTGGTCTTGGTGGAGAGTTTGGAATCTGATTGATTGCTTCTGTGGACAGGTGTCTTCTATACAGGCAACAAGCTGAGACCAGGAGCACTCCCTTTAAGAGTGTGCTCCTAATCTCAGCTCGCCACCCGCACAAAAAGACACCTGGGAGGCAGAAATCTTTCTGATTGAGAGGGGGTCAAATACTTATTTCCCTCATCAAAATGCAAATCAACCTACAACACCCCTGACATGCGCTTTTCAGGATTTTTTTGTTGTTGTTATTCTGTCTCTCACCGCTCAAACAAACCCACCATTAAAACCACAGACCGATCACCTCCTTGTCTGTGGGCAAACGCACAAAATCAGCAGGGGATCAAATACCTTCCCCCCCCTCACTGTACATGTAACTACTTATCTTCCAAGAGATTCGATCTTTAGTCGATTAATTGATAAAGTATGAACATATTAGTTCACAGGTGAGACAGTCAAGTTCTCACTTGAGGCCCTTGAGATGGGAGACTTGCGGGTGACAGGAACACGAAGACCCAGTAAGCAACTTGAGAAAGAAGTTGATCCCGGCCAGGTATGTCCAGATGGAGGCTGTCTGCATGGAGAGGGGTGACAAAGGCAGGTAATAGATGGTATGGAAACATCTCCAGGCTGTCCAGTAAGAGGACAGTGTCCTTGGTGCAACGACAGATAGGATGGAGTGGCTGGGAGATTAGGAGAAGGTTCACGGAAAAGTCGTCATGGCTTAAGGAGGGATTAGGGTTGGTAGGGGTTCTCCATACGGGGCCAAGCACCTGCATCTCTGAAATTGGAGACGGGACAGAGAATCATCAAATGGACTCATGCTAGCCACAAGTTCTGAATGAGCTCAATTGTCATAAAACGCAAATACAGGGATGAGTTGCTCTCTCTTTCATACAAACGGAGAAATAACGAGGAGCGCCCACTGTGTGTTTTGTGCGGGGACGTGTTTAACGGTAGTAATGAGTCTCTCAAAACGAAGAAATGAATAAAAACGCCACGTCCTGACCAAACATCCACAACATGATGGTAAACCCAGGGAGGTCTTTCAGAACAAGGCAGAATGCTTCAGGATGCTTCAAGTCAGCTAGCAAGGCATTGTTGTCATTTTATAACAGGCGGTGATAAGCAGAAATAAGGGAGTACTAACTCTCATTGTAGTAGAAGTGAGTTGTACACAGCTATTAGCTCAAATTAGCCAAAGCAAGCTAGCTAGTTACTGATGGTGCAACCCTTAGTAACAGTACAGATGAATATAAAAAATGATCAGGCCTACTGTACATCTACCTGTAGATATTATTGTTGAAACCTAGTCTAGGTTGGAACTGTTGCTGTTTAAATACAAGTAATACATTAGTATTCTGAACTGGAATAAACTGATTGAAGCAAGTTGATTTGAGGTAAACACTCATCTACAGCAGGAAGCGGTCTCCTGTCTGACTGAGAAAGGCAAACACTCATCTACAGCAGGAAGCGGTCTCCTGTCTGACTGAGAAAGGCAAACACTCATCTACAGCAGGAAGCGGTCTCCTGTCTGACTGAGAAAGGTAAACACTCATCTACAGCAGGAAGCGATCTCCTGTCTGACTGAGAAAGGCAAACACTCATCTACAGCAGGAAGCGGTCTCCTGTCTGACTGAGAAAGGCAAACACTCATCTACAGCAGGAAGCGGTCTCCTGTCTGACTGAGAAAGCAGTAGATGTTCTGATCCAGTTTGGTTCCACATACCCATGTGAGTCAGGGTTCTCAACTCTGACATACTTAAAACAAGTACAGAAACAAGGTTGAGTATGACCTCAGTGTTGCATTGTTAAACACGGAGCCCAGAATAGACCTGCTCGTTGAAAACTTAAACCAGCCACACACCTCTCATTAGGACTGTGTTTTCTAGTCTACACCTGTGTGATGTGATCAATCACTTTATTCCAGTTAAGGATGAAAATGATTTATTGTATTTTAGCAGCAACAGTTACATCCTACACAGATATGTAAGAGTGTTTTTAATGGGGGAAAATGAACATGAATATATATTTATTTAATTTCATTGTTTTTAGTTTTTGTCTATATTGCATCCGTTTTAGACATAAGGTCAATGAAATGTACCGATATTTACGTATAGTTGCATATTTTCCTAAGCTTGGGTCCCAGGAAAACACAACATTTGTAATTTGGGTCCCAGGCTGAAAAAGTTTAAGAACCCCTGCATTATGGTGTTTACTTTGTGCATCTACGTCATATTGCTGACTCTACCTTTAAGTTTGTTTTGACCAAATAGATCACGATTGTGTTCCTTGTCTGGGACTCAACTATGATGACCGCTTTAATCATATTTTCACGTAAAAAAATGTATCAGTTAACTCACATTTCTCAGGTCCAGGCTTGATACAACTCTCTCCACCATGGTCTCTGGTGTCCTCAGGTCCAGGCTTGATACAACTCTCTCCACCATGGTCTCCGGTGTCCTCAGGTCCAGGCTTGATACAACTCTCTCCACCATGGTCTCCGGTGTCCTCAGGTCCAGGCTTGATCCAACTCTCTCCACCATGGTCTCTGGTGTCCTCAGGTCCAGGCTTGATCCAACTCTCTCCACCATGGTCTCCGGTGTCCTCAGGTCCAGGCTTGATCCAACTCTCTCCACCATGGTCTCCGGTGTCCTCAGGTCCAGGCTTGATACAACTCTCTCCACCATGGTCTCCGGTGTCCTCAGGTCCAGGCTTGATCCAACTCTCTCCACCATGGTCTCCGGTGTCCTCAGGTCCAGGCTTGATCCAACTCTCTCCACCATGGTCTCCGGTGTCCTCAGGTCCAGGCTTGATCCAACTCTCTCCACCATGGTCTCCGGTGTCCTCAGGTCCAGGCTTGATACAACTCTCTCCACCATGGTCTCTGGTGTTCTCAGGTCCAGGCTTGATCCAACTCTCTCCACCATGGTCTCTGGTGTCCTCAGGTCCAGGCTTGATCCAACTCTCTCCACCATGGTCTCTGGTGTTCTCAGGTCCAGGCTTGATCCAACTCTCTCCACCATGGTCTCTGGTGTCCTCAGGTCCAGGCTTGATCCAACTCTCTCCACCATGGTCTCTGGTGTTGGTAAAGCAGAAGGATAGACTGTGATTAAACTATATACAACTTATAAAGGCTTTATATTTCATACATACAGTCTTCATAAGCAATAAAAAGTGTGTATAAAGGGTGACAGAACAGCTCCCTATGTAGGGTGAAATGTGACATAACATACTATGTCAACTTCAAAATGTGGTCCTGTGTAGCTCAGTTGGAAGAGCATGGTGCTTGCAATGTTAGGGTTGTGGGTTCGATTCCCACCGGGGAAGAGCATGGTGCTTGCAATGTTAGGGTTGTGGGTTCGATTCCCACCGGGGAAGAGCATGGTGCTTGGGGTTGTGGGTTCGATTCCCACCGGGGAAGAGCATGGTGCTTGCAATGTTAGGGTTGTGGGTTCGATTCCCACCGGGGAAGAGCATGGTGCTTGCAATGTTAGGGTTGTGGGTTCGATTCCCACCGGGGAAGAGCATATGCTAAATTATGTAAATGTGACATAAACCTCTATGTCAACTTTGATCAAATCAATACTGATGGTGACATTACATGTGACATTGCATATCTTGAGGAATGCCCCTAGAGATGTGAAGTCACCAGGTATCATGAGTTACATTCCCCCCAGAGATGTGAAGTCACCAGGTATCATCAGTTACATACCCCCCCTAGAGATGTGAAGTCACCAGGTATCATGAGTTACATTCCCCCCTAGAGATGTGAAGTCACCAGGTATCATGAGTTAACATACCCCCCCTAGCGATGTGAAGTCACCAGGTATCATGAGTTACATTCCCCCCTAGAGATGTGAAGTCACCACAACTACTAATCTAACTGTCTGTAGGTCCAACAGAACACATTAAAACACACCACTACTACTAATCTAACTGTCTGTAGGTCCAACAGAACACATTAAAACACACCACTACTAATCTAACTGTCTGTAGGTCCAACAGAACACATTAAAACACACCACTACTAATCTAACTGTCTGTAGGTCCAACAGAACACATTAAAACACACCACTACTACTAATCTAACTGTCTGTAGGTCCAACAGAACACATTAAAACACACCACTACTACTAATCTAACTGTCTGTAGGTCCAACAGAACACATTAAAACACACCACTACTACTAATCTAACTGTCTGTAGGTCCAACAGAACACATTAAAACACACCACTACTACTAATCTAACTGTCTGTAGGTCCAACAGAACACATTAAAACACACCACCACTACTAATCTAACAGTCTGTAGGTCCAACAGAACACATTAAAACACACCACTACTGCTAATCTAACTGTCTGTAGGTCCAACAGAACACATTAAAACACACCACTACTACTAATCTAACTGTCTGTAGGTCCAACAGAACACATTAAAACACACCACTACTAATCTAACTGTCTGTAGGTCCAACAGAACACATTAAAACACACCACTACTAATCTAACTGTCTGTAGGTCCAACAGAACACATTAAAACACACCACTACTACTAATCTAACTGTCTGTAGGTCCAACAGAACACATTAAAACACACCACTACTAATCTAACTGTCTGTAGGTCCAACAGAACACATTAAAACACACCACTACTAATCTAACTGTCTGTAGGTCCAACAGAACACATTAAAACACACCACTACTACTAATCTAACTGTCTGTAGGTCCAACAGAACACATTAAAACACACCACTACTACTAATCTAACTGTCTGTAGGTCCAACAGAACACATTAAAACACACCACTACTACTAATCTAACTGTCTGTAGGTCCAACAGAACACATTAAAACACACCACTACTAATCTAACTGTCTGTAGGTCCAACAGAACACATTAAAACACACCACTACTACTAATCTAACTGTCTGTAGGTCCAACAGAACACATTAAAACACACCACTACTACTAATCTAACTGTCTGTAGGTCCAACAGAACACATTAAAACACACCACTACTAATGTAATTATAGAAATTATTCCAGAGGAAAACAAATGATGAAACATTGCTATATGACTCACCTCTGAATGTGTTGGTCATCTATCTGACACAGGGTCACTGAGGAAGAGGAGGAGGAAACCCCAAACCCAGGATAGAGGGGTTCAGTAAATGTGGTGTGTTCTGTGTAAAGGTGTGTCAGTGTACCAGAGGAGGACACACTATAGAAGGACAAAGTACCAGCTGGCCAGTCCAGATAGACTCCAACTCTGTTAGAAACAGGACCAGGGATGGATCTGCTGACTCCCGCATGGTTAATGTGATAACCTCTATCAGAGCAGAATAAACACCTGGACTTCCTATTGGCTCTAAACCTAATGTCACTCCCCCGTTCTTTCCTCTTCATTCCTTTGTACACCACACCAATATCAGCCATGCTACCCTCCCTCTCCACCTCCCAGTAATAACGACATCCAGATAAGCCTTCTCTGCAGAGAACTTGGAGATGACTATCAAATCTGTCTGGATGGTCTTCATAATTCTGCTCCTCTTCCACACATGTCACCTTCCTGTTCCCCTCAGACAGTATCAGGTTTGGGTTTGCTGTATTTGGGTCCAGGGTGAGATGACAGGCATCTGTAGACAAAAGAAGCGTTTAAGCAAACCACATCTTGATATAAAATGTTGTTTTGTAGATACAGAACAAGTATTGATTAGTTACTATAGTTCTGAATATGCAGTTAATTAGGATTGAAGAGGCTTACATTTCCTCAGCCCTGATTTCAGCCTGCACTCTCCACCATGATCCACACTGTAGGAGAAACAGGTTATTGACTGACAAAGACCTAATAAAGCAGTCAACATTTAAACCATATTGTTGTGTTCTGGTGCACTATCCAAGTTCATTACTAGAGACATACAGGTATTCTATCCTACCTACTGCACACAGAACAGAGTACAATTCATTACTAGAGACATACAGGTATTCTATCCTACCTACTGCATTCAGAACGGAGTACAATTCATTACTAGAGACATACAGGTATTCTATCCTACCTACTGCATACAGAACGGAGTACAATTCATTACTAGAGACATACAGGTATTCTATCCTACCTACTGCATACAGAACGGAGTACAATTCATTACTAGAGACATACAGGTATTCTATCCTACCTACTGCATACAGAACGGAGTACAATTCATTACTAGAGACATACAGGTATTCTATCCTACCTACTGCATACAGAACGGAGTACAATTCATTACTAGAGACATACAGGTATTCTATCCTACCTACTGCATACAGAACAGAGTACAGCTCCAACAGGATATCAGAGATGCAGAAGAAGAGTATTCATGTGGTGATGATGTATGCTGTGTTGGAGTGCTCAGCCTGCTGGGTAAACTTCCCCTTAATTCTACCATCATGTCCTCATGTTACTGACCCTACTACACTACATATGACACAACCACTGCTCACACTATTAGGACATATATTCTGACTTACTTCAGCTTCATCAGTGTATATGTGGGATCCACCAGAGCAGCTGAAAGCAGTCCCCCTGCAGAGTCTCCTGGGTGATTGTAGCTCAGGTCCAGCTCTTTCAGGTGGGAGGGGTTTGACCTCAGAGCTGAAGACAGGGCAGCACAGCCCTCCTCTGTGACCAGACAGCCAGACAGCCTACAGAGAGACACACAACAGCTGTCTAGGTTGATGTACTGGTGTCAATCATCTTGTAGGACACCAATACATTTGTCCATGACACAAACAATGTCATGAAAAATCTGATTTTCAGAGTATTTGTTTTACTAAGCTCAGTACAGCTTCTACCCCCAAGCCATCAGACTGCTGAACAATTAGCCAAATGGCCACCTGGACTATTTACATTGACACCCCCCCTTTTGTTTTTACACTGCTGCTACTCGCTGTTTATTATTTATCACTTTACCCCCAAATTACCTCGACTAACCTGTACCCCCACACATTGACTAGGTACCGGTACCCCCTGTATATAGCCTCATTACTAACCTGTACCCCCACACATTGACTAGGTACCGGTACCCCCTGTATATAGCCTCATTACTAACCTGTACCCCCACACATTGACTAGGTACCGGTACCCCCTGTATATAGCCTCATTACTAACCTGTACCCCCACACATTGACTAGGTACCAGTATCCCCTGTATATAGCCTCATTACTAACCTGTACCCCCACACATTGACTAGGTACCAGTATCCCCTGTATATAGCCTCATTACTAACCTGTACCCCCACACATTGACTAGGTACCGGTACCCCCTGTATATAGCCTCATTACTAACCTGTACCCCCACACATTGACTAGGTACCGGTACCCCCTGTATATAGCCTCATTACTAACCTGTACCCCCACACATTGACTAGGTACCGGTACCCCCTGTATATAGCCTCATTACTAACCTGTACCCCCACACATTGACTAGGTACCAGTATCCCCTGTATATAGCCTCATTACTAACCTGTACCCCCACACATTGACTAGGTACCGGTACCCCCTGTATATAGCCTCATTACTAACCTGTACCCCCACACATTGACTAGGTACCAGTATCCCCTGTATACAGCCTCATTACTAACCTGTACCCCCACACATTGACTCGGTACCGGTACCCCCTGTATATAGCCTCATTACTAACCTGTACCCCCACACATTGACTAGGTACCAGTATCCCCTGTATATAGCCTCATTATTGTTATGTCATTTTATTGTTTTACTTTTTATTTCGTAAATATTGTCTTAACTATTTATTGAACTGCATTGTTGGTTAAGGGCTTGTAAGTAAGCATTTCACTGTAAGGTCTACACCTGTTGTATTCGGCGCAAATGACAAATAAAATTGGATTTGAGTACCAACCTGACTGAAACAGCTGTACTTACCTCAGTGTGTGTAGTTTACAGTCTGGATCCTCCAGTCCAGCAGACAGCAGTGTAACTCAGCTCAGTACAGACCTGACTGAAACAGCTGTACTTACCCCAGTGTGTGTAGTTTACAGTCTGGATCCTCCAGTCCAGCAGACAGCAGTGTAACTCCTGAGTCCTGCAGGTCATTGTCTCTCAGCTCCAGTTGTTTCAGTTGTGAGTTGGGTGAACTCAGGACTGAGGCCAGATCTGAACAGCAACCCTCTGTCAGACCACACTGACCTAGACTAGAGGGCAGAAGATCACATGATTAACACATGTTTAAAACATCCACATAATAACTAATACTGAAGATATTCAACTCACACTAGTGTCTGTATGTTGCAGAGTGGACTGGTTAGTCCAACACAGAGCAGCTCCACTCCTCTGTCTCCCAGGTCATTGTAGCTGAGGTCCAGTTCTCTCAGGGGGGAGTTTGGTGTCTGCAGAGCTGAGGCCAGAGTCTCACAGGATTTATATGTGACTTTACAGCCATTCAGTCTGGAGAGAGGATATAATCTGTTAGATATACAAATCCTTCATTATAATGATACTGTATACATCAACTCAATAACAGAACTTACAGTGCTCTCTTGCAGGTTCTAACTACCGGCAGCAACCTCTGATAACCTTCCTCTGATGTGTTGTATGTCTTCAGGTCAAACTCCTCCAGCACCTCCTCTGACATCAGTAACAGGTAGACCAGGGCTGAACATTGGTCAGGTTTTAGTCTCGTTTCTGAAAGAGTTCCTGATCGCAGGGAGGTCTGCATGTCCTCAACTAGAGAGTTGGCACCAAGTTCATTCAGACAGTGGAACAAGTTGATGACCCTTTCTGGTGAGGATTCGTACTTGATCTTGTCTGAAAGGTATCTGACTGTGCTCTCACTGGTCTGTGTGGTACTTCCTGTCTGTGTCAGAAGGCCTCGTAACAGATTTTGATTGGACTCCAGTGAGAGGCCCAGAAGGAAGCGGAGGAACAGGTCCAGGTGTCCATTCTCACTCTTCAAGGCCTGGTCCACTGCTCTCCTGTGTAAGTCAGACAACTGGATTGACTCCTCTTCATCATCACCAGTAGGGGAGAAAACATTTTCCTTCTTGTCCAGACATGATTCTAAAACATGCACTGCTGCTAGAAACTCCTGAATGCTCAGATGCACAAAGCTGTAGACCTTCTCTTGGTACAGCCCAGATTCTTCTTTAAAGATCTCTGTACACAATGCTGAGTACTCTGATGCCTCTGTGACATCAAGGCCACACTCTCTCAGGTCCTCCTCATAGAAGATCAGGTTGCCCTTCTGCAGCTGTTGGAAAGCCAGCTTGGCCAGTTTCAGGATCATCTCTTTGTCTGACTGAGACAGTTCCTTTGGGTTTGTCTCTGTGGCTTTGTTGTACTTCCTGTTCTTCACAATGATTTGGATGAGAATGAAGTGTGAGTACATCTGTGTCAGAGTTTTGGGGACTTCATCCTTCTCTGCCTCTTTCAGTATCATCTCAAGGACAGTGGCTGATATCCAACAGAAGACTGGTATGTGGCACATGATGTGGAGGCTCCTTGATGTCTTCATGTTTTTGATGATATCATTGGCCAGATTCTGATCTGTGATTTTCTTCCTGAAGTACTCCTCCTTCTGTGGATCATTGAACCCTCGTACCTCTGTCACCTGGTCAACACACCCAGGAGGGATCTGATTGGCTGCTGCAGGTTGTGTGGTTATCCAGAGGAGAGCAGAGGGAAATAGATTCCCCTTGATGAGGTTTGTCAGTAGAACGTCCACTGAGGTTGGCTTCGTGACATCACAGCACTTCTCATCGTTTTTGAAGTCTATAGGAAGTCGACACTCATCCAGACCATCAAAAATGAAAACAGTTTTGGTTTCACCATCTTCAATGCTGTCAATCTCTTTCAGCTCTGGGAAGTAGTGGGAAAGAAGTTGCATCAGACTGTATTGGTCCTTTTTCAGGTTCAGATCACGGAAAGGAAGAGGAAACATGAAATGAACGTCCTGATTTGCTTTTCCCTCTGCCCAGTCAAGGAGGACCTTCTGCACAGAGACTGTTTTTCCAATGCCAGCGATTCCTTTTGTCAGCACAGTTCTGATAGGTTTGTCTTGTCCAGGTAAAGGCTTGAAGATGTCGTTGCATTTGATTGGTGTCTCTTGTGTGGTTTGTTTCTTGGATGCCATCTCTATCTGTCTAACCTCATGTTCATTATTGAGCCCTCCACTTCCACCCTCTGTGATGTAGAGCTCTGTGTAGATGTCCTTTAACAGACTTTGGTTTCCATGGTGTCCAATTCCTTCAGATATGTGTTGATACTTGTGTTTCAGTTTAGCCTTAATGTCTTGTTGGACTGTCAACAGAGTTTGACCTGTAGGAAAACAATGAGAGTTGGGACTAATCAGTTAGTGTGTGTTTTATAAGGGCCTTTGTACCGTTCTTTGTGATATTGTATGAAACACAGTCTTACTTCTTCTGTCCAGAAGGTTGTGTGTGATCTTTAATACATCCTCACTGTCCAAACTCTCCACTTCCTTATTGTCATCTGGTAATGGTTCCTGGCTGAAAGCAGGTGGCTGATCACTCTTTATTGATAGCAGGCTGGTTGTAGGGGACTCTGCTCTGGGCTTCTGCACACTGAACAAAACAGGGAGACAGATCACCTCATCAATATCTCATCAATACCTCATCTACTTCATTTTAACAACTGTATAGTGGAACTTTTACAAGTCCTGATGTTTGTTTTAAAACTACAGTCTGCTATTGGTAAATCGATTTGGGGACTTTTAAATTAATGATGTAGACCTACATTTCATGTAATTTGGGAACACGTTTCTCTTTAGTTTCATATCTTTAAAACATGTTACGGACGCCAACAGCCAATGTAATAGCAGGGCGCGAAAAACAAAACAGCAAAAATCTCATAATTCAATTTTCTCAAACATAGAACTATTATACACCCTTTTAAAGATAATCTTCTCGTTTATCCAACCACATTGTCCGGTTTCAAAAAGGCTTTACGGCGAAAGCAAAACATTAGATTATGTTAGGACATCAACTTCACAAGAAAAACCACACAGCCATTTTCCAAGCAAGGAGTCAACACAAAAACCAGAAATACAGCTAAAATGAATCACTAACCTTTGACGATCTTCATCAGATGACACTCCCAGGACTCAATGTTACACAATACATGTATGTTTTGTTAGATAAAGTTAATATTTATATTAAAAAAAAACATTTTACATTGGCGCGTGATGTTCAGAAAATGTATTGCCACCCAAAACTTCCGGTGAATGAGCACATCAATTAAAAAAAATACTCATCATAAATGTTGATAAACTTTAAAACAGTTATTGAAAGAATTATAGATATACTACTCCTTAATGCAACCGCTGTGTCAGAATTCAAAATAGCTTTACAGCGAAAGCACATTTTTCAATGTTCTGAGTACAGAGCACAGCCATCAAAGCAAGCTATACAGTTACCCGCCAAGTTCTGGAGTCAACTAAAATCAGAATTAGTATTATAAATCTTCCCTTAACTTTGCTGATCTTTGTCGGAATGCACTCCTAGGACTCCCACTTCCACAAATGTTATTTTTGTTCGAAATACTCCATATTTATGTCCAAATACCTCCTTTTGTTCGCGCGTTCAGATCACTATCCAAAGGCAAAATGCACGAGCGTAAAACCAGAGACAAAAAGTCAAAAATTCCATTACCATTCTTAGAAACATGTCAAACGATGTCTACAACCAATCCTTAGGGTCTTTTTAACATCAAACTTTGATAAAATTCCAACCGGTCAATAGCATATTCATTACAAATGAAAAATAAGGAGCTCACTGCTCCCAGGCAGTCCACTGATTGACTGAGCTCCTATTCTCTGCCCAGTAACAGTAGACGGATTAAACAAGTTTCTAAAGGCTGTTGACAGCCAATGGAAGCCTTAGGAAGTGCAATGTGACCCCACAGACACTGTAGTTTCGATAGGGATTAGAAAGAAAAACTACAAGCCTCAGATTTCCCACTTCCTGGTTGGATTTTTCTCAGTTTTTTTCCTGCCATATGAGTTCTGTTATACTCACAGACATCATTCAAACAGTTTTAGAAACTTCAGAGTGTTTTCTATCCAAATCTACTAATAAAATGCAAATATTTGACTCTGGGCCCGAGTAGCAGGTAGTTTACTCTGGGCATGCTTTTCATCCGAATGTGAAAATACTGCCCCCTATCCCTAACAGGTTTAAGAGAACTGTATATTTTACATGTTAAACAACAACTGCATGGCTGATCTCAAGTCCTTAAAACGGAGTGGCTGCTGTTCTGAATCCTCTGGAAGCCTTTTCCAGATAGCAAAACAATCTGAAGCTCCTGCACATGTCTGGGATCTCGACTTTACATAGTCTCTGCTCTGCTCATTCACTGTATGGGATTCTGTACTTTACGTAGTCTCTGCTCTAATTCACTGCCCAGAGAACAGACCACTCTGGTGATTTCAGTGATGAATGTTAAAAAATGAAAGTTAGATCTCAATCAATATCTACAAGATCACATACTGATAGTATTCTACAGAACCCAATATACAGTACCGGTCAAAGGTTTTACAACACCTACTCATTCAAGGGTTTTTCTTTATTTTTACTATTTTCTACATTGTAGAATAACAGTGAAGACATCAAAACTATGAAATAACACATATGGAATCATGTAGTAACCCAAAAAGTGTTAAACAAATCAAAATATATTTTATATTTGAGATTCTTCAAATAGCCACCCTTTGCCTTGATGACAGCTTTGCACACTCTTGGCATTCTCTCTGCACTGCATCTCAGTGTTAGAGGCAACACTACAGACCCTGGTTCGATTCCAGGCTGTATCATAACCGGCCGTGATTGGGAATCCCATAGGGCAGTGCACAATTGGGAGTCATTGTAAATAAGAATTTGTTCTTAACTGACTTGCCTAGTTAAATACACACACACACACACACACATACATATACATATATATATGTATATGTAGAAAAAAAAAAAGAAAGGCATGAAATGAAATGCATGCATTCACTACTGTAAGTCGCTCTGGATAAGAGCGTCTGCTAAATGACTAAAATGTAAATGCAAATATATATATATATATATATATATATATATATATATATATATATATATATATATATATATATATATACATATATATATATATATATACACACATACACACACACATACATTAATAATCTATGGGATTATAATAATGACAGATCCCTGTGAGTTTGTATTCTGAATCTCATGGTAGCACATTGAGATTCATCGTTACAAGTACGAATCCTCTTCGCTACTTCCTGAGATTTGATTGATGGAACAATCCAGCCAATGGTTGCAACAATAGGCAGCTGTGGTTTTGGCTGATTGGTCAGGAGTAAAAAGATCCTGTCCCCAAAGCAGCTGAAACCATTTTTTTTTAATAGAAATCTCTTTCTATGAACTTACTAAACTGTTTACAAGTTTACAAATCTCTTGGTAACGTGACACTGACAGAACTCTGAGCGTGCACAGATAAAACATCTGCAAGTGTATTTTTGATTCACAGCAGAATGTTAATAGTAGTAAATGGGCCTGTAATAATTCTGAAAATAAATCATTCTTGCAAATCGTATTGAATGTATTCAAATGTCAAGTTATAAGTTTGCCACCATTATTCAATTTCACACAACAAGGACTCCCGAGTGGCGCAGTGGTGTAAGGCACTGCATCGCAGTGCTAGCTGTGCTACTAGAGATTCTGGGTTCGAGTCCAGGCCTGGTCGCAGCCGGCCACAACCAGGAGACCCATGGGGCGTACAATTGGCTCAGCGTCGTCCAGGTTAGGGAGGGTTTGGCCAGCAGGTGTCCCATTGCACACTAGCGAATCCTGTGGCGGGGTGGGCGCAGTGCACGCTGACACGGTCGCCAGGTGTACGGTGTTTCCTCCGACATGTTGGTGCGGCTGGCTTCCGGGTTAAGTGGGCATTGTGTCAAGAAGCAGTGCGGCTTGGCTGGGTTGTGATTTCGGAGGACTCTCGGCCTTCGCCTCTCCCGAGTCCGTACGGGAGTTGCAGCGATGAGGCAAGACTGTAACTACCAATTGGAAACCATGAAAAACGGGTAAAAAAAACAACACAACATGATACAAATGACAGATTTGTGAATCGTACTTGCAACCAAGAATCTCAATGTGTGACCACGAAATTCAAACTCACAGGGTTTTGTCATCATTATCATCCCATTGCTTGGCTGCTGTTTGACCCCAAAAATTATATTCCTCTTGTTCCTATAACAGGAACGTCATCATGTAGGTAGTCAACCTGCACCATAACAGGAATCTATTAATGTAGGTAGTCTACCTGCACCATAACAGGAATGTCATCATGTAGGTAGTCTACCTGCACCATAACAGGAATGTCATCATGTAGGTAGTCTACCTGCACCATAACAGGAATCTATTCATGTAGGTAGTCTACCTGCACCATAACAGGAATGTCATCATGTAGGTATTCTACCTGCACCATAACAGGAATGTCATCATGTAGGTATTCTACCTGCACCATAACAGGAATGTCATCATGTAGGTAGTCTACCTGCACCATAACAGGAATGTCATCATGTAGGTAGTCTACCTGCACCATAACAGGAATGTCATCATGTAGGTAGTCTACCTGCACCATAACAGGAATGTCATCATGTAGGTAGTCTACCTGCACCATAACAGGAATGTCATCATGTAGGTAGTCTACCTGCACCATAACAGGAATGTCATCATGTAGGTAGTCTACCTGCACCATAACAGGAATGTCATCATGTAGGTAGTCTACCTGCACCATAACAGGAATGTCATCATGTAGGTAGTCTACCTGCACCATAACAGGAATGTCATCATGTAGGTAGTCTACCTGCACCATAACAGGAATGTCATCATGTAGGTAGTCTACCTGCACCATAACAGGAATGTCATCATGTAGGTAGTCTACCTGCACCATAACAGGAATGTCATCATGTAGGTAGTCTACCTGCACCATAACAGGAATGTCATCATGTAGGTAGTCTACCTGCACCATAACAGGAATGTCATCATGTAGGTAGTCTACCTGCACCATAACAGGAATGTCATCATGTAGGAAGTCTACCTGCACCATAACAGGAATGTCATCATGTAGGTAGTCTACCTGCACCATAACAGGAATCTATTAATGTAGGTAGTCTACCTGCACCATAACAGGAATGTCATCATGTAGGTAGTCTACCTGCACCATAACAGGAATGTCATCATGTAGGTAGTCTACCTGCACCATAACAGGAATGTCATCATGTAGGTAGTCTACCTGCACCATAACAGGAATGTCATCATGTAGGTAGTCTACCTGCACCATAACAGGAATGTCATCATGTAGGTAGTCTACCTGCACCATAACAGGAATGTCATCATGTAGGTAGTCTACCTGCACCATAACAGGAATGTCATCATGTAGGTAGTCTACCTGCACCATAACAGGAATGTCATCATGTAGGTAGTCTACCTGCACCATAACAGGAATGTCATCATGTAGGTAGTCTACCTGCACCATAACAGGAATGTCATCATGTAGGTAGTCTACCTGCACCATAACAGGAATCTATTCATGTAGGTAGTCTACCTGCACCATAACAGGAATCTATTCATATAGGTAGTCTACCTGCACCATAAGAGGAATCTATTAAATGTAGGTAGTCTACCTGCACCATAACAGGAATCTATTCATGTAGGTAGTCTACCTGCACCATAACAGGAATCTATTCACGTAGGTAGTCTACCTGCACCATAACAGGAATGTCATCATGTAGGTAGTCTACCTGCACCATAACAGGAATGTCATCATGTAGGTAGTCTACCTGCACCATAACAGGAATGTCATCATGTAGGTAGTCTACCTGCACCATAACAGGAATCTATTCATGTAGGTAGTCTACCTGCACCATAACAGGAATCTATTCATGTAGGTAGTCTACCTGCACCATAACAGGAATGTCATCATGTAGGTAGTCTACCTGCACCATAACAGGAATGTCATCATGTAGGTAGTCTACCTGCACCATAACAGGAATGTCATCATGTAGGTAGTCTACCTGCACCATAATAGGAATGTCATCATGTAGGTAGTCTACCTGCACCATAACAGGAATGTCATCATGTAGGTAGTCTACCTGCACCATAACAGGAATGTCATCATGTAGGTAGTCTACCTGCACCATAACAGGAATGTCATCATGTAGGTAGTCTACCTGCACCATAATAGGAATGTCATCATGTAGGTAGTCTACCTGCACCATAACAGGAATGTCATCATGTAGGTAGTCTACCTGCACCATAACAGGAATGTCATCATGTAGGTAGTCTACCTGCACCATAATAGGAATGTCATCATGTAGGTAGTCTACCTGCACCATAACAGGAATGTCATCATGTAGGTAGTCTACCTGCACCATAACAGGAATGTCATCATGTAGGTAGTCTACCTGCACCATAACAGGAATGTCATCATGTAGGTAGTCTACCTGCACCATAACAGGAATGTCATCATGTAGGTAGTCTACCTGCACCATAACAGGAATGTCATCATGTAGGTAGTCTACCTGCACCATAATAGGAATGTCATCATGTAGGTAGTCTACCTGCACCATAACAGGAATGTCATCATGTAGGTAGTCTACCTGCACCATAATAGGAATGTCATCATGTAGGTAGTCTACCTGCACCATAACAGGAATGTCATCATGTAGGTAGTCTACCTGCACCATAACAGGAATGTCATCATGTAGGTAGTCTACCTGCACCATAACAGGAATGTCATCATGTAGGTAGTCTACCTGCACCATAACAGGAATGTCATCATGTAGGTAGTCTACCTGCACCATAACAGGAATGTCATCATGTAGGTAGTCTACCTGCACCATAACAGGAATGTCATCATGTAGGTAGTCTACCTGCACCATAACAGGAATGTCATCATGTAGGTAGTCTACCTGCACCATAACAGGAATGTCATCATGTAGGTATTCTACCTGCACCATAACAGGAATGTCATCATGTAGGTATTCTACCTGCACCCTAACAGGAATGTCATCATGTAGGTAGTCTACCTGCACCATAACAGGAATCTCATGAATGTAGGTAGTCTACCTGCACCATAACAGGAATGTCATCATGTAGGTAGTCTACCTGCACCATAACAGGAATGTCATCATGTAGGTAGTCTACCTGCACCATAACAGGAATGTCATCATGTAGGTAGTCTACCTGCACCATAACAGGAATGTCATCATGTAGGTAGTCTACCTGCACCATAACAGGAATGTCATCATGTAGGTAGTCTACCTGCACCATAACAGGAATGTCATCATGTAGGTAGTCTACCTGCACCATAACAGGAATGTCATCATGTAGGTAGTCTACCTGCACCATAACAGGAATGTCATCATGTAGGTAGTCTACCTGCACCATAACAGGAATGTCATCATGTAGGTAGTCTACCTGCACCATAACAGGAATGTCATCATGTAGGTAGTCTACCTGCACCATAACAGGAATGTCATCATGTAGGTAGTCTACCTGCACCATAACAGGAATGTCATCATGTAGGTAGTCTACCTGCACCATAACAGGAATCTATGAATGTAGGTATTCTACCTGCACCATAACAGGAATGTCATCATGTAGGTAGTCTACCTGCACCATAACAGGAATGTCATCATGTAGGTAGTCTACCTGCACCATAACAGGAATGTCATCATGTAGGTAGTCTACCTGCACCATAACAGGAATCTATTCATGTAGGTAGTCTACCTGCACCATAACAGGAATGTCATCATGTAGGTAGTCTACCTGCACCATAACAGGAATGTCATCATGTAGGTAGTCTACCTGCACCATAACAGGAATCTATTCATGTAGGTAGTCTACCTGCACCATAACAGGAATGTCATCATGTAGGTAGTCTACCTGCACCATAACAGGAATGTCATCATGTAGGTAGTCTACCTGCACCATAACAGGAATCTATTCATGTAGGTAGTCTACCTGCACCATAACAGGAATGTCATCATGTAGGTAGTCTACCTGCACCATAACAGGAATGTCATCATGTAGGTAGTCTACCTGCACCATAACAGGAATCTATTCATGTAGGTAGTCTACCAAAACCATAACAGGAATGTCATCATGTAGGTAGTCTACCTGCACCATAATAGGAATGTCATCATGTAGGTAGTCTACATCCCTGGTGGGAAAATATTAATGTAATTTTTCTGCTGATTTTAGAATATTGACATTAAAATATGTTTCGCCAGCTGGAAAGAAACCTAGCTTGTGTTTGCAGTTGGTCCTAGGATTTTTTAACTTAATGATATAGGCCTACATGTTATGTAATTTGGAAACACTTCTCTTAAAATTTGTTGTATATCTTTAAAATAACTATATTTACAATTGATCTCTTACCTCTTAGAACTGGTGTCTTGAGGCAGACTCTTTTTAGAGGGTGTGGCCCCCTCCTCTCGGTCAGAATACTTCCTCTTAGAGGCAGTGCCTCTCTTCTCGCTCTCCCCAGAGAGACTCATTTCAGAGGCAGTGGTCCCCCTCCTCTCTCTCCCCAGAGAGACTCATCAGCTATCTGGATTTGGGTGAAGGAGAAATGGGGAGGCTTGGGCAAGTTGCTAGACTTGGGCAGCCGTAGAAAAATGCTTATTGAAATTCTCAATTATCACAGATTTATCGGTGGTGACAGTGTTTCCTAGCCTCAGAGCAGTGGGCAGCTGGGAGGAGGTGCTCTTGTTCTCCATGGACTTTAGTGTCCCACAAGTTTTTGGAGTTTGTGCTACAGGATGCAAATTTCTGTTTGAAAAAGCTAGGCTTTCCTAACTATCTGTGTGTATTAGTTCCTAACTTCCCTGAAAAGTTGCATATCGCGGGGGCTATTCGATGCTAATGCAGTACGCCACAGGATGTTTTTGTGCTGGTCAAGGGCAGTCAGGTCTGGAGTGAACCAAGGGCTATCTGTTCTTGGTTCTACATTTTTTTGAATGGGGCAAGCTTATTTAAGATGGTGAGGAAAGCACTTTTAAAGAATAACCAGGCATCCTCTACTGACGGAATGAGATCAATGTCCTTTCAAGATACCCGGGCCAGGTCGATTAGAAAGGCCTGCTTGCTGAAGTGTTTTAGGGAGCGTTTGACAGTGATGAGGGGTGGTCGTTTGACCGCAGACCCATTACGGACGCAGGCAATGAGGCACCGACAGAGATGGTCACCTCGCTTCGCGTTCCTAGGAAACTACGCAGTATTTAGTTTGTGTTATTTCTTACAATGTTACCCCAGGAAATCTTAGGTTTTATTACATACGGTCGGGAGGAACTATTGGATATAAGAGCAGCGTCAACTCACCAACATTATGACCAGGAGTACAACTTTCCCGAAGCGGATCCTCTGTTTGGCCCACCACCCAGGACAATGGATCGGATCCCAGCCGGCGACCCAAAACAACGACGCCGTAGAAGGGGCAGACGGAGCGGTCTTCTGGTCAGGTTCCGTAGACGGGCACATCGCGCACCGCTCCCGAGCATACTACTCGCCAATGTCCAGTCTCTTGACAACAAGGTAGATGTAATCCGTGCAAGGGTAGCCTTCCAGAGAGACAACAGAGACTAACGTTCTTTGTTTCATGGAAATATGGCTCACGCGAGACACGCTTTCGGAGTCGGTACAGCCACCTGGTTTCTTCACGCATTGCGCTGACAGAAACAAACATCTTTCTGGTAAGAAGAAGGGCGGGGGTGTACGCCTTATGATTAATGAGACGTGGTGTGATCATAACAACATACAGGAACTCAAGTCCTTCTGTTCACCTGACTTAGAATTCCTCACAATCAAATGCCGACCGCATTATCTACCTAGAGAATTCTCTTTGATTATAATCACAGCCGTATATATCCCCCCCAAGCAGACACATCGATGGCCCTGAACGAACTTCCTTTGACTATGTAAACTGGAAACCACATATTCTGAGGCTGCATTTATTGTAGCTGGGGATTTTAACAAGGCTAATCTGAAAACAAGGCTCCCTAAATTCTATCAGCATATCGATTGTGCTCCAGGGCTGGCAAAACCCTAGATCATTGTTATTCTAACTTCTGCGGCGCATATAAGGCCCTCCCCCGCCCTCCTTTCGGAAAAGCTGACCATGACTCCATTTTGTTGCTTCCAGCCTATAGACAGAAACTAAAACAGGAAGCTCCCGCGCTCAGGTCTGTTCAACGTTGGTCCGACCAATCGGAGTCCACGCTTCAAGATTGCTTCGATCACGTGGACTGGGATATGTTCTGCATTGCGGCGAACAACACCATTGATGAATACGCTGATTCGGTGAGCGGGTTTATTAGCAAGTGCATTGGCGATGTCGTACCGACAGCGTCTATTAAAACATTCCCAAACCAGAAACCGTGGATTAATGGCAGCGTTCACGCAAAACTGAAAGCGCGAACCACTGCTTTTAATCAGGGCAAGGTGACCGGAAATATGACCGAATACAAACAGCGTAGCTATTCCCTCCGCAAGGCAATCAAACAAGCTAAGCGTCAGTATAGAGACAAAGTAGTCGCAATTCAACGGCTCAGACACGAGAGGTATGTGGCAGGGTCTACAGTCAATCACGGACTATAAAAGGAAAACCAGCCCTGTTGCGGAGCAGGATGTCTTGCTCCCAGACAGACTAAACAACTTCTTTGCTCGCTTTGAGGACCAGTGCCACTGACACAGCCCACTACCAAAACCTGCGGGCTCTCCTTCACTGCAGCCGACGTGAGCAAAACATTTAAACGTGTTAACCCTCGCAAGGCTGCAGGCCCAGACGGCATCCCCAGCCACGTCCTCAGAGCATGCGCAGACCAGCTGGCTGGTGTGTTTACGGACATATTCAATCAATCCGTATCCCAGTCTGCTGTCCCCACATGCTTCAAGAGGGCCACCATCGTTCCTGTTCCCAAGAAAGCTAAGGTAACTGAGCTAAATGACTACCGCCCCGTAGCACTCACTTCCGTCATCATGAAGTGCTTTGAGAGACTAGTCAAGGACCATATCACCTCCACCCTACCTGACACCCTAGACCCACTCCAATTTGCTTACCACCCCAATAGGTCCACAGATGACGCAATCACACTGCCCTAACCCATCTGGACAAGAGGAATACCTATGTGAGAATGCTGTTCATCGACTACAGCTCAGCATTTAACACCATAGTACCCTCCAAACTCGTCATCAAGCTCGAGGCCCCGCCCTGTGCAACTGGGTTCTGGACTTCCTGACGGGCCACCCCCAGGTGGTGAGGGTAGGTAACAACATCTCCACCCCGCTGATCCTCAACACTGGGGCGCCACAAGGGTGCGTTCTCAGCCCTCTCCTGTACTCCCTGTTCACCCACAACTGCGTGGCCATGCACGCCTCCAACTCAATCATCAAGTTTACAGATGACACTAGTGGTAGGCTTGATTACCAACAACGACGCGACGGCCTACAGGGAGGAGGTAAGGGCCCTCGGAGTGTGGTGTCAGGAAAATAACCTCACACTCAACGTCAACAAAACAAGGTGGGTGATCGTGGACTCCAGGAAACAGCAGAGGGAGCACCCCCCTATCCACATCGACGGGACAGTAGTGGAGAGGGTAGAAAGTTAAGTTCCTCGGCGTACACATCACGGACAAACTGAAATGGTCCAACCACACAGACAGCGTGGTTAAGAAGGTGCAGCAGCGCCTCTTCAACCTCAGGAGGCTGAAGAAATTCGGCTTGTCACCAAAAACACTCACAAACTTTTACAGATGCACAATTGAGAGCATCCTGTCGGGCTGTATCACCGCCTGGTACGGCAACTTCTCCGCCCATAACCGTAAGGCTCTCCAGAGGGTAGTGAGGTCTGCACAACGCATCACCGGGTGCAAACTACCTGCCCTCCAGGACACCTAGACCACCCGATGTCACAGGAAGGCCAAAAAGATCACCACCCGAGCCACTGCCTGTTCACCCCGCTATCATCCAGAAGGTGAGGTCAGTACGGTGCATCAAAGCTGGAACCGAGAGACTGAAAAACAGCTTCTATCTCAAGGCCACCAGACTGTTAAACAGCCATCACTAACGTTGAGTGGCTATTGCCAACATACTGACTCAACTCCAGCCACTTTAATAATGGAAAAATTGATGTAATAAATGTATCACTAGCCACTTTAAACAATGCCTCTTCATAGAATGTTTACATACCCTACATCACTCATCTCATATGTATATACTGTACTCTATACCATCTACTGCATCTTGCCATCTTGATGTAATGTACCCCTAGCCACTTTAAACAATGCACTTTTATATGTTTACATATCCTACACTACTCATCTCATATGTATATACTGTACTCTATACCATCCACTGCATCTTGCCTATGCCGTTCTATACCATCACTCATTCATATATTTTTGTATGTACATATTCATTCCTTTACACTTGTGTGTATAAGGTAATTGTTGTGAAATTGTTAGGTTAGATTACTTGTTGGATATTACTGCATTGTCGGAACTAGAAGCACAAGCATTTCGCTACACTCGCATTAACATCTGCTAACCATGTGTATGTGACAAATAAAATTTGATTTGATCGCTGAGATCCTGGTTGAAGACAGCAGAGGTGTATTTGGAGGGCAGGTTGGTTAGGATGATATCTATGAGGGTGCCCGTGTTTACGGCTTTGTGGTTGTACCTGGTAGGTTCATTGATCATTTGTGTGAGATTGAGGGCATCAAGCTTAGATTGTAGGATGGCCGGGGTGTTAAGCATGTCCCAGTTTAGGTCACCTAGCAGCATGAGCTCTGAAGATAGATTGGGGGCAATCATTTCACATATGGTGTCCAGGGCACAGCTGGGGGCAGAAGGTGGTCTATAGCAAGGGGCAACCGTGAGAGACTTGTTCTGAAAAGGTGGATTTTTAAAAGTAGAAGCTCAAATTGTTTGGTCACAGACCTGGATAGTTTGACAAAACTCTGCAGGCTATCTCTGCAGTAGATTGCAACTCCGCCCCCTTTGGCAGTTCTATCTTGTCGGAAAATGTTATAGTTAGGGATGGAAATTTCAGGCTTGGCTGGGTTGTGATTACGGAGAACGCACGACTCCGCACGGGAGACGCAGAGATGAGACAAGACTAATTACCAATTGGATGCCACAAAATTGGGGAGAAAAAAAAGGCAAAAAAAAAAAAAAAAGGATAATCACGATCATGTGCAGTCAATCGCCCATACACTACCTCATAGCCCCAAACCCTACCTCACAACCCTACCTCATAGCCCCATACCCTACCTCATAGCCCCAAACCCTACCTCACAGCACCATACCCTACCTCACAGCACCATACCCTACCTCACAGCCAAATACCCTACCTCACAGCCCCATACCCTACCTCACAGCCCCATACCCTACCTCACAGCCCCATACCCTACCTCATAGCCCCATACCCTACCTCATAGCCCTGTAGCCTATAATATAACCCCATACCCTAACTCATAGCCCTGTAGACTATAATATAACCCCATACCCTAACTCATAACCCTGTAGAATATAATATAACCCCATACCCTACCTCATAACCCTGTAGACTATAATATAACCCCATACCCTACCTCATAACCCTGTAGACTATAATATAACCCCATACCCTACCTCATTACCCTGTAGACTATAATATAACCCCATACCCTACCTCATAACCCTGTAGACTATAATATAACCCCATACCCTACCTCACAGCCCTGTAGACTATAATATAACCCCATACCCTACCTCATTACCTTGTAGACTATAATATAACCCCATACCCTACCTCATAGCCCTGTAGACTATAATATAACCCCATACCCTACCTCATAACCCTGTAGACTATAATATAACCCCATACCCTACCTCACAGCCCTGTAGCCTATAATATAACCCAATACCCTACCTCACAGCCCTGTAGACTATAATATAACCCCATACCCTACCTCATAGCCCTGTAGACTATAATATAACCCCATACCCTACCTCATAGCCCTGTAGACTATAATATAACCCCATACCCTACCTCATGACCCTGTAGACTATAATATAACCCCATACCCTACCTCATTACCCTTTAGCCTATAATATAACCCCATACCCTACCTCATAGCCCTGTAGACTATAATATAACCCCATACCCTACCTCATAGCCCTGTAGACTATAATATAACCCCATGCCCAACCTCATAGCCCTGTAGAATATAATATAACCCCATGCCCTACCTCATAACCCTGTAGACTATAATATAACCACATACCCTACCTCATAACCCTGTAGACTATAATATAACCCCATACCCTACCTCATTACCCTGTAGACTATAATATAACCCCATACCCTACCTCATAACCCTGTAGACTATAATATAACCCCATACCCTACCTCACAGCCCTGTAGACTATAATATAACCCCATACCCTACCTCATTACCCTGTAGACTATAATATAACCGCATGCTCTACCTCATAGCCCTGTAGACTATAATATAACCCCATACCCTACCTCATAACCCTGTAGACTATAATATAACCCCATACCCTACCTCACAGCCCTGTAGCCTATAATATAACCCCATACCCTACCTCACAGCCCTGTAGACTATAATATAACCCCATACCCTAACTCATAGCCCTGTAGACTATAATATAACCCCCTACCCTACCTCATAGCCCTGTAGACTATAATATAACCCCATACCCTACCTCATAGCCCTGTAGACTATAATATAACCCCATACCCTACCTCATAACACTGTAGACTATAATATAACCCCATACCCTACCTCATAGCCCTGTAGACTATAATATAACCCCATACCCTACCTCATAACCCTGTAGACTATAATATAACCCCATACCCTACCTCATAGCCCTGTAGACTATAATATAACCCCATACCCTACCTCACAGCCCCATAGCCTACCTCATAGCCCCAAACCCTACCTCATAGCCCTGTAGACTAAAATATAACCCCATACCCTACCTCATAGCCCTGTAGACTATAATATAACCCCATACCCTACCTCATAGCCCTGTAGACTATAATATAACCCCATACCCTACCTCATAGCCCTGTAGACTATAATATAACCCCATACCCTACCTCATAGCCCTGTAGACTATAATATAACCCCATACCCTACCTCATAACCCTGTAGACTATAATATAACCCCATACCCTACCTCACAACCCTGTAGACTATAATATAACCCCATACCCTACCTCACAGCCCTGTAGACTATAATATAACCCCATACCCTACCTCATAACCCTGTAGCCTATAATATAACCCCATACCCTACCTCACAGCCCTGTAGACTATAATATAACCCCATACCCTACCTCATAACCCTGTAGCCTATAATATAACCCCATACCCTACCTCATAGCCCTGTAGCCTATAATATAACCCCATACCCTACCTCATAACCCTGTAGACTATAATATAACCCCATACCCTACCTCATAGCCCTGTAGACTATAATATAACCCCATATCCTACCTCATTACCCTGTAGCCTATAATATAACCCCATACCCTACCTCATAGCCCTGTAGACTATAATATAACCCCATACCCTACCTCATAGCCCTGTAGAATATAATATAACCCCATACCCTACCTCATAGCCCGGTAGACTATAATATAACCCCATACCCTACCTCATAGCCCTGTAGAATATAATATAACCCCATACCCTACCTCATAGCCCTGTAGACTATAATATAACCCCATACCCTACCTCATAGCCCAGTAGACTATAATATAACCCCATACCCTACCTCATAACCCTGTAGCCTATAATATAACCCCATGCCCTACCTCATAGCCCTGTAGACTATAATATAACCCCATACCCTACCTCATAACCATGTAGACTATAATATAACCCCATACCCTACCTCATAACCCTGTAGACTATAATATAACCCCATACCCTACCTCATAACCCTGTAGACTATAATATAACCCCATACCCTACCTCACAGCCCTGTAGCCTATAATATAACCCAATACCCTACCTCACAGCCCTGTAGACTATAATATAACCCCATACCCTACCTCATAGCCCTGTAGACTATAATATAACCCCATACCCTACCTCATAGCCCTGTAGGCTATAATATAACCCCATACCCTACCTCATAACCCTGTAGACTATAATATAACCCCATACCCTACCTCATTACCCTTTAGCTTATAATATAACCCAATACCCTACCTCATAGCCCTGTAGACTATAATATAACCCCATACCCTACCTCATAGCCCTGTAGACTATAATATAACCCCATACCCTACCTCATAGCCCTGTAGACTATAATATAACCCCATACCCTACCTCATAACCCTGTAGACTATAATATAACCCCATACCCTACCTCACAGCCCTGTAGACTATAATATAACCCCATACCCTACCTCATTACCTTGTAGACTATAATATAACCCCATACCCTACCTCATAGCCCTGTAGACTATAATATAACCCCATACCCTACCTCATAACCCTGTAGACTATAATATAACCCCATACCCTACCTCACAGCCCTGTAGCCTATAATATAACCCAATACCCTACCTCACAGCCCTGTAGACTATAATATAACCCCATACCCTACCTCATAGCCCTGTAGACTATAATATAACCCCATACCCTACCTCATAGCCCTGTAGACTATAATATAACCCCATACCCTACCTCATAACCCTGTAGACTATAATATAACCCCATACCCTACCTCATTACCCTTTAGCCTATAATATAACCCCATACCCTACCTCATAGCCCTGTAGACTATAATATAACCCCATACCCTACCTCATAGCCCTGTAGACTATAATATAACCCCATGCCCAACCTCATAGCCCTGTAGAATATAATATAACCCCATGCCCTACCTCATAACCCTGTAGACTATAATATAACCACATACCCTACCTCATAACCCTGTAGACTATAATATAACCCCATACCCTACCTCATTACCCTGTAGACTATAATATAACCCCATACCCTACCTCATAACCCTGTAGACTATAATATAACCCCATACCCTACCTCACAGCCCTGTAGACTATAATATAACCCCATACCCTACCTCATTACCCTGTAGACTATAATATAACCCCATGCCCTACCTCATAGCCCTGTAGACTATAATATAACCCCATACCCTACCTCATAACCCTGTAGACTATAATATAACCCCATACCCTACCTCACAGCCCTGTAGCCTATAATATAACCCCATACCCTACCTCACAGCCCTGTAGACTATAATATAACCCCATACCCTACCTCATAGCCCTGTAGACTATAATATAACCCCCTACCCTACCTCATAGCCCTGTAGACTATAATATAACCCCATACCCTACCTCATAGCCCTGTAGACTATAATATAACCCCATACCCTACCTCATAACACTGTAGACTATAATATAACCCCATACCCTACCTCATAGCCCTGTAGACTATAATATAACCCCATACCCTACCTCATAACCCTGTAGACTATAATATAACCCCATACCCTACCTCATAGCCCTGTAGACTATAATATAACCCCATACCCTACCTCACAGCCCCATAGCCTACCTCATAGCCCCAAACCCTACCTCATAGCCCTGTAGACTAAAATATAACCCCATACCCTACCTCATAGCCCTGTAGACTATAATATAACCCCATACCCTACCTCATAGCCCTGTAGACTATAATATAACCCCATACCCTACCTCATAGCCCTGTAGACTATAATATAACCCCATACCCTACCTCATAGCCCTGTAGACTATAATATAACCCCATACCCTACCTCATAACCCTGTAGACTATAATATAACCCCATACCCTACCTCACAACCCTGTAGACTATAATATAACCCCATACCCTACCTCACAGCCCTGTAGACTATAATATAACCCCATACCCTACCTCATAACCCTGTAGCCTATAATATAACCCCATACCCTACCTCACAGCCCTGTAGACTATAATATAACCCCATACCCTACCTCATAACCCTGTAGCCTATAATATAACCCCATACCCTACCTCATAGCCCTGTAGCCTATAATATAACCCCATACCCTACCTCATAACCCTGTAGACTATAATATAACCCCATACCCTACCTCATAGCCCTGTAGACTATAATATAACCCCATATCCTACCTCATTACCCTGTAGCCTATAATATAACCCCATACCCTACCTCATAGCCCTGTAGACTATAATATAACCCCATACCCTACCTCATAGCCCTGTAGAATATAATATAACCCCATACCCTACCTCATAGCCCTGTAGACTATAATATAACCCCATACCCTACCTCATAGCCCTGTAGAATATAATATAACCCCATACCCTACCTCATAGCCCAGTAGACTATAATATAACCCCATACCCTACCTCATAACCCTGTAGCCTATAATATAACCCCATGCCCTACCTCATAGCCCTGTAGACTATAATATAACCCCATACCCTACCTCATAACCATGTAGACTATAATATAACCCCATACCCTACCTCATAACCCTGTAGACTATAATATAACCCCATACCCTACCTCATAACCCTGTAGACTATAATATAACCCCATACCCTACCTCACAGCCCTGTAGCCTATAATATAACCCAATACCCTACCTCACAGCCCTGTAGACTATAATATAACCCCATACCCTACCTCATAGCCCTGTAGACTATAATATAACCCCATACCCTACCTCATAACCCTGTAGACTATAATATAACCCCATACCCTACCTCATTACCCTGTAGACTATAATATAACCCCATACCCTACCTCATAACCCTGTAGACTATAATATAACCCCATACCCTACCTCATTACCCTGTAGACTATAATATAACCCCATACCCTACCTCATAACCCTGTAGACTATAATATAACCCCATACCCTACCTCACAGCCCTGTAGACTATAATATAACCCCATACCCTACCTCATTACCCTGTAGACTATAATATAACCCCATGCCCTACCTCATAGCCCTGTAGACTATAATATAACCCCATACCCTACCTCACAGCCCTGTAGCCTATAATATAACCCCATACCCTACCTCATAGCCCTGTAGACTATAATATAACCCCATACCCTACCTCATAGCCCTGTAGACTATAATATAACCCCCTACCCTACTTCATAACCCTGTAGACTATAATATAACCCCATACCCTACCTCATTACCCTGTAGCCTATAATATAACCCCATACCCTACCTCATAGCCCTGTAGACTATAATATAACCCCATACCCTACCTCATAGCCCTGTAGACTATAATATAACCCCATACCCTACCTCATAACCCTGTAGACTATAATATAACCCCATACCCTACCTCATAGCCCTGTAGACTATAATATAACCCCATACCCTACCTCATAACCCTGTAGACTATAATATAACCCCATACCCTACCTCATAGCCCTGTAGACTATAATATAACCCCATACCCTACCTCACAGCCCCATAGCCTACCTCATAGCCCCAAACCCTACCTCATAGCCCTGTAGACTATAATATAACCCCATACCCTACCTCATAGCCCTGTAGACTATAATATAACCCCATACCCTACCTCATAGCCCTGTAGACTATAATATAACCCCATACCCTACCTCATAGCCCTGTAGACTATAATATAACCCCATACCCTACCTCATAGCCCTGTAGACTATAATATAACCCCATACCCTACCTCATAACCCTGTAGACTATAATATAACCCCATACCCTACCTCATAACCCTGTAGACTATAATATAACCCCATACCCTACCTCACAGCCCTGTAGACTATAATATAACCCCATACCCTACCTCATAACCCTGTAGCCTATAATATAACCCCATACCCTACCTCACAGCCCTGTAGACTATAATATAACCCCATACCCTACCTCATAACCCTGTAGCCTATAATATAACCCCATACCCTACCTCATAGCCCTGTAGCCTATAATATAACCCCATACCCTACCTCATAACCCTGTAGACTATAATATAACCCCATACCCTACCTCATAGCCCTGTAGACTATAATATAACCCCATATCCTACCTCATTACCCTGTAGCCTATAATATAACCCCATACCCTACCTCATAGCCCTGTAGACTATAATATAACCCCATACCCTACCTCATAGCCCTGTAGAATATAATATAACCCCATACCCTACCTCATAGCCCTGTAGACTATAATATAACCCCATAGCCTACCTCATAGCCCTGTAGAATATAATATAACCCCATACCCTACCTCATAGCCCTGTAGACTATAATATAACCCCATACCCTACCTCATAGCCCTGTAGACTATAATATAACCCCATACCCTACCTCATAACCCTGTAGCCTATAATATAACCCCATGCCCTACCTCATAGCCCTGTAGACTATAATATAACCCCATACCCTACCTCATAACCATGTAGACTATAATATAACCCAATACCCTACCTCATAGCCCTGTAGACTATAATATAACCCCATACCCTACCTCATAACCCTGTAGCCTATAATATAACCCCATGCCCTACCTCATAGCCCTGTAACCTATAATATAACCCCATACCCTACCTCATAACCCTGTAGACTATAATATAACCCAATACCCTACCTCATAGCCCTGTAGCCTATAATATAACATTGATACATATTGACTAGGCTGATCACTATGAATCAGCATCAATGTAAGGAAGCCTAAAATGATCATTATTGAAAGTTGAAATCAGTCATGTTATAATATAAGAATTCTGCCGATGTCTTACCCCCTAAATCACCTTTCTCTGCGATGGCCTAACTTCTCCAAAACACGTTTCTACATAACATTGTAAAAGAAAGCTACAAACCTCAGAAACATTTTTCTTCGACCGATGGTGTCCAGTTCTTCCTCTACTTCCTTATAAATGCACTTCCTGTTTCAACACGGTAGGCGGGTTCAACACGTTTAAGTTTATATTATATATTCATATTTATGTTATGTAAAGTCTCCATACACTTTGTGTAAGTATTCAGCCCATATAATATGAATTTCTGGTAAAAGTGAATTTAGATTTTATTTCAGGATTTGATTGAGTAATGTTTTGCAGTGCTACCAGCAGAGGGCAGTGTGACAACAACCAGGTTTGGCAGAAGGACGCTAGACGGTCATATCTGTGTTGTTATGGTAACATGATAGGTTGGGTAACCAACGATATACAATGATTCTGCAAACCCAAAAAATATGTATTATAATATATAGCATATGAAAAAATATACTATTTATAATGTGAAGTTACAGTGAACTAATCACACTTATCAAAAACACATTACCACACACAGACCGACACACATTCACAGATAGACACACACGCACACACAGACCGACATACATTCACAGATAGACACACACGCACACACAGACCAACACACATTCACAGATAGACAGACACACACACACACACAGACCGACACACATTCACAGATAGACACACACACACACACACACACTGACCAACACAAATTCACAGACAGACACACAAACAGACTGACTCTCATTCACAGGTAGACACACACACAGACCGACACACATTCACAGAAACACACACACATAAATACATTCCATTCATCGAAAATGTATTTGACAGGGATACTGCGTATCAATCAACATTTCTGTAAATGTGACAGATTTAGCCAGCTAGCTAAACTTATTGTTGCCCCCCTAACACTTACACACATGATTCTACCAATCAAAAGGCTTGATGATGACTTCATTAGTAGAATCAGAATCAGTTGTTCTAAAGGGCAACTAAAATGTACAGCTCCTTGAGGGTCCCAGAGGAGAGGTTCGGACTAAACTGACCTAGAACAATGTGATACAAATTAACTCATTATTTATTAATTATCTCAACAATTCACACACACAGACAGAGAGAGAGAGAGACGGACACACACACAAAAGAGCATGTACGCACACACAGACTCACAGAAAGAGATACAGAGACACAGAGATTAAAAGACTACAGAAAAATAAACACAATATTTCACTTTTACTAAAAAATATAATTCAGGTCTATATTTTCATAGTGACTATGTACATGGTGGGGGCCACTTCCATTTGAATTCCAGTCAATTCAAAAAATCAACCAAATTCCAAATCTAAATTGTTTAAATTGAAAAGCATTGAGGAGAATTTGAATTAGAGTTTCAGTCTACTTCCTGAATAACTGGAATTTAAATGAAATTGACCCCAGCCCTGACTATGTATTGGTTTACCAATCTTTCTCAATATATTTTTCAATTATGAATTCTCACACCCAGGGGCCATTTAAATCAAATCAAATTTTATTGGTCACATACACATATTTAGCAGATGTTATTGTGGGTGTAGTGAAATGCTTGTGTTCCTAGCTCCAACAGTGCAGCTGTATCTAACAATACACAACAATACACACAAATCTAAAAGTAGAAGAATGGAATTAAGAAATATAGAAATATGTGAAGACAGACACACGCACACAAGCGCAGGCGCAGACAGACACATTGACGAACACACACTCACCTTCCCGCTAACTTTATAACATGCATATGCACCGTTTCTAGTGGTTGAAGAATTGCATTTCAACAAGGCAAGTAGATTAGTGTTTTGTGCAAATGAGGGATATGATGGACACGTTTATTCATAACAATAAAAAGGTTAATAACAAGATGCAATCATTTGCCCTTAGTGAGAATAGAGAACATCCATTTCGTTTCTTTGCATTTTTAAATAATTAGAAATAGCGATCTATTTCCGAGGCTTTTATTTATTTCGTTTCCATGATCGTTTCATAATAAATCCCTCATCTTTTCTGTGATGGTTTCATACTCACGACGTAGAATATAGGCCTACAAGTTTACCATTCGTCCCATCTCTCGTTTAGTTGGACCCACTACACAGCAGTAAATAGAAAAGTTATTTCAAGTATTTCGCTCTAACACCAGATGCCTAATTTGTAAACGTTGTCTACACATGCATGTGCACGTTTTCACGCAAATGTTGTAATTTATAAAAACTGAACTTGACATGAGAATTTGCTAATCCAACCTTTAGACCATGTGCATGCACAGTTTCTAGTGGTTGAGGTCTTGCATTGCAACAGTAGACTAGTTTTAGTCTTGTACATGTAACAGTGTAGGTTCCGTCCCTCTCTTCGCCCCGACCTGGGCTCGAACCAGGGACCCTTGCACACATCAACAACTGACACCCTACGAAGCATCGTTACCCATCGCGCCACAAAAGTCGCAACCCTACTTCAAGTCTCAGAGCGAGTGACGTCACCGATTGAAACACAATTAGCGCGCACCACCGCTAACTAACTAGCCATTTCACATCGGTTACATACAGATGGGGAATATATGACGAGACTCTTATTCAGAACTAAAGAACAGACAGGCCGAGCTAAATATAATAAGATGCAAATCATTTGCTGTTAGTGAGAATGGCGAAAATCGATGTATCTTTACATTCTAAAATAGTGAATAATCTTTGCTGTTATTTATTTAATGTCCTAGATCATTGCAAAATAAATGCCTCACCTTTTCTGAATGTGTGATGGTTTCAAAGGCTACTCGCAAAATAACATACAGACCTACAAGTTAGGACTGGCTACTATTCGTCCATTCTCTCATTTAATTGGACCCACTTCACAGTAGTACATAGATAAACTACAGTATTTCAAGCAGACTATTTTGCTTTATGCGCTCGGATCCAAAGCGCAGTTTAACGTGAGAACAGACCGTTCTCCTTTTCCATTGACGTGTGTAGGCTAAGCCTGAATACTGTCATGTGACATTTCTTGAGTGGACAATATTTCATTTATAAACATAATTCATTATCATAATCCTTGTACAGTACATTCCTCATATTTTCTGGCCATGATGAGGTCATATTCCCGATGTAGCCATACAACAAATGACCATGCGCATTTCTCATTTAATTGGGAAAATTAGAGGCTATTATTTAAAATGTTTTCTCTATGCAGATGACACAGCCCAACCTCACATTCAATTCACGCATAAATGTACATAATTAATTTCAGCAGATTTTGTGCGTTTTTGTGCATTTTTGTGTGGTATGAAAAGGAAAACTGTAATGACTGTTTTCCTACTTGCACTTGTTGCAAAATCCTCCGTGTCTCCTCCTATCACTATAACAGTGATGTTGAATCACCCAGTTACACCGCCCTGCTCTGGATCATGCCATGGTGGCAGAAATAAGAAGGGAAGGAAAGAACCATAGAATAAATGGAACATTCTGCTATCACTCCGTGGATCCAAGACCAAGAAAACACACATCCCCTCAGGAAAAAACACTGGCATGTCACGCTCTGCTCTGCCGTCGCTGCCAGCCACCAGCATGACTGACACTTCATCGGTGTCTCTCTACTGGCACTGTGCGATAGTCTCTGCTCCCATTGAGAACTTGGGGAGAGAGATTCGGAAGAAATGCTGACTTCCTCTGCAGCCCAGCCCACTGAATTTGTACGAGGCCGCCTACAATTGACACGCCACATTGCATCAACCAATGGTTGTGTGCCATGTCACTGACAATAATAAAGTACATATTTCATGCAGAACGCTCCGTTTTCAGTCTTTCAAATAATATGTTTAGATATTCAGGAGGCTGTATGTTTGTATTATCACAGCACTATAAGAAAAGGGGCTCCTCAAAATCCATTGTGAGACTAAAAACGTCCTAAGGCTCGTCAATAACAACGACGAGACAGCCTATAGACAGACAAGAAGCGCAGTGTCTAACAGCGATGTGCAGTGGAAACAACCTGGAGATGAACACAAAGAAAAGAAAGGACATCATAGAGGATTTTAGAAATGTTTTATTTGTCTGTTTTACTGTATACCTCGGTGTGCTATGTAGGCCTATTATATGTGAGAGAGCTCCAAAGAATAATTCCAATTTTGACGCTCGAAAAGCGGCTTCACTCCGAGGAGCAGCTGTAGTGTTGCCGGTCCGGAGAAGAGAGGCTGGGCTCTGTGAGGACGATGGTAGTCAGAGGCAGGAACAAGGCTGCGTTATGACACCAGTGAAGCAGCGGAGCAGCTTTACTGTCTCGGGTGAAGCTCGTTTTGGCTCGGCGGACGAGTATTTCACTCCATTGTTTGATCCGTGCATAATGCAAAAAGTCCTTATAAAAGGTTATGTTCGTGGGAGAGGTGATCAACGCTGTTATCAGGGCTGGTTAGGCACAATTCTCTGTGATGCAGTGGCTTTGGTATATTCAGTCTTTGTTCTGTTAGAAAACGGACTGTGATCTGCATTCTCAGTGTCTCGGTCTGACAAGACTCCCGACTCGACAGTGCTCTAGTAGACTACAGGCATCTCTCAATATCTACAATAACACTTATTAGGAAGGTTATCCGAATAAATTAGGATCCGAAATGGCAAGTCAAGTCAGTCACTATAAAACCAAGCTGTATTGGATAGAAAATAGTAGACAGTAAATTATCCTACCCGGACGAAGCATACTACTAATCTACTGGAGAAATGTATGTCTCACTTTTGTAAGTGAATGGAAATACAAGTCACTATAAAACCAGCACTGCCTCTCTACTCACTGACACTGAGCTGTCCGAAGAAACCAGAAGAGAGCTGCCAACTGTCATCATCAGAAGAAGAACAAATCAGCCAGAAGTCAGAAACACTCAGATTGACTGCTGCTAAGGCTTGAACACTGCCAGAGAGAACTGCGTTGATTATGAAGGGGAAAATAACCTTTACGGTTTTCCTACTTGCACTTGTTGCAAAATCCTCTGTGTCTCTTCCTATCACCATAACAGTGATGTTGAATCACCCAGTTACACCGCCCTGCTCTGGATCATGCCATGGTGGCAGAAATAAGAAGGGAAGGAAAGAACCATAGAATAAATGGAACATTCTGCTATCACTCCGTGGATCCAAGACCAAGAAAACACACATCCCCTCAGGAAAAAACACTGGCATGTCACGCTCTGCTCTGCCGTCGCTGCCAGCCACCAGCATGACTGACACTTCATCGGTGTCTCTCTACTGGCACTGTGCGATAGTCTCTGCTCCCATTGAGAACTTCACCCCTTACACACCTGCATAGCTGAGTGGGGAGAGAGATTCGGAAGAAATGCTGACTTCCTCTGCAGCCCAGCCCACTGAATTTGTAAGAGGCCGCCTACAATTGACACGCCACATTGCATCAACCAATGGTTGTGTGCCATGTCACTGACAATAATAAAGTACATATTTCATGCAGAACGCTCCGTTTTCAGTCTTTCAAATAATATGTTTAGATATTCAGGAGGCTGTATGTTTGTATTATCACAGCACTATAAGAAAAGGGGCTCCTCAAAATCCATTGTGAGACTAAAAACGTCCTAAGGCTCGTCAATAACAACGACGAGACAGCCTATAGACAGACAAGAAGCGCAGTGTCTAACAGCGATGTGCAGTGGAAACAACCTGGAGATGAACACAAAGAAAAGAAAGGACATCATAGAGGATTTTAGAAATGTTTTATTTGTCTGTTTTACTGTATACCTCGGTGTGCTATGTAGGCCTATTATATGTGAGAGAGCTCCAAAGAATAATTCCAATTTTGACGCTCGAAAAGCGGCTTCACTCCGAGGAGCAGCTGTAGTGTTGCCGGTCCGGAGAAGAGAGGCTGGGCTCTGTGAGGACGATGGTAGTCAGAGGCAGGAACAAGGCTGCGTTATGACACCAGTGAAGCAGCGGAGCAGCTTTACTGTCTCGGGTGAAGCTCGTTTTGGCTCGGCGGACGAGTATTTCACTTCATTGTTTGATCCGTGCATAATGCAAAAAGTCCTTATAAAAGGTTATGTTCGTGGGAGAGGTGATCAACGCTGTTATCAGGGCTGGTTAGGCACAATTCTCTGTGATGCAGTGGCTTTGGTATATTCAGTCTTTGTTCTGTTAGAAAACGGACTGTGATCTGCATTCTCAGTGTCTCGGTCTGACAAGACTCCCGACTCGACAGTGCTCTAGTAGACTACAGGCATCTCTCAATATCTACAATAACACTTATTAGGAAGGTTATCCGAATAAATTAGGATCCCGAAATGGCAAGTCAAGTCAGTCACTATAAAACCAAGCTGTATTGGATAGAAAATAGTAGACAGTAAATTATCCTACCCGGACGAAGCGTACTACTAATCTACTGGAGAAATGTATGTCTCACTTTTGTAAGTGAATGGAAATACAAGTCACTATAAAACCAAGCTGTATTGGATATAAAATACACAGTAAGTTATCCTACCCGGACGAAGCATACTACTAATCTACAGGAGAAATGTATGTCTCACTTTTGTAAGTGAATGGAAATACAAGTCACTATAAAACCAGCACTGCCTCTCTACTCACTGACACTGAGCTGTCCGAAGAAACCAGAAGAGAGCTGCCAACTGTCATCATCAGAAGAAGAAGAACAAATCAGCCAGAAGTCAGAAACACTCAGATTGACTGCTGCTAAGGCTTGAACACTGCCAGAGAGAACTGCGTTGATTATGAAGGGGAAAATAACCTTTACGGTTTTCCTACTTGCACTTGTTGCAAAATCCTCCGTGTCTCTTCCTATCACTATAACAGTGATGTTGAATCACCCAGTTACACCGCCCTGCTCTGGATCATGCCATGGTGGCAGAAATAAGAAGGGAAGGAAAGAACCATAGAATAAATGGAACATTCTGCTATTACTCCGTGGATCCAAGACCAAGAAAACACACATCCCCTCAGGAAAAAACACTGGCATGTCACGCTCTGCTCTGCCGTCGCTGCCAGCCACCAGCATGACTGACACTTCATCAGTGTCTCTCTACTGGCACTGTGCGATAGTCTCTGCTCCCATTGAGAACTTGGGGAGAGAGATTCGGAAGAAATGCTGACTTCCTCTGCAGCCCAGCCCACTGAATTTGTACGAGGCCGCCTACAATTGACACGCCACATTGCATCAACCAATGGTTGTGTGCCATGTCACTGACAATAATAAAGTACACCTTTCATGCAGAACGCTCCGTCTTCAGTCTTTCAAATAATATGTGTAGATATTAAGGAGGCTGTATGTTTGTATTATCACAGCACTATAAGAAAAGGGGCTCCTCAAAATCCATTGTGAGACTAAAAACGTCCTAAGGCTCGTCAATAACAACGACGAGACAGCCTATAGACAGACAAGAAGCGCAGTGTCTAACAGCGATGTGCAGTGGAAACAACCTGGAGCTGAACACAAAGAAAAGAAAGGACATCATAGAGGATTTTAGAAATGTTTTATTTGACTGTTTTACTGTATACCTCTGTGTGCTATGTAGGCCTATTATATGTGAGAGAGCTCCAAAGAATAATTCCAATTTTGACGCTCGAAAAGCGGCTTCACTCCGAGGAGCAGCTGTAGTGTTGCCGGTCCGGAGAAGAGAGGCTGGGCTCTGTGAGGACGATGGTAGTCAGAGGCAGGAACATTGCTGCGTTATGACACCAGTGAAGCAGCGGAGCAGCTTTACTGTCTCGGGTGAAGCTCGTTTTGGCTCGGCGGACGAGTATTTCACTTCATTGTTTGATCCGTGCATAATGCAAAAAGTCCTTATAAAAGGTTATGTTCGTGGGAGAGGTGATCAACGCTGTTATCAGGGCTGGTTTGGCACAATTCTCTGTGATGCAGTGGCTTTGGTATATTCAGTCTTTGTTCTGTTAGAAAACGAACTGTGCTCTGCATTCTCAGTGTCTCGGTCTGACAAGACTCCCGACTCGACAGTGCTCTAGTAGACTACAGGCATCTCTCAATATCTACAATAACACTTATTAGGAAGGTTATCCGAATAAATTAGGATCCCGAAATGGCAAGTCAAGTCAGTCACTATAAAACCAAGCTGTATTGGATAGAAAATAGTAGACAGTAAATTATCCTACCCGGACGAAGCGTACTACTAATCTACTGGAGAAATGTATGTCTCACTTTTGTAAGTGAATGGAAATACAAGTCACTATAAAACCAAGCTGTATTGGATATAAAATACACAGTAAGTTATCCTACCCGGACGAATCATACTACTAATCTACAGGAGAAATGTATGTCTCACTATTGTAAGTGAATGGAAATACAAGTCACTATAAAACCAGCACTGCCTCTCTACTCACTGACACTGAGCTGTCCGAAGAAACCAGAAGAGAGCTGCCAACTGTCATCATCAGAAGAAGAACAAATCAGCCAGAAGTCAGAAACACTCAGATTGACTGCTGCTAAGGCTTGAACACTGCCAGAGAGAACTGCGTTGATTATGAAGGGGAAAATAACCTTTACGGTTTTCCTACTTGCACTTGTTGCAAAATCCTCCGTGTCTCTTCCTATCACCATAACAGTGATGTTGAATCACCCAGTTACACCGCCCTGCTCTGGATCATGCCATGGTGGCAGAAATAAGAAGGGAAGGAAAGAACCATAGAATAAATGGAACGTTCTGCTATCACTCCGTGGATCCAAGACCAAGAAAACACACATCCCCTCAGGAAAAAACACTGGCATGTCACGCTCTGCTCTGCCGTCGCTGCCAGCCACCAGCATGACTGACACTTCATCGGTGTCTCTCTACTGGCACTGTGCGATAGTCTCTGCTCCCATTGAGAACTTGGGGAGAGAGATTCGGAAGAAATGCTGACTTCCTCTGCAGCCCAGCCCACTGAATTTGTACGAGGCCGCCTACAATTGACACGCCACATTGCATCAACCAATGGTTGTGTGCCATGTCATTGACAATAATAAAGTACACATTTCATGCAGAACGCTCGGTCTTCAGTCTTTCAAATAATATGTGTAGATATTCAGGAGGCTGTATGTTTGTATTATCACAGCACTATAATAAAAGGGGCTCCTCAAAATCCATTGTGAGACTAAAAACGTCCTAAGACTCGTCAATAACAACGACGAGACAGCCTATAGACAGACAAGAAGCGCAGTGTCTAACAGCGATGTGCAGTGGAAACAACCTGGAGCTGAACACAAAGAAAAGAAAGGACATCATAGAGGATTTTAGAAATGTTTTATTTGACTGTTTTACTGTATACCTCGGTGTGCTATGTAAGCCTATTATATGTGAGAGAGCTCCAAAGAATAATTCCAATTTTGACGCTCGAAAAGCGGCTTCACTCCGAGGAGCAGCTGTAGTGTTGCCGGTCCGGAGAAGAGAGGCTGGGCTCTGTGAGGACGATGGTAGTCAGAGGCAGGAACAAGGCTGCGTTATGACACCAGTGAAGCAGCGGAGCAGCTTTACTGTCTCGGGTGAAGCTCGTTTTGGCTCGGCGGACGAGTATTTCACTTCATTGTTTGATCCGTGCATAATGCAAAAAGTCCTTATAAAAGGTTATGTTCGTGGGAGAGGTGATCAACGCTGTTATCAGGGCTGGTTAGGCACAATTCTCTGTGATGCAGTGGCTTTGGTATATTCAGTCTTTGTTCTGTTAGAAAACGGACTGTGATCTGCATTCTCAGTGTCTCGGTCTGACAAGACTCCCGACTCGACAGTGCTCTAGTAGACTACAGGCATCTCTCAATATCTACAATAACACTTATTAGGAAGGTTATCCGAATAAATTAGGATCCCGAAATGGCAAGTCAAGTCAGTCACTATAAAACCAAGCTGTATTGGATAGAAAATAGTAGACAGTAAATTATCCTACCCGGACGAAGCGTACTACTAATCTACTGGAGAAATGTATGTCTCACTTTTGTAAGTGAATGGAAATACAAGTCACTATAAAACCAAGCTGTATTGGATATAAAATACACAGTAAGTTATCCTACCCGGACGAAGCATACTACTAATCTACAGGAGAAATGTATGTCTCACTTTTGTAAGTGAATGGAAATACAAGTCACTATAAAACCAGCACTGCCTCTCTACTCACTGACACTGAGCTGTCCGAAGAAACCAGAAGAGAGCTGCCAACTGTCATCATCAGAAGAAGAAGAACAAATCAGCCAGAAGTCAGAAACACTCAGATTGACTGCTGCTAAGGCTTGAACACTGCCAGAGAGAACTGCGTTGATTATGAAGGGGAAAATAACCTTTACGGTTTTCCTACTTGCACTTGTTGCAAAATCCTCCGTGTCTCTTCCTATCACTATAACAGTGATGTTGAATCACCCAGTTACACCGCCCTGCTCTGGATCATGCCATGGTGGCAGAAATAAGAAGGGAAGGAAAGAACCATAGAATAAATGGAACATTCTGCTATCACTCCGTGGATCCAAGACCAAGAAAACACACATCCCCTCAGGAAAAAACACTGGCATGTCACGCTCTGCTCTGCCGTCGCTGCCAGCCACCAGCATGACTGACACTTCATCAGTGTCTCTCTACTGGCACTGTGCGATAGTCTCTGCTCCCATTGAGAACTTGGGGAGAGAGATTCGGAAGAAATGCTGACTTCCTCTGCAGCCCAGCCCACTGAATTTGTACGAGGCCGCCTACAATTGACACGCCACATTGCATCAACCAATGGTTGTGTGCCATGTCACTGACAATAATAAAGTACACCTTTCATGCAGAACGCTCCGTCTTCAGTCTTTCAAATAATATGTGTAGATATTAAGGAGGCTGTATGTTTGTATTATCACAGCACTATAAGAAAAGGGGCTCCTCAAAATCCATTGTGAGACTAAAAACGTCCTAAGGCTCGTCAATAACAACGACGAGACAGCCTATAGACAGACAAGAAGCGCAGTGTCTAACAGCGATGTGCAGTGGAAACAACCTGGAGCTGAACACAAAGAAAAGAAAGGACATCATAGAGGATTTTAGAAATGTTTTATTTGACTGTTTTACTGTATACCTCTGTGTGCTATGTAGGCCTATTATATGTGAGAGAGCTCCAAAGAATAATTCCAATTTTGACGCTCGAAAAGCGGCTTCACTCCGAGGAGCAGCTGTAGTGTTGCCGGTCCGGAGAAGAGAGGCTGGGCTCTGTGAGGACGATGGTAGTCAGAGGCAGGAACATTGCTGCGTTATGACACCAGTGAAGCAGCGGAGCAGCTTTACTGTCTCGGGTGAAGCTCGTTTTGGCTCGGCGGACGAGTATTTCACTTCATTGTTTGATCCGTGCATAATGCAAAAAGTCCTTATAAAAGGTTATGTTCGTGGGAGAGGTGATCAACGCTGTTATCAGGGCTGGTTTGGCACAATTCTCTGTGATGCAGTGGCTTTGGTATATTCAGTCTTTGTTCTGTTAGAAAACGAACTGTGCTCTGCATTCTCAGTGTCTCGGTCTGACAAGACTCCCGACTCGACAGTGCTCTAGTAGACTACAGGCATCTCTCAATATCTACAATAACACTTATTAGGAAGGTTATCCGAATAAATTAGGATCCCGAAATGGCAAGTCAAGTCAGTCACTATAAAACCAAGCTGTATTGGATAGAAAATAGTAGACAGTAAATTATCCTACCCGGACGAAGCGTACTACTAATCTACTGGAGAAATGTATGTCTCACTTTTGTAAGTGAATGGAAATACAAGTCACTATAAAACCAAGCTGTATTGGATATAAAATACACAGTAAGTTATCCTACCCGGACGAATCATACTACTAATCTACAGGAGAAATGTATGTCTCACTATTGTAAGTGAATGGAAATACAAGTCACTATAAAACCAGCACTGCCTCTCTACTCACTGACACTGAGCTGTCCGAAGAAACCAGAAGAGAGCTGCCAACTGTCATCATCAGAAGAAGAACAAATCAGCCAGAAGTCAGAAACACTCAGATTGACTGCTGCTAAGGCTTGAACACTGCCAGAGAGAACTGCGTTGATTATGAAGGGGAAAATAACCTTTACGGTTTTCCTACTTGCACTTGTTGCAAAATCCTCCGTGTCTCTTCCTATCACTATAACAGTGATGTTGAATCACCCAGTTACACCGCCCTGCTCTGGATCATGCCATGGTGGCAGAAATAAGAAGGGAAGGAAAGAACCATAGAATAAATGGAACGTTCTGCTATCACTCCGTGGATCCAAGACCAAGAAAACACACATCCCCTCAGGAAAAAACACTGGCATGTCACGCTCTGCTCTGCCGTCGCTGCCAGCCACCAGCATGACTGACACTTCATCGGTGTCTCTCTACTGGCACTGTGCGATAGTCTCTGCTCCCATTGAGAACTTCACCCCTTACACACCTGCATAGCTGAGTGGGGAGAGAGATTCGGAAGAAATGCTGACTTCCTCTGCAGCCCAGCCCACTGAATTTGTACGAGGCCGCCTACAATTGACACGCCACATTGCATCAACCAATGGTTGTGTGCCATGTCACTGACAATAATAAAGTACATATTTCATGCAGAACGCTCCGTTTTCAGTCTTTCAAATAATATGTTTAGATATTCAGGAGGCTGTATGTTTGTATTATCACAGCACTATAAGAAAAGGGGCTCCTCAAAATCCATTGTGAGACTAAAAACGTCCTAAGGCTCGTCAATAACAACGACGAGACAGCCTATAGACAGACAAGAAGCGCAGTGTCTAACAGCGATGTGCAGTGGAAACAACCTGGAGATGAACACAAAGAAAAGAAAGGACATCATAGAGGATTTTAGAAATGTTTTATTTGTTCCATTTGACTGTTTTACTGTATACCTCTGTGTGCTATGTAGGCCTATTATATGTGAGAGAGCTCCAAAGAATAATTCCAATTTTGACGCTCGAAAAGCGGCTTCACTCCGAGGAGCAACTGTAGTGTTGCCGGTCCGGAGAAGAGAGGCTGGGCTCTGTGAGGACGATGGTAGTCAGAGGCAGGAACATGGACGCGTTATGACAGCAGTGAAGCAGCGGAGCAGCTTTACTGTCTCGGGTGAAGCTCGTTTTGGCTCGGCGGACGAGTATTTCACTTCATTGTTTGATCCGTGCATAATGCAAAAAGTCCTTATAAAAGGTTATGTTCGTGGGAGAGGTGATCAACGCTGTTATCAGGGCTGGTTAGGCACAATTCTCTGTGATGCAGTGGCTTTGGTATATTCAGTCTTTGTTCTGTTAGAAAACGGACTGTGATCTGCATTCTCAGTGTCTCGGTCTGACAAGACTCCCGACTCGACAGTGCTCTAGTAGACTACAGGCATCTCTCAATATCTACAATAACACTTATTAGGAAGGTTATCCGAATAAATTAGGATCCCGAAATGGCAAGTCAAGTCAGTCACTATAAAACCAAGCTGTATTGGATAGAAAATAGTAGACAGTAAATTATCCTACCCGGACGAAGCGTACTACTAATCTACTGGAGAAATGTATGTCTCACTTTTGTAAGTGAATGGAAATACAAGTCACTATAAAACCAAGCTGTATTGGATATAAAATACACAGTAAGTTATCCTACCCGGACGAATCATACTACTAATCTACAGGAGAAATGTATGTCTCACTTTTGTAAGTGAATGGAAATACAAGTCACTATAAAACCAGCACTGCCTCTCTACTCACTGACACTGAGCTGTCCGAAGAAACCAGAAGAGAGCTGCCAACTGTCATCATCAGAAGAAGAACAAATCAGCCAGAAGTCAGAAACACTCAGATTGACTGCTGCTAAGGCTTGAACACTGCCAGAGAGAACTGCGTTGATTATGAAGGGGAAAATAACCTTTACGGTTTTCCTACTTGCACTTGTTGCAAAATCCTCCGTGTCTCTTCCTATCACTATAACAGTGATGTTGAATCACCCAGTTACACCGCCCTGCTCTGGATCATGCCATGGTGGCAGAAATAAGAAGGGAAGGAAAGAACCATAGAATAAATGGAACGTTCTGCTATCACTCCGTGGATCCAAGACCAAGAAAACACACATCCCCTCAGGAAAAAACACTGGCATGTCACGCTCTGCTCTGCCGTCGCTGCCAGCCACCAGCATGACTGACACTTCATCGGTGTCTCTCTACTGGCACTGTGCGATAGTCTCTGCTCCCATTGAGAACTTGGGGAGAGAGATTCGGAAGAAATGCTGACTTCCTCTGCAGCCCAGCCCACTGAATTTGTACGAGGCCGCCTACAATTGACACGCCACATTGCATCAACCAATGGTTGTGTGCCATGTCACTGACAATAATAAAGTACACATTTCATGCAGAACGCTCCGTCTTCAGTCTTTCAAATAATATGTGTAGATATTCAGGAAGCTGTATGTTTGTATTATCACAGCACTATAATAAAAGGGGCTCCTCAAAATCCATTGTGAGACTAAAAACGTCCTAAGACTCGTCAATAACAACGACGAGACAGCCTATAGACAGACAAGAAGCGCAGTGTCTAACAGCGATGTGCAGTGGAAACAACCTGGAGCTGAACACAAAGAAAAGAAAGGACATCATAGAGGATTTTAGAAATGTTTTATTTGTTCCATTTGACTGTTTTACTGTATACCTCTGTGTGCTATCTTGGCCTATTATATGTGAGAGAGCTCCAAAGAATAATTCCAATTTTGACGCTCGAAAAGCGGCTTCACTCCGAGGAGCAGCTGTAGTGTTGCCGGTCCGGAGAAGAGAGGCTGGGCTCTGTGAGGACGATGGTAGTCAGAGGCAGGAACAAGGCTGCGTTATGACACCAGTGAAGCAGCGGAGCAGCTCTACTGTCTCGGGTGAAGCTCGTTTTGGCTCGGCGGACGAGTATTCCACTTCATTGTTTGATCCGTGCATAATGCAAAAAGTCTTTATAAAAGGTTATGTTCGTGGGAGAGGTGATCAACGCTGTTATCAGGGCTGGTTTGGCACAATTCTCTGTGATGCAGTGGCTTTGGTATATTCAGTCTTTGTTCTGTTAGAAAACGGACTGTGCTCTGCATTCTCAGTGTCTCGGTCTGACAAGACTCCCGACTCGACAGTGCTCTAGTAGGATACACTCATCTCTCAATATCTACAATAACACTTATTAGGAAGGTTATCCGAATAAATTAGGATCCCGAAATGGCAAGTCAAGTCAGTCACTATAAAACCAAGCTGTATTGGATAGAAAATAGTAGACAGTAAATTATCCTACCCGGACGAAGCGTACTACTAATCTACTGGAGAAATGTATGTCTCACTTTTGTAAGTGAATGGAAATACAAGTCACTATAAAACCAAGCTGTATTGGATATAAAATACACAGTAAGTTATCCTACCCGGACGAATCATACTACTAATCTACAGGAGAAATGTATGTCTCACTATTGTAAGTGAATGGAAATACAAGTCACTATAAAACCAGCACTGCCTCTCTACTCACTGACACTGAGCTGTCCGAAGAAACCAGAAGAGAGCTGCCAACTGTCATCATCAGAAGAAGAACAAATCAGCCAGAAGTCAGAAACACTCAGATTGACTGCTGCTAAGGCTTGAACACTGCCAGAGAGAACTGCGTTGATTATGAAGGGGAAAATAACCTTTACGGTTTTCCTACTTGCACTTGTTGCAAAATCCTCCGTGTCTCTTCCTATCACTATAACAGTGATGTTGAATCACCCAGTTACACCGCCCTGCTCTGGATCATGCCATGGTGGCAGAAATAAGAAGGGAAGGAAAGAACCATAGAATAAATGGAACATTCTGCTATCACTCCGTGGATCCAAGACCAAGAAAACACACATCCCCTCAGGAAAAAACACTGGCATGTCACGCTCTGCTCTGCCGTCGCTGCCAGCCACCAGCATGACTGACACTTCATCGGTGTCTCTCTACTGGCACTGTGCGATAGTCTCTGCTCCCATTGAGAACTTCACCCCTTACACACCTGCATAGCTGAGTGGGGAGAGAGATTCGGAAGAAATGCTGACTTCCTCTGCAGCCCAGCCCACTGAATTTGTACGAGGCCGCCTACAATTGACACGCCACATTGCATCAACCAATGGTTGTGTGCCATGTCACTGACAATAATAAAGTACATATTTCATGCAGAACGCTCCGTTTTCAGTCTTTCAAATAATATGTTTAGATATTCAGGAGGCTGTATGTTTGTATTATCACAGCACTATAAGAAAAGGGGCTCCTCAAAATCCATTGTGAGACTAAAAACGTCCTAAGGCTCGTCAATAACAACGACGAGACAGCCTATAGACAGACAAGAAGCGCAGTGTCTAACAGCGATGTGCAGTGGAAACAACCTGGAGATGAACACAAAGAAAAGAAAGGACATCATAGAGGATTTTAGAAATGTTTTATTTGTTCCATTTGACTGTTTTACTGTATACCTCTGTGTGCTATGTAGGCCTATTATATGTGAGAGAGCTCCAAAGAATAATTCCAATTTTGACGCTCGAAAAGCGGCTTCACTCCGAGGAGCAACTGTAGTGTTGCCGGTCCGGAGAAGAGAGGCTGGGCTCTGTGAGGACGATGGTAGTCAGAGGCAGGAACATGGACGCGTTATGACAGCAGTGAAGCAGCGGAGCAGCTTTACTGTCTCGGGTGAAGCTCGTTTTGGCTCGGCGGACGAGTATTTCACTTCATTGTTTGATCCGTGCATAATGCAAAAAGTCCTTATAAAAGGTTATGTTCGTGGGAGAGGTGATCAACGCTGTTATCAGGGCTGGTTAGGCACAATTCTCTGTGATGCAGTGGCTTTGGTATATTCAGTCTTTGTTCTGTTAGAAAACGGACTGTGATCTGCATTCTCAGTGTCTCGGTCTGACAAGACTCCCGACTCGACAGTGCTCTAGTAGACTACAGGCATCTCTCAATATCTACAATAACACTTATTAGGAAGGTTATCCGAATAAATTAGGATCCCGAAATGGCAAGTCAAGTCAGTCACTATAAAACCAAGCTGTATTGGATAGAAAATAGTAGACAGTAAATTATCCTACCCGGACGAAGCGTACTACTAATCTACTGGAGAAATGTATGTCTCACTTTTGTAAGTGAATGGAAATACAAGTCACTATAAAACCAAGCTGTATTGGATAGAAAATAGACAGTAAGTTATCCTACCCGGACGAATCATACTACTAATCTACAGGAGAAATGTATGTCTCAATTTTGTAAGTGAATGGAAATACAAGTCACTATAAAACCAGCACTGCCTCTCTACTCACTGACACTGAGCTGTCCGAAGAAACCAGAAGAGAGCTGCCAACTGTCATCATCAGAAGAAGAACAAATCAGCCAGAAGTCAGAAACACTCAGATTGACTGCTGCTAAGGCTTGAACACTGCCAGAGAGAACTGCGTTGATTATGAAGGGGAAAATAACCTTTACGGTTTTCCTACTTGCACTTGTTGCAAAATCCTCCGTGTCTCTTCCTATCACTATAACAGTGATGTTGAATCACCCAGTTACACCGCCCTGCTCTGGATCATGCCATGGTGGCAGAAATAAGAAGGGAAGGAAAGAACCATAGAATAAATGGAACGTTCTGCTATCACTCCGTGGATCCAAGACCAAGAAAACACACATCCCCTCAGGAAAAAACACTGGCATGTCACGCTCTGCTCTGCCGTCGCTGCCAGCCACCAGCATGACTGACACTTCATCGGTGTCTCTCTACTGGCACTGTGCGATAGTCTCGGCTCCCATTGAGAACTTCACCCCCTGCACACCTGCATTGCTGAGTGGGGAGAGAGATTCTGAAGAAATGCAGAAATAAGAAGTGAAATACTCTCGTCCGCCGAGCTACAACCGAGATAGTAGAGCTGCTCATCAATTTCGCTGGTGTCGTAATGCAGCCGTGTTCCGGATATGAATAGTGAACTCTTTTCATAACATCCTCTGTAAGCTATTATACAATGGCATTGTATAATGCCATTACAGCTAGAGTGTAGTTTGCCTTGACATGAATTAAACCAAATGAATGATCAGTCAGAGATGTGTGTTGTGCTTTTATTCATAATATATATGAAACATGACTGTATAACATAGTCCTCCTGCACATATCACGCCATTGGTGTTAACCCATATATGTCGCCCCATAGGAAAAGTTATACCAATCCTTTAAGGACATATGATTATTCAACATTAACTTCAACTGGGTTCTCCTGATCAACACCTCGGTGCTTAACTGTGTGACAGTAGCAAGACTGTCAATGTCTTCTTCCTCACATCCCTCCGCAAGCCTCAGCCCATGGATGAGTTTGGTGTATATGTCCGAGAGTGTTGTTCCGTAGATTATGGTGATGGAGAGATGCCCGGTTATTTCACCTATGTTATCAGAGGTGCTCTGGATCAAGACTTTGATGTGAGGCGTATTTTCGTCTACAATGGCAATTCTATACCTTGATGTATTTGTCTTGTGTAGTTGTGTACTGCACTCATGTGTTATTGTGTACCAATGACACCGGCTTATGTTAGACACCAAACACAAATGTGGTTCACTCATTTATTAGCCTTTACGGTACATATTCCTAACATCATTCTCAATCAAATCTCTTTTATGATGAGAAGCATCAACCAGGAAGTGGTAACAGGTAAAGGACTCTTGTGAAGGTCACATAACCAACAAGGTCATTGCTGCTCCAACACCAGCCAATCCAACAAGGGTCATAATAATGTTCCTAGATCTGGACTCCGGTTCTGCTACTGGAAAGAACTCCACGAACCCATTCTGGAAACACTTCAAAAGAAATATTAGATTACAGGTAGACCAGGACAATGGTGGCATCTCCCAGTCATTACTGAACGTAGCCAGGAGTTATGTTTGACTAGCCAGTCCTTGTGGTGAGTGACCAGGTACGCTGATATCTCCTCTCCCGCCACCTCCACACAGTTGTCTCTCCCCTTGTCTTTCAAGTACTGGCACACCGCAGCTCCAAAAGATGTCAGGCTGGCAACACGGCCCCAGATGACGGTCCCGTCTTGAAAGATGATATGGGCTACTGCACTGAGGAACTTCACGTCATCCCCTCTGTCATCCACATAGAGTGTGTTGATCATACCTTTAACGTCCATAGCGCAAACATGTTAAATGACTTTGTCACTGGCTAGTGTTAGCTGTTGGTGTCATAACGCAATACCTACCATTGTATGTGTATCTGTGCTTCTCCAGTAATTGACCAACAACTCTACTCATTGTTGACAGAGCTTTGCTTTCATTCCACCTAGGTTTCAGAAGTCCCGTACATTGTCCTAGGACACATTTAATGAGTTGCCTGGTGTCGGTGTCCAGGGCTCCGGTCTGGTGATGGTATGTTTCCTGATGTGATATCTTCATTGTGTGCATTTACGCGTGGATGGTAACCTATGTCTTCAATTATAGTCTGCAGGCTCACAACAACACAGGATACCTTTACTGTGTTGACACTTATATACACAAGATGGGAGTTATTCACCCTAGCTCTAGCACTGACAGAGTGCAACTATTACACCAGGGGTAACATATGCCTTATGCAGTCAGCAACGTCAAAAGACAAAAGAAGATATCAACGACGTACTTCATGTTACGTTTATTTAAATACAGCAACACTACACACTACCGTACGCAATATCAAACAGGCTCATAGAATGTGTTATGTTTGTTACAGTAAAAGGTAATTTGCAACAACATAGAAAGGTACCATGTCAAGGTATAAATGTGAAAGTCTTCAGCCTCATCCGAAGTTCTTTGGTCATTTCATCGCAGTGCGGGTGATGTCCCTCGGAGGGTAGGTACCTTCCCTGGATGGTGAGGGCGCTGCAGAAAACGCAGTGGTTCAGGCCGCTGATTGAAGTGTACCCGTAAGCCGATTCGGTGACGATGGTATCAGGGAACGCGATTGTTCCCTTTCTGTACCGTTCCTTCCCCAGTATGAGCATTATCTCGTCTTCTCGATTGGTGTACCTATCTGCAAGGTACTTACAGCGTCCTCTTGTGTTGTATACGTGGTAGATGTGCTCACCGAGTAGGATATCGTTCTCAACAAAGTTGTTGATTTCGAGGTTACACATGAAACATTTGTGTGTGTCAACCGTATGTGGAAGGAGTACACCGAAGTTTGTGGTGTCGTAAGCTAAGGCGCTATCGGGTTCGAGGCCTCCCCAGCTGTACTCATGTCCGGGTCCTCTCCTAGTGAACAAAGGAGTGCTGTCGATAGACCCTGCCAGTTTCAGATGCTTCAACTTTGTCTTGAGGAGGTTACCAATCTCAGGGCATGCGATGTAATGATCTTGGCCAGGTGGCGATGCACAGATAATGCAATGTTTTGTACCTGCGATTGTAACGTACCCATCATTCGAGTACAACGTGAACTCGGGGAATGCTAGCAGCCCGCTTTGGAACCTCAGCATCCCTTGTAGGATGATAAGCTCCTTTTCACGTCCCCTGCACTTGAGCTTCACATAGCGACACTGTCATCCCCCGCTCCGCACGTGTTCATTTAAACCAGGGTCACCTCTTTTGTATCAAGAGAGTACTATGTTACAATCGGTACACTTATACGTGTCGTACGTCCCATCCACGTGCATCATGACATTAGGGTCTTCCAGTAAGTCATATTCATTCCTTGAACCTTTGCAACAGTGTTTGGGAGTGGTGTATTGAGGGGTTATACTCCGGTTCTTTATACAACTCCACAAGTTGTATAAGGGTATTCGGGTTGGATATATGGACTCTGGTTGGATATAACAACACTGGTGGAAACAAAGGACACTGGTGGATAAAGGAGAATGGGAGGATAACAAGGACTCTGGTGAGCAACACTGGCCTGATGAAACCTGGGATTGGTACCCTAGGGGGTTTCAGGTATGATACAATGTGTGACATGTGTACATGAACCATAATAAAGGATGACAATAGTGGGTCAATGTTTATTACATTTATTGGCAATGTGACACAAACACTATGGCACAATATGACATTAGGTCAGGGTTGGTGTACGGTACATAGATCAACGCATTGTGGCTACTACTACCAACTAGGTGTCATCACTTCCACACCGTACATCAACATGTCTTCCTCATCATACTCCCTCTTCAAAACTATTTCTCCATAGTGAGCGGGTATAGCCCTTTCCATTCCTGAAAAGTAATCTCGGAACACCACAATCACATTTTCATATAACACCATTCGAAGGCTATTGGCATTGTCGAGCCTTGAATGAAGTTCCAACTCCGCTGGTGTTTCATACAGACCACTTTCTCTAACCTTTAGGGCGACTATCCAAAACCCTTTAGCTGTAATGGTCACCTTGGTAGTAGAGTTAGACCCCTTGGGGGATATTCCGTACATCAATAGGTCACAGTGACTTACATTCCTAACCTCCACTAGGAAACAGTCAGAACCGGTACAGCAATAAGTAATAGTTGACCCGTACAAGTATATCTCACTGTGGGGTACGTCATGATCCACTACCAAGTCCATTACAACGGATCCCTGAGCAAGGCTCTGGTGGATAGTTGTAGTGTTATTATCCACCCTGATTAGTGTTTGCTGGGATGCTGTGGCCACAACTTTAACCCCATTAGGTGTAGTTACAGTCATTTCGTCCAGACCAGCACGAACTAGGGAATCCAGTTTCTCCCTCCACACCTTGGCGTTAAATTCCTCTCCTTCCTTGGTAGTGAGATCCTTGTAGGCACTTCGATATACTGTGTCACCGGTCACACTGCAAGTCAACATGATACCTTCTGGGTCAATGGACACGGCTGAGCTCCCCTTCCTGTACAGCACCGCTCCGTGCAAAAGCAGTCCATGGTCCGTCACCGAGCATGCACGCTTTACGTACTCTGGTTGAGGCACCAAGCTAGTCTCTGGTCGTAGGACTAATGTAATCTCGTCCACGTCCAACTGTTGAGTAGCACTCACGGTCACCCCCGTAGTGCCATGTGCTACCAGAAGAGACAGGGTCATATGATCCTTCACCGTAACAGATGAATTTGTACCCAGTTCCAGTGTACTGAACTGACTCCCCTGCTTTAACTCTACGTGGGAATTGTCACCTAGATGCAGGTCCATTCGGGTTTCCAACACCACGTTAGCAGATGATTCGGCTGCCTTGATGCACTCTATGGACACGGGTCTGACTGTAATATCACGGCCTGTTATCTTATTCCTCTTCACATCTCCCATCATACTTATCCGCAGCTTCTTCTCTGGACTCCCGATTATCACGGTATCGACACCTAGGCCGCCAACTATGCAAGCCTTAGTGTGTTCGGATACCAGGAAGACATTGGTAGCGTTTGTGGCACCTTTATAAATGCCTGCACCATCCACTATAATCAAGGCAGGCATATCGGTCTTAGCCACCAACATCTTAACATAGTTACTTATGTCATCAAGCTTCCTCTCTTTACGTGTGGGCATCTTCACGCTAGGAGCATTTGCGTACAGCACTATGTCTTGGCTTACTGGGCCCCGTTTCCTAAAAACATAGGGCTTGACGACCTCCTCTTTGTCTGTGCCAATATACCTGCGAGTAATACACTGTCTCAAGCTCCTACATTTACCCTTGAAGATGTTAGCATCTGTGGTTCTGGTTGTGAGGAAGGATGGACGGCCGTTTCCCGGTACATCAATGTATCTGGAACACTTGCGTGATTCCTTCATCCATCCGAGAGGCCGTGAAATCATTTCGGCTTTGTACGCATTGACGGTCAGGGCTCTCAGTTGCGGTTCCATAAGAGGATCACCTACTTCTGTGGTTACTGCCACGAACCTCTTTCTCTCGATCGCGTCTTCTATATATCTATCCATGTTGCCACAGGGATCAGTGGCGTTGGGTATAGTCCGGTCGTAAAACGCACATTCTTCGTTGGTCGGCAATGCAGCCACCTGTCGACTCAATACCTCCATGAACATCTGGATCCGGGATTGTTTGGGGTTGTTACAGTGTATACGGGCCAATTGGTAACACAGTTGCTGAGTCTCAATGTTCCCTATGTATACCGCTTTCAGGGGCACACTGTGCTCCATTGAAAATGTCACCTGATATATTTCGTGGTGTGGAGACAGGTCTGGTGTAGCTGCATCCAAAATAGCGGGCCACACCTCGACTGCACTCTCCACACATTGGTGGCCTTGCTGATTATGAAACTCATTGATGACTGTAGATACAGGGAAGCCAACTACCACGTTTACCGTGCGTAAGGCTTGAAGCAAAGAGTTTGCAAGTCCACTGTTGACACGCTCCAGGTCGGCCACCTTCTCATAGTAGTCCAACCACGATGTAGAGCCAAAGAAACTCGTTGCCCCCAATGTCCACATCTCCTTAGTGCTAAGAGGCAGTTTGTTAGCGACTGACCTCACCACGTGAGTCGCATATTCCCCCTGTGTTATGAGCGTGACTAGAACGTCCACCGAGACCATGGGTAACATTGCAGGGTTCAGACCGTCAAATACCAGGGTTATCATCTGCATAGAGGATCTTGTCAGCCAGTAGTAGTCACTAGGACTGTGGTGTCCGTCGGCGATGTTGCGGATGTTCTGAGCAAAGAAGAAGATGTTAGCTGCTGCACCGGCGATATTCATGACAGGGTTGTTAGCCAACAGCTCCAAAGTCTCAGATAGAGCCTTGGTCTTTGCGTACTGGCCCAATTTGTGAGCCATGTAACCGTTTACTATTTGACTAAGATCTAAGGCAGCAAACGTCTTCACCAAGGGGTCTCCGTACACCAGGGCCCCAATGTTAGTGAACACCCCGTAGGCCCGTGCTCCAAGGACCCAGGTTTTGATTGCTAGTTGCGACTTAGGACCGGTTGTGGCAGCGCGAGCGTAAGCAGCGCCCATTCGCTTCACCGCTCGGCGTTGATCACTGGGAATGGCACTGTGAGCCTCAGACATCATGGTGTTCACTGCGGCTTCCACTTCGGGGTTGTTCATCATTGACTCCAACTGAGTGCGGGCCATTTCCACAATTGCCTTCCGCTTCTGTATAAACGCTTTGACCAGAGCGGCTGGAATCTTGGTAACGACTCGAGTAAAGAGGTTCTTCGCATTCACAGTGGATTTCACTATCATCCTCAGAGACCCTTCCTCTCTTGTAAATTTCACGGGCCATTTGTCTTTAAACAAGAACTCACCATCATGCGTGGTAGAGAAGTTCTCCTCGTCATAGAGGGAACAGCGCGCCGCTGCCCTGCGTCTACGCTTGCTGTGGCGCCCGCAAGCTCCTAAGCTGTGCTTGAACGCTTCGGGTTCCGTCTCTGGATCGACATGGTGGGGCTGTCTGTTGGAACCGAATGAGAGCATGCTCATGTCCACGTTTAACGGGGAGCCGTCTGAGCCGGTGATGGTGGCTTCTTCTTTCAGAGTGTACACTGGCACATCGGGATGATCACACTTCCCAGCTCCGTACAAATTTTGAGCGTCTTGACGTGTTACGGCTCCGACATCGGCTGGGTTGAGTGCAGATTCGGATAGGAACATCTTCCTGGTATCCTTATCGCCTTTCAGTTCTAGGGTACGAAGTAAAGGACTCGTTTCCATTCTAAAGTAGCTCTTGCCTCCCATCTTTACATAGGGCGATTGTGGACCGGTAGCTCTGTACGAGGCATCCATCTTTCTTTCGAGGAGAACGTCCAAAGGGTTCAGGCCTACAGCGCCAATGTAGGCACTTTTCAGCTCTGTTGGAGTGTACTTAGTCCATAAGGGGTTACGTTGTCTGTAGAGCAACATAGATGTTTCCGGGGGTATTGCAAATATAGTCTCTTCAGGGTGAGGTGTCACAAGTGCTTCATGTAAGGTCATTGTAGTTGTTTCGGTCCCGAGGGTTTTCTCAACTTTTGTTCTTCGGCTTGCAGCTATAGTCTTCCACTGCATCACTCCAACTTCGACGGCGGACCGTGTAGCAGCTGCCTTCCGCATTAAGATCAAATCGGAGTTGAACTGGGTGTTTTGTGGGTACTCGTACAGTGTGCGGTCATAGAAATAACTCGGTTCCACAAACGAGAGCTGATTGGCTAGGGCTTCATCGGTACGCTTGGTTGAGGTTACCATGACCACCTTCATGTCTGCACCCGATCCCAGGTCCGTTTGATGATCCTGGTCTAAGGGTTTGAAACGAACATCGGCATCGTGATACACCAAGTGATCAGCTTGATCGGAGTATGCCGTGAAAGCGACAAAACGCATGATATCAGAGGCAGAGGTGTAAAAGTGGTTGCCTCTCAACTCTTGGTAAGCCGCATGTAGATTGTCGTACAGATGTACAAATGCCTTGGTTGTTTTGGGCCCCTTCATCGTTATCATCCTTTCTTTAGCTTTAGTGAACACATCTGTATCCAGTTCCATGACAACTCTACTGTCTTCCACAACACCGGTCTTTTTCAGGTGATCCATTGTCCCAGCGTCCAAAACCAGTCTGTTCTTATGGAAGAAGTTTGCCTGTTCCTTGATAGCATTCATGTGGGGCATTAGATTTTCCGAGTTACCTGTCCACGTAGTGAAGTATAACGTGTCTTGAGTTTGGGTCAGTCCCGTAGACACTAGGGCTAGAATCACAGTCAGTGCTACTGCAGAGCATGGCACTGTGTATAGACCCATCTCTCTGTTGAGGCTCGGGTACAGCTAAATCAGTTGTAGACTTAGTGTTAGTATCCCTTGGTTACATTGTCTACAAGTGGCAATCCTAGTTGCTTATATAGGGCTCTCGGTGAGGAGGGTGAATCAAACCAAGAGCGTGATATCCGACCTAAGGCAAGCCATAGGACTGGGAACGGAACGTACAACCACGAAGCCAATATCACACCCAGGGTGGGCATCCAACTGAGCTATTTTATTCGAACACACCTAGGCAATATATATGTTGACAAAGGTACACAGGTCTGAGGGATGTCAGGGTGCAACTTTCCTCCCTGGAGTTGTTGACACTATCTATATACATGTGATGTGACTGTATTGTACTTTGGGAATAATAAAATATTCTATTTGAAACATTGTGTAAGGGTCTGTTATGACATGACTTTATTTCATAGGAATATAGACATTGACATATACCATCATTAGCTACATAGGTTACATAGTCACAGTATAGACCAAGTGTCATTACACTACACAGAGTACCGTGCCACTTTATTATCAGGTACCCCTTTGCCCTTTGTTTGCCTAGTCCAATAGTCACCGCTCTTTCCCTTGACAAGAGCGGTCTTCCTTCACTTGGAGCAAGACATAGATGATATCTTACGTAGAGCCTTGTACACATCAGGGTTGACAAAGGAACTGCTGCATACCACACAGCCCTGAGTCAATATCTTACTAAGGTCACACAGCTCGTTTTGTGTGAACTGGCCAGGCTCCAGCTTTTCCAACAGCGACATCAAACTGCTTTCCAGGCGGAGTCCCTCCTTGGGATCCATAGTGCACACCTTGATCACTCCGAGCAGGCAGCATACGGCGATACACTTCCAACTCTTGAAGCGTAACAACCTGATTTCCAATGCACATTTAGATAACAGATTGGCAGCTACCTGTATGAAACTTTCATTCAGCACATCGATAGGTGACGGGGTAGGTGACGCTTGTCCAAGGAGGTGTTCCAGGATGAGATACTTGCACAGTATACTGATCATATTGTCACCATTGACGGGGAACACGGATCCTTTCAACTTGGTAATTATCCGCTTCTCGGCCCTTTATATCTGACAAGATGTAAACGTTGAACTTGGGGTTACCAGTGTCTCTGGAGGACTCTATAACACATGCCTTGTTTACCCAGTCGTTGTGGTTGCACAAGCCCTCTAGATCACATTCCGTGAACACAGCATGCATCTTAATTGAGAGCGATAGGCATGCAACTCGGATGTTAGCGATGTTCTTCAGCAGCTGAGACCGGTCATCACCGAGGTCAACACAGGTGGTTATGTATCGGTCCATGACATTCACAGCCGGCATAAAGACAGAGCGGTGCTTGTTGGTGAACATCATGTCGGATGGTATTATGTTAGCCAACCAGCTGACGGCCGCTGGCCGATAGTTCTGTTAGTCTGTGACAATATCATTGGTTAGCTCCTGTGGGTTAGGGTGATCTATCCCTGTCTCGTTTGCAGTGTTTGTACTGTGCAGAGACAATTGGTCGGTGAAGGCTCACTCCAGTTCAACCTTACCCATCTCTGGCATACCAAAGTCCAATTTGGGAAATGTGAACACGTGGCGATCCAAAGGGGTAAACGGAGTGCAGTCTTGCTCGTACCTGAACATCTCACGGGGGACAAGGTGCTGTTTCCTCCTGGACTTGATCTGTGTAAGTGTTGTTGCAGTTATAGTACAAGACCGTGCTTGTTGAGAATATCCATTAAGGGGTTCCATTTCAATAGCCGCAGACCCCTGATGTTGAGTGTAAGCACTCGTTCACATCCTCACCCTTCATAACCACCTTGGATATTTAACTGTACCAGTTGCATTCAGACACGGCTAACCCGTCCGACCCCGAGCTACACGGCCAACCAGGGCTAATGGCAACAAACCCTGGTTTCGGATAGGCTTGTGAGTGTCTGAGGGAGGATGGGTGTTTGCCTCAATCAGCACATAATCCTCAGGACTTGGAAATGTCATGGGAGATGTTGACCCTAGCACGCTCACTGACAGAAGGACAGAGTTTAGGTCTGGGATCTACAGTGAAACACTTCTACCCCCTTTATCTTAACAAAGACATGTGTCTTGCATGTTAACACGGTTCTTGTTTCAGAAGTCAGCTTTGGGACCCATTAGGTGTACCCCCTTCCTTTTATATGTGTGTGTGTTACGGGCACAAACCTGTCCCCTGACTGGTGGTGACTAGTAGAGGGTTAGGGTCCTTGGCGATACCAACTGGCAAATGGTATACCTTCACAGGATCCTTGTACTCTGTTAATGTGTGACCTAGACGCTACAGCTATTCCCCACTAGCAGTACCAACTGATATGTACTCCATGGGACTACCAACACAGAAAGGAATGAAGACATGATACGGGTCCACATTGAGTCAAGCTTAGACATTTCTTTATTCATGCTACAAAGCATTGTATAGTAACTTACTTAAACGCCTATACATGCCACAAACAACATAGGTGAACAGCATATCGGCTTCAATACAGATTCAAAGGTTACACAGAACAAGTAAACAAAGCATCTGTGAGGTTAGTTGTTAGTTACATAACATGATGCAAAATAACGCTTGGGTAAAGGGTTATCGTTATCAGCTTTGTGATTGCAGCATTCCGTCATCATCACACGGGACCATGGGATAGATTCTCTAATGATGGAGAATATCGAGGCCCGGAAGAACTGTAGGGCTGTATAATCTGCGTCCGTGATATATATCCCGCTATGATGTTCAGGGCAAGGTCCTTATTGTGACCCTTAAATCTGTCGACACAGTACATGTCCAGCTAGGATTTCACATTTGTGTGTGTCTTGTTTCTTTCGAATATACAGGCCAAGCCATCAACGACTGCTTCAACCAGGTTCATATCGTCCATCTCACACTGAGGAAAGTGCTCAGGGTGATGGGGGATCTTCTCATAATTGTGCTTGAATCCAATGTTTGCCATGGCTGACATGTCAGCTGTGCTGTCAATATACAGCTTCTCCAGGATTTTACTTCTTCGGTCTGGTTACCTCCGTAACGTTTGTTGAGCTAGGGCCATTTCTTCTCGTTGACAACCACGGCTTCCTTGTCCATGTGTACGGCCATGATACCTGAGTATGCAGCTGCTTCAATTGCACTGGTCTTGCTAGAGTCGTGACACCCAATGCTTCTCACGTAATAGTGATCGGCCAGCAGGTCCAAAGTGTCTTCACAAGTCCTGGTTGCTTGTTCTAGAGCTCTGGCAACCACAGCACCGATCATGGTCACAAATATGTTGTGTGAGAGGAAGGCTTTGTGGTGTTCTCTCAAGGGGAGACTATCGGCCAAGGCTTTCTCACACTCGGGACTCCAGAAGTTGGCATTTGTAGCGGAGCACAGGACATGCACCAGTTTGACAGTGCCGTACTTGGTCGTAGGGATCTCAATCTTCACCTTCTTGGCACGTGCACTCGTTACGATGTCCTGTACGAACGCATTCATCGGGGCTGGCTTGTAGACATATTTGTTATGCTCTGGGATCAAGGGTAGCGGTTTCGGTGGCACGCCAGTAACCTTAGCAGAGGCTCTGGTTCTGGTAGGAGGAGGTTTAGCGGAAGCCATTGTACGTATCCAGACTGGAGTCCTAACACGATGTAAATGTACAAGTTAGGGACGCCGGTGGTGTCTTATGCAGGACACGGGAGTTGAAGCTAGCAAGGTTAATAAATAGAGATGAACCACACTATAGGTCCTATAGCCAGTGGGAAACTGGCCGCTGTCAGACGTGGTGATGTGTTTACAGAGGCAAAAACATTAACATGGGATCCAATCCAACTTTCCTCACAACGGTACAATTTGAAACAGAGAAACTGTGCACTTCGTTGGTGTAGCCAATTCTAGCCGACCTCTTACACTGGTAGGTTGCAGTGTGGTTGCACGTGTCACCATATATCATTAGAGTGTTTTTGCTTGTTACGTTGTGGGTCACCTTCATCCCCGACTGTGTATTGTACCAGTCCTTGTATTTGGAGACATCGCCCTGTTGCGTGATGCGATATAACCTGTACATTATGTCCTCCTCTGTCAAGATAAGCCAGCTAGTGGCCAGAAAGTGGTGAGGATTCGAGTTTGGACATACAAGTTGCAGAGGTGGAGCAGTACGGTTAGGAAGAGCCTTAATCCTTAGGGCCGAAGTGAAAGTAGAGAAGGAGGCTCGGTGGTAACATCATTGCTCTTGGCCGCTGTGTGAGGTGTAACGTAATTAAGGGCCGTGGCCATATCACCACTGGCATCCACAGTCCCGGTTGTAGTGCCAAAATTCCAAGGTTCAGTTGTAAAGACTGCATGTGTGGTTACTGTCATACTAGGTGCAATTGCTAGATACCCATATGTTTTGGGTAATGAAGTAGCAGAGACTGGTAGCTGATCCTCTGCAGACAGGATCGTGGCAGTTGATAGGGTAACAAGTAGATAGCTCAAGGGTATAGCTGACAACGCCATGGTTGTAACAACCAACACTGGAGATGATGTGGATACCGCATACACTTAATAGGCTAAATATGACAATACCCAATTCCCCCCTAAATACTACTTTAGATATACAACCTAGTTTGTCTGACATATCAGTCTTTTGATAGAGCAATAACAAGATGGTCCATTGATCAGCTTACCGATTACACTTTGGATGGTTCTCGCCTACACCACTTGGCTTTTGTCACAGTGCAGACTAGAGATTTCCCTCGCATCCCGCACATCCACCCTACATTCACAGGAGTGGCTCTCGAATGCTCCTGTTTGTCCTCATCGGGACATCTTGAGTCTTTGTACCAACCATCACTTTTAAAACTAAAATGATCAATAAAGGGCAGGTTAGAGCTGAGAGGGTGACTGAAGCAGCAGCCATGAAACGACTGCGGCCTATCATGACCTCGCAGTCGACATATTTGTTTCCGTGTGACTGCGATTCTGTGTCGGCTTGCACTTTGTCAATATATTTCCGAACCGTGGCATCCATGGCGATGATGTCCTGTAACACGGCCATTCCTTGCTGGAGCAACAGAGTGGACTGAGCGGATCGGTTCCGAATGCTAGCGATAGACTTGAGAATGTCTAAATCGGAGAGAGCGTAGACCTTCGATAGTATCCTAGGACTCTTGGTCATCCGGACCACACTCACATCATTCACTGTGTTGGTATCAGGGTTTCCAGCTGATGTGCTCCTCAGGGTGAACAAGTCTGCTTTTGCCTTGTAGCAGATAGGTCCGAAGCATGGGGCGCCACACACCAGGGGACACTCCAAGTCCATCTCGCCCTTGTAGTTCACTTCACAGGCTGACACAATATCCTCCTCCGGGTTCAGATGTTCAAATACTCCCCTCGGGTCACACTGGGGCATCCTGTAGTTGTAGTTTGTGTCGTTTACCATGTGCCTGTCCAGCCAACAAATCCTGTTGCCCCGTGAGGAATCTATGAAGGCCATGTACCATTGCGAGAGCACAACGGGTTTCCAAGTGTCCCTCCTGACTACCATCACTAGCCTAGAGGAGGACAGGGAACGGCTTGCAACTGGTATATTGGTGTAAGATTCTGTTATGAAGCCCGGTTCGCACCCAGTCATATCTGACCTCAGTACACCTTGAGCGCATGAGAGTAAGTGCTGATGGGCTCCCTGGAAGGTGAACGTGATGGCATTGAGCTGTATGGCCAAATTGAAGGCTCCGCTCTTCCAGGTGTCAAGCAACCCATTTAACCTAATGGTATCGTTGGACCCCGGCTGCTGCTGATTGTACAGGAGAGGATCTGCATTTAGGGGAGCGTATGATAAGGTGCTGGGAAAATTGTTAACTACATTTTCCAGTGCTCCTTCGATCAGGGTCCTGTAGTATTGCATCACATCCACCACGTGAGGATCCGAAGTTAAGACCTTACCGTGGTATGACAAGAGTTTGGACACGGGATCGGACATGGCCAAGTTCTGGTTGTTGCTGATATGCGTGTCCATGACAGCAGCCAGATCGTTAAAGGCTGAGTTGAGCAATGTCATGACCCTATTATATTCCAGTGTGGCTGTTGACAATGTACTAGTTGCAACGTGCCAGGTGCCAGAGGAACACAATTGATCACAACCTTTATGAGTGAGGTAACCCTCTGCAGGCCACCTGGGAACATTTTGGGTACTTTACTTCGAGTTGGGTCCAGTTGAGGTTTATAAAGAAATGGTAGGCAGTATGGGAGCTGCGCCTCTCCCATGTGCGTATCTTCCATCTGCCTGGGTTGAGTATCACCCTGTGGTCGAGGGTGTCGGGAGACACGTTACCGTTTCTGATTAAACGACCTGGTCCTGAAGCTAGACCTTGCCTCCTGGGGTTCCCGGCACCTGCGGTTAAAGGTGATTCTTGACTAGACACAGGGTAAACAATAGGAAGCAGAGCTAACAGTAGCATATACATGGATCTGAACAAGGTTGCACTGTGGTTGGTCATGGCGATGGTGGTGGGGTTCACTGCACTTTCCTATAGCGTTGTTGGCTATAGAGACTCCCTTGACACATCCAGCAAAGCATTGTGAGTATGCTAATGTTGATTAGTACAGCTAGTACAGTCGAGCTCAGACATAGTGCAGAGGTGCGGGTTGATATAGACATTACGTTCTTCACTGTCTGCACTGTCATCAGCTCATTCTCTTCGATCAAGGTACTGAGTTGAGAGAAGACATAACTCCTAGCCTTGACAGTGTGGTTCATCATGTTCATGCAATTGTAGGTGTTCTGAAAGAACTCATCTGAGTATGGTAAGTGGTCAGCAAGAATCAGGTCCATTTCAGGGCAATAGAGTAATGCTAGGGGTTGCACAATCTGTGTGGTGAGCGGTCCCACTGTTGTAATATACCTTTTCACCTTGGAGACGAGAGGCTCTTCTGTGTGCATGTAGTAACCCGGCCTGGGCTGAGGAAAGGACATTTTCTCCGATCCGAAGGAGAATGGTTTGAGTTCACGTGGGATTGTAACGCGTTTCGCAACGTGGTTAACATGGATTATCATTTTAATAAAGATTTCCTCTGATGATTCCATATGGCTAGAAATTGCAATCGGATACCCGGTGCCCCCTTGTGGCCAATTGTTATCAACATAGTCTCCCAGCTCCATGCAAGAACTGGAGCCTCTGATGCACTCAACAGTTTTCGATATCAATTACATACTGTCAATGATTGCTGACAAGCCCCTTGAGCCTTGGTGAGAGGGCAGGGTGATGCTACTTGTCATTACTTGCTTGCTGGACAGCCAACCTTCTTCCTCTCTAGTCAGTGAAGTTGTTCCGAGCCAGCGGCTCCAGTGAACTATACTCTGGACAACAGCCTGTCTCGAATGTCTGGTGACAGGTAATGACACCAATAGCCTAGCACGATGCTCAGCCCCGCTAATGTAGCTGTCGCAACCTTTTGTAAGGTTCTCGTGTGCTTCACTCTGTATACCAAATGAAGGGAACCGGAGGCCATTGCTCCTTACAATGGTAGAATGTGAAAGGATGCAAATCATGTCCCTATCCTGATCAACGAAGGCTACAGTATCCTTATAATTCAAGTTGATAGCCTGTGCACCGTAGGGTATAAACTTAACCCTCTCGATAGCATTCCGGATGATGTGTTCACTAACGGGTAAAGGAGCGCCTACGTTCATGTTTGAGGACAAGCCCAATCTCAGGTTAGGCATGTCGGGAACCAGGACAAAGCTTTTGGTGAGAGGTATCCCCTGGGTGGCGTGCTGGAAAAACATTGAACTTTCCAGTTTGTACACTCCATCCACGTGACCGTACGAGTATGCTCCGTCTCCGAACGTTGAGTTTCTGGTGTACCGGTAATGTAAAGTGCGGAGCTTGGTGGCTGTCAGGTTGATTATGTTTGAGAGCTCCGTGAAGGTCGGCAGGCCTTCGGTGTTACCAAAGGTATAGTCAAGGTATCCCAGGGAGTATCTACACACACCCCACTTGGCCATATCTGCTATTATCCCGGCAAGGTCTCGCATAGAATAATGGACCCTATTGTCATCCAAGATGACATGGTCAAAGTTGGCATGTCTGTTGAGCAACAGCGGCCACTTGCAGTCAATGTTTGGGGTGTAGTCGCTCGATGTCACGGTCACCACTATCCCGGCGCGGTTGTTCGATATCTTGCATAGCTCCTCATATACCAATAATCCTGTCCTCTCTGGGTACTCTTCCTCACGGGGTAACCTGATTGCGTAAGGGTCACCTGAGGTGTACTCTCCTACGGTCCAACGACCAGGTCTTACCTGCTTACAACCTGTCTTATTGTGAGTGAATATGGATATAGTGTCCAGGTTCAGAAAGGCTCCATGTGACGCCACGAGTAGACCCAATTGCCGTAGAGCAGTCTCTGCTTGCTCCTGCTCAGACTCCAAATGGTATGATTGTGTGTAATTGCCATACTGATGACAGGGAGTGTACTGCTGAAATGGCAAACTGTTCCCTTCTGTATCCTCATTGTCTACTGGATGTTTGATGTTGGGGCAGATGATAATTATGTCTCTTTCCCTACACACTATACAGTTCATGCTTGTTACTGGTGTGTCATGACACGCTGGAATGGGGTCATCCTCAGGGCTATTGTAAAGGATGTTGTTAACTTTTTCATATATTGTTATAGGTCCAGAGCATCTCTCTGTGTTACAGCATTTAAAGTAATTGTAGTTAGTTATGTATTCCACATTGTAATCTGTGTAGTACCTTTTGGTCCTTATGACATCGGCAATCTGGTATGCTGAGATCGCAGGTATCAACTCTAACTTTGATCGGGAAAGGTTGTTGCCTCCTGGGGTTCCCGCTAATATATAGGTTGTTGATAATATCAAAGTCCGACGCCTTTACTCTCTCGACATTCATGTTGATGACTATCACCCAAGGACCTCGGTTCAACTGGGACTGCAAGGTTAATATCCAGTCAAGTACAGCAGCCAGCTCTTCCTGGTATGGGTCAGGTCGGAACGAGTGTAACACCGATCTTACCCCCCCAGCCCTGTCGGATGATAGTTTTAAGGGTATCCTCTGCCGCAAGTGGTGTATACACCTGGGACCGTTTCACAGCATTGTACTTCTATGGGCAAGCACTGATCATTGAGAGTCGGGGGAATGTATTCCATTAGGATGTCGAAGTCGACGAGTACGACATCACATCTCATCATGTCTAGAGGAGCGGACGGGTTGTCTCGTGTTGGTCCAGACAAGAGGGCGAACACGTACATTGTGACTAGACAGAAGCGTTCAGTTTTAGGTGGGACCGAACCATATAGGACCCTGCCCTGGTTCTTGATCGAGACATCGGGCTCCTGGCGTGTAATTTCTAGAGTCCAGTCGTTGTGGCTGCCCTCCACTCCTTTTAACAGGTGTGCGAACGGGGTCGTGATGCACGTAGGCGAGCACAGACCACCGGGCTTGGCGTAGTGTAGCAGAGCCTGGTTGCAATTGCAGGACTGGTGCAGCTTCGTTTTCCACAGGCAGTTGACATCGAGACTACTTTGTAACCCTAGCATGCTTTTCAGATCAGTGTCATAGAGTTCGAGATTGATGTGGAAGGAGTCCAATCTGCCGCAGGTGAAGTCTTCTTTGACCAGGGAGATATCGAAAACGTACACGAAGAAGCCAACCGATTCAATTGCGGTCCAGTTCCGGCCTCTAGGAATGTTGTATTGAGCCTGCCTGGAAACACGACCCGGAGTGTCTGCCCACAACACCCACTTACTCCAAGGCTTGCCCCTGAACCAATATAGCACTTTAGGGGATTGTGAGTTTGGTCTCTACGAGAAGCATGTCATGTTCCCCTATCCACAAAGGATTGTTTAGGAAGTGAATGGCTAACTCAGGTTTCACATCTTCCCCAGTAACAAATGGTTTCACCAGGGTGTCATACAGTTGCTTTGAGGTGTGGTAAAAGGAGAGCTTATTCAGCCTGTAGTACAGTGATTCCGCTGGGAGCCCCATGCCATGTAAAAAAAAATCGAAATTGAACATACGCTGGGTCAGTTGTGCATAACCGGTCATGTCTCTGCAAAGTGTCCCTACTATGCCATTAGGTATGTCCCGCACCCAGGTTGTAGTCAGCTCCTTGAGCGTATCAAGGAAGTGTTTTGAATGTATATCGGTGAAGAGGTCCTGCACCTTATAATGTTCAGGATTACCGCAAATTGTGTTATGCCAGAATGTGCCGGGTAGGATCACACTTTCATTTTTTGGACAAGTGAAGGTTACACGTCTCTTCACCTTGATAAATCCCCAGGAAAAAGCCTGTAGGACACACGGCTGCACATCGTCTTCCTCTTGGGTCCTTGTAACGCATGGCTGGTTGCCCCAGAGGACACCTGTAAAGACATAGTCCAACACCGCTGTCGGAAAACCCAACAAGACCAAATGGTGAGTCGTGCGTTTCGGAGCAGTATTCTACATCATTACGGCAGTGCCGTAAATTGGTCTTTACCAATATATGATCACGTCTGTTAATTTAAAAGAAAGTCACATATGACCCAGCCTGGCAAGGTAACAATGGAAACGACCAAGCAGAAAACGCTCCTGAGTCTCTTCGACGGCACAGGCAGTATTTGCAGGCCATTCGTCCAAGCTGGCTGGACCGTGCGAAAACTAGACATCGATGGTGGACACGGGGCTGATATCGTTGTAGACATATACGAAACTGGGACCCTGTCACAGAGTGGCAAGGGCCAGCTCCCGACGTTATAGTAGCCAGACCACCTTGTGAAAACTACAGTATAGCAAGGACTAATGCCAATATCCCGAGGAACCTGAAGCTTGCAGATTATCTGGTTGAAAAGACTATAGACATCATAAAGCACTTCCATACAATCAACCCTAACATGCAGTACTTTGTGGAAAACCCAGACTCTAGTCTGCTCTGGAAGAGATGGGTTTCGCACAGGCTTTACGAAGACATCGAGAATCACACGTTGAGCGTATTTGTGAAGTGGATGAATGATGGTGAAGGGAAGAAAACATGTCAGCAGGTCACCTAGGCCAAGAGCAAGGGGTTCAAGATGTCTTGTAAAGACCCAAGGGCTGTCAGACTCGATTATTGTCAATACGGTGCAAAGTACAGAAAGAGGACTCGGTTCATGACCAACAACCCATTCAGAGGCAAGAAGTGCAGAAAGGCCTGTAGCAGCATCAGCAACAGGAAGCACATGGAGGTAGCTCGAGGCTCTAGATCATCATCGGATAGAAAGGGAGCACCACAAGGAAAGAAAGGCCATACATTAGACGAGCTACATGCCTACCCGGACGCTATCACGGCCAAGATTCTTTATCACGTTCACAAAGCCTCCCCCCGTGAGAGACACGGCCCCATTCGACCGGAGCCCAAATTGACTCCACTTAGGAATTGATGGTGACAGTTACTTTTTTCTTTTATTTCTTTTATAATGTTACACTCTGTCTTATTGAATGTAAGTGCCATCCATGCAATAGGTAATATAGTCTGTTGTCATATAAAGTAACGATATTGGAAATTGAAATAAAAGACATAAAGATACTAAGGTTGGTATTTTATTCAACAAAGAACTTTTGTATACATACACATTTAAGTCAGTTAGCAGACGCTCTTATTCTGAGCGACTTACAGTAGTGAATGCATACATTTCATGATTATTATTTTTTTTTTTTTTGTACTGGCCCACTGTGGGAACCAAACCCACAACCCTGGCGTTGCACACATCATACTGGTGTTACAAACACCATGCTCTACCAACTGAGCCACATAGATACATGTCAGAGTATAAACCATTTCGTTTTGACCGGGCTAGGGTGATCTTCTCCCTTGTCTAATTATTTTAAAATTGTCAAAGCTTGAAGTTTTTCAAGTGCACCGGACCCCGAGCAGCACTTGGTGGTTAGCTTCTCTTCACAGTTTAACACTGTGTTCGTTTCCATGTCAGCCAAAGATAGATCGCCCGTTATCTCAGTCTGCTGAGAATCTCAATGTTCCAGCTGCCTAAACTTCAGAATAGAGAGAGTGAGAGCAATCTGGAAATAGGGAGAGCGAGAGAAAGAGAAAGGGAGGGAGCGAGGGCTAGCCCTAAACAGAGCCAGGGACAGGAATAGAGAGAGTGAGAGCAAGCTGGAAATAGGGCGAGCGAGAGAAAGAGAAAGGGAGGGCAACAGAGCACCCGTTGGATACATGAGGGTTGCTCCGCCCAGTTCATATACCCAGAACCAAAATCCTCTCAGTCTGTCAGTGACAGGGCTCGGGTGAACTTCTCACTTGTCTAATTATTTACAAATTCTCAAAGCTTGACGATTTTTCAACTGACTTTTTTCTTTCATAATGTTACACTCTGTTTTATTGAATGTCAGTGCTATCCATGCAATAGGTAATATAGTCTGTTGTCAAATAAAGTAATAATATTGGAAATTGAAATAAAAGACATAAAGATACTCATGTTTGTATTTTGGTGTTTTATTCAACAATGCACTTTTGAATACATTCACATACAGAGATACATGTCAGAGTGCAAACCATTTCGTTTTGACCGGGCTAGGGTGAACTTCTCCCTTGTCTAATTATTTAGAAATTGTCAAAGCTTGAAGTTTTTCAAGTGCACCGGACCCCGAGCAGCACTTGGTGGTTAGCTTCTCTTCACAGTTTAACACCGAGTTCGTTTCCATGTCAGCCAAAGATAGATCGCCCGTTATCTCGGTCTGCTGAGAATCTGTATGTTCCAGCTGCCTAATCTTCAGAATAGAGAGAGTGAGAGCAAGCTGGAAATACGGAGAGCGAGAGAAAGATAAAGGGAGGGAGGGAGGGCTAGCCCTAAAACGGTGCAAGGGACAGGAGTAGAGAGACTGAGAGCAAGCTGGAAATAGGGAGAGCGAGAGAAAGAGAAAAGGAGGGAGGGAGGGAGCGAGGGCTAGCCTTAACAGAGCCAGGGACAGGAATAGAGAGAGTGAGAGCAAGCTGGAAATACGGAGAGCGAGAGAAAGATAAAGGGAGGGAGGGAGGGCTAGCCCTAAAACGGTGCAAGGGACAGGAGTAGAGAGACTGAGAGCAAGCTGGAAATACGGAGAGCGAGAGAAAGAGAAAGGGAAGGAGGGAGGGCTAGCCCTAAACAGAGCCAGTGACAGGAATAGAGGGAGTGAGAGCAAGCTGGAAATTGGTCGAGCGAGAGAAAGAGAAAGGGAGGGAGGGCTAGCCCTAAACAGAGCCAGTGACAGGAATAGAGGGAGTGAGAGCAAGCTGGAAATAGGGCGAGCGAGAGAAAGGGGAGGGCAACAGAGCACCCGTTGGATACATGAACCTTGGCCCCGTTGGACACATCAGTCACGCTTGGTAAACTTTGTGCTGGTCACAGTTAGACAACAGAGCTCCCATGGATACATGAGTCACGATTGGATAAATAGGGCAGCTTGGGTTACAGGTTAATTTGTGGTTACAAATGTATAATAGAAGTCCACTAGGACACATGAGGCATGGTTGGATAGCTCAGCAGTATCAGGATAATACAGTCATGCTCTGATAACATAGTCTTTGTGGGGTATATCAGTCATGGTCCAATAACCACCCAGTGTTGACTTTACTGTATAAGATAATCAAAGGTTAGTGCTGCATTTAGCTGTCTTCTGGGTTTTGGTGACATTATATGCTAGCTTGAAAAATGGGTGTCTGATTATTTCTGGCTTGGTACTCTGCTGACATAATCTAATGTTTTGCTTTCGTTGTAAAGCCTTTTTGAAATCGGACAGTGTGGTTAGATTAACGAGAGTCTTGTCTTTAAATAGCTGTAAAATAGTCATATGTTTGAGAAATATAAGTAATAGGATTTTTAAGGTTTTGAAAATCGCGCCACAGGCTTCAAGTGGCTGTTACGTAGGTGGGACGAATTCGTCCCGCCTAGCCCATAGAGGTTAAATCGGGTACGTTTTTTATCCAGCCGTGAAAATACTGCCCCCTAGCCATAACAGGTTAACGGTGGCTCCTGTATCAAGATAGCTGGCACAGACACCGTTCCTTTCAATCGAACCCTATCTGTGTATGATGACGACAACAGGCAGGCTCTCATCAATGTCTTAGCCTTCATGATGTCAAACAGTCTCTGGGCATCGGACAGCGCAAAAGGAGCTTTAGACATTCTAGTTGCTTCTGCCCGAGGGGAGTTTCAATTCACATGCGGCCTGTGCTCAACAATAGGTCTTGCCAGGGTTATCATGGGACCCAGTGGAATATCATCCTTTTCTTTTCCCCAGTGTGCAGACAGTTACGTCTGCATACCTTCTCATCACCTCAGCACTGACAAGGACTATGATGCTCTCAGAAATGTCCTAGCTCTTTTGCGATCTGCCTGCCTTGACGACCTTGGGATTCTCCACAGAGTCACTCAGGAGATGGCAATGGCAAGCCCGCGAGCCTTCCAAGACCTCGACTGTACATCTTTCCCTCCTAGACACATGTATGGTGAGGGCATTGTCATCCCATATGCTGTGATGAAATACGTCACCGCACTGTACCAGACCATGAGTGAGTACGCGGACAACATTGCCATTGTAGACGGAAATAGGCCTCACGTCAAAGTCTTGATCCAGAGCCCCTCTGATAACATAGGTGAAATCACTGGACATCTCTCAATCACCATACTCTATGGAACAACACTCTGGGACATATACACAAAACTCATCCATGGGCTGAGGCTTGCGGAGGGGTGTGAGGAAGAAGACATTGACAGTATTGCTACTGTCACACAGTTAAGCACCGAGGTGTTGATCAGGAGAACCCAGTTGAAGTTTATGTTGAATAACCATATGTCTTTAAAGGATTGGTATAACTTTTACTATGGTTCGACATGTGTATAGGTTAACAGCAATTGTGTGATATGTACAGGTGGACTATGTTATACAGTAATGTTTCACAAATATATTGAATAAAGGCACAAGACACATCTCCCTGGTTGATCATTCATTTGGTTTATTCATGTGAAGACAAACTACATTCTAGCTGGAATGGCATTATACAATAATTATAGAATAGCTTACACAGAGTATGTTATGAAAAGAGTTCACTATGGGTAGACAGGCTTGCTTGGAAGAATAGCCCAGAGCTGAGAGAGAGAGAGAGAGAGAGAGAGAGAGAGAGAGAGAGAGAGAGAGAGAGAGAGAGAGAGAGAGAGAGAGAGAGAGAGAGAGAGAGAAAACTCGGTCCACTGAGAATATCAATGTTGTAGCTGCCTACTCTTCAGAATAGAGAGAGTGAGAGCAAGCTCATGTATGAGAGCGAGAGAGAAAGGGTGGGAGGGAAGAATAGCCCAAATTTGAGAGAGAGAAGCGACTGAGAGAGAGAGGGTGGGAGGGAGTAAATTTGAGCCAGTCAATGTTAGACAACAGAGCTCCCATTGGATACATGAGGGTAGCTCCGCCCAGTGCATAGTCTCCGAATCGAAATGCGCTCAGTCTGTCAGTGACTGGGCATGGGTCAACATCTCCCGTGTGTGTGAAAGAGAAAGGGTGGGAGGGAAGAATAGCCCAAATTTGAGAGAGAGAAGCAACTGAGAGAGAGAGAGGGTGGGAGGGAATAATAGCCTGCATTTGAGAGAGAGAGAGAGGGAACTGAGAGAGAAACATAAAGGGTGGGAGGGAAGTATAGGCCGCATTTGACACATGAGGTGTGGTTGGATAGATGTAATCTTTCTCAGATGGACATTTGAACCAGGTTTGGAAACATGAGCCATGCTTAGATAGCTCAGCTGTAGCAGGGGTAATACAGTCATGCTCATATAACAGAGTCTTTGTGTGGTGTATCAGTCATGGTCCAATAACCAACCAGTGTTGAGTTACTCTGATTGCAGGTGATGTCGCTACAGACTGTATGTAAACTCCCCTACATAAGGCATCTCCACTTTCTAGAGAGCTTGAGAGAGGTCTAACAGGCTCCCATTCTACCCAACAGACTACAGTGGGCCACCTGTTATTTAACGGCTGGTTCATATGAAGGAAACACAACAACCGTCTATAAGAGGTGATAGACATAGATAGATACTGAACATAGCGACCATGGCAGGTTTAACCACAAGATATATTGTGGCAGACCACCCTCCTTGGTATTACAAATCGGATTACAAAGATGTCTTCACTTGTAAAAGTACACAAGGACTGTTTGATAAAGTGGTCCACCTGATGATGTGTAAGCAACAGGCGCTTTCGGAGAGAGAGAAAAGGTACAAACCAAAAACAATCTACAAGATTATCAGGGATATGGTAATCAAGGACTCTAACACTATACAGGAACAACAACCATCGCGTTTGTTATTGCTTGCGCTGATGGACCTAGTGGACATTGAAAGTGGTACAGGCTTTGAGTCTATGTCAGCTGTAGACAAGGCTGGTGTCAAGCACGTGCTACTGGCACACGGTAACTACACAAACTTCTTTATACCGACTAAAGAACTGATAAGTCCCAAGGGTAAGAAGGTGATTCCAGTGGTCACACAGTACTCTGAAAAACACAACTTTGTCTACTGCGACAGCAACAGGTCCATGATTGGAACCTACACCGTTGGCATCCCCAAAAATGGGAAAGGCAATGGGAAGTCATACTTCGTCCAAGAGGTACTATTTGTCCCGGGACCCGAGAGTCTCGACTTGCTGAAAACTGTCACTGGTAGCATGTTCGAATTTTGGGACTTGACCCTGGAGGTGCCCACTCACTCTACAGCACTCACCCCTTCCTTTCAACAGATTCAGCCTGTCCAGTTGTTACGCACGGAGGACAAGACAATGTCCGCCCAGGTTCTAGTCTCTCACATGGAAGAGATAGCCCCCATGTGCTGCGTACTAGGCACTGCTTCGGCTGACATGTTGAAGAAAAAGAGAGAGACAAGAGTTGATTGTTTCATGGAAAGTGAAGTGATATGTGACCTAAAGCACTTCCATTATGAGAACCATGACCCTCGTACTGTCTACTTTAGAAGGAGCAGCAAGTTCCTGGATGGCAAGCGGGTGAACCTGGTACCTGTTGTCGTACTGAGAAAGAGCCAGGCTCTGGCTACTGAATTGTACGTGTCTACTACTGTGAGGTTTTGCAGGGCCGTGAAGCAATCATGCATCAAGGGCAACGGTGAGCTGGTGAGCAATTGGAATGACACACTACAGGAGCTTGAGAGAGACACGTTTATCACTGGGGCCGAAATGTATCAGGAGATACACAATCCCGCATTGGCAGCGTTCATCAAGCGTGTGAATCCAACCAGCTGGTGCAATTACATACCAAAGCACGTGGAGAGTATGATTAGTGACCCTATCATGGTGGAAGTGGTAGAACTGGCCATTGTGTATATGGACTGTAAGATCCCCAATGCGTTTGCCGTGGCAGAGCTACTACACTGCCCACTTCAGAAGGTGAAAGACTACGTAATGTTCTGGAACATGTACTCCTCTGACAAGATCATTCACACAGCAGTAAAAAAGAAGCGTGCCAGTATGGTGGAGCAGCAGATGAGCAAGGACTGGTTAGAGTTGGCTCAAATTACGTGCAGATACATGCGACGGAAGTATGGTAGCGATGATGAAAATCATGAAATGGCTTCAGCGCATGAAGAGCTGTTTAAACCCCACACACCTGACAACGTAGCCAAAGCCCAAAGGACCTGGCACTCTCTGATCAAACACGATACAAGCAAGGTGAAGGACAAGGATTTGGTAAAGATGTATACCACTGCCAAGGTGCTATTTTTAAAACTCCGCACCTATCACAACAAATTAAAGAAATACCTGAAGGTAGGAGAGGGAGAGAGAGAGAGTTGCGATCCAGATAGCGAATCATCCTCACCACACTCTACCCAAGTGCAAGACCCTGATATGTCCTCTAAGAATCTGGCTCATGTTGACAAGCACAGCAAAGAGGAAACTGGGACTGGTGACAGTGAGAAGTCTGACACTTGTTACTCTATAGTCACACCTGAAACAATTCCCATTTCGACGTGGATCAAGAACCTTCCCACTCTGCTGCTGAGTGAACCTTGGTTGAAAGATGAAAGTCTCAGGAGAGACGCTGTTTGTACTCTCCTCGGATTGGATAACACCCTTTTGGACAAAAGACACGGGGACATCCTCGCAGATTGGGTCAGCAAAAACGAAACCATTGTAAATACACTTCAGAGGCACGGCTTGCAGGACAGACTCAGCAAAGCCCTGATTGATAGCTTAGAGTGTATGTCCACCAACAATTGGAGACGCAAGATATCAGTATCCTTCCAGGGTACCCTGTATCAACCCAGGGGTGATTCGGCTCAACCTGGGGCAAACATGTCCAGAAGGGGTGATTCGGCTCAGCCTGTTGCAAACCTGTCCAGATCAATGAAGCATGGAGCCGAGAGAGCGAAACGAGATTCCTGTAGCACCCACATTGGCAAACGTGCTAAGAAGCAAAGACCTTTGCAGATGACCAAACCGGTAAATCGGGATCGATCGGCTTATAAGTCAAATGAGTCAGTGGGCAGAAAGATATCATGGGGTCAGGGTTTCAAAAAATACTACGACTCACAAGTTCACAACCTGTCCCCCAGGTGCAGTGGTGATGATGACCACCCTTGGCTGAGCCAAGCAGAGGAAGCCACCAGCGAAGAGGAAGATTGTAATGTAGATGAGAGTAACATCCCCGGTGACGACTTGGAGGCTACAATGGGCTATGACAACAGCGAGGCCTTTGACGAATATGATTACAGTGACTCATTCATAAATGACCGATCTACTGGCAACGAACATAGCAGTGAAGAGGAAGTGGAGGATGATGCATTCTGTGCTCAGGTGAAAAAGAGGGTAAAATTGGCTAAGTCTAAAACCAAGAATGCTAAGTGGGGACATTGGCATAACAGCTGGTCACAATCAGAGTCCGAACAGGATGCCCATACCTCTACGACTAGCTGTAGTGGGTTGAGAGAGGAAAGGAGCATATATAAACACACCCTGCTATCTGACTCGGAGGATTCTATAAGGCCAGATTGCAAGCGTGTCAAACTCACAAAACCCAAGCGCTTGCATCACAAGAGAGAATCTAAAAGGAGCAGGAGGGACAAGGGGTGTAAAGAGCCGGTTCTCAAGTTCGTAGGAAGGAAAGATAAAGTGTGTGCTAAAAAGAGACTGGTCTAACACAAGGTGTGAAATTGCAAAGACCAAGATACAAACCCACAATCGAGATTCACAACGATACAAAAACAATCTGTCCGATCCTGAAGAAGATGAGGACGACTACCAACGGGAGGGACCCGCTCAGCAAAGTATAAAAAGGGTACCTTGTTCCAAGTCAAAAAGCACTCGCTCTCCAGTTATCGATACAGACTCAGAGCAGGAGGACGTGCGCACACCTAAGAAGATACAAAAAAGCCCATTTGTCAATAGGCCCCGGGAGAACCTTGACAACCCAGGAGCCGAGAGGTCCCTAGTTCAGCAGGACGTTTCAAACCCCCAGCAACTTGTCAACCTCCCAGGTGTTACAGGTTCACATCGAAGGTCTGGTGTGTCACGAGACAAAGAACACAGATTACATGTAGATGCGGGGAAGGCAGCCAGTGTCACTGATCAAGCTGCCTGGCTAGCGGACACCACTCAACGCCAGTGTTCGGATCAGGAGGACCGCGGAGAGTATCACCATACCCATCCTTCTGAGCCTACATCCGCTGCCAAGTCAGAGTGCCAGTCAGAAGCGAACACGGGGTCTCAGTCCGAGAACGATTCCGAATTGGACTTTAATGCTCGACTGGACAAAAACCCTGCAAGGGCAAGGTGTAGCGCATCTGCAACGTACTCTGGTGAAACTGAATATTTTGTTTCTATGTGATAACAGTTATGTCTTCCCATCTAATAAAGAAGCAGCCTGTACGTGGGCCGAAAAATGCTTACGTTATACGATATTTAGAGGGGCTGGCTAACAGTGTCTCTGTCTCACAGTTAGACGAACCGTGTACGTCTTCAGCAGTGCTGTCAGCTACGCATTCAACCTTGAGGTATAAAGTGGAGGAACCCAAGGTTGTTGTCAATACCCTGGATAGGTATCTTGTGATGAAATGATACCAATGTCTTTACTTTGATATGGAAATGTTTTAACCTGTGTGACTGCCCTATACCGAAATGTATACCCATCCTTGTACGAGATAATAAACTTGCGCTAAACGCTGTACATGCATCAGGATCTGTTTGTGTGTTGTCTTTGCATCTGTCTTCACCTGCATGCATGTAATTATAGCCCTTCTTTAACCTGTTAGGGCTAGGGGGCAGTATTTACACCGCCGGATAAAAAACGTACCCGATTTAATATAACACTGGACGCTTATAATTGTACTTGCATCACACCTTTATTAGTTGATACAACAAGGAAATACAAGGTACATACTGATATATAATATTACATATGTACAGATCCTTCATGTCACACAGTGGGGTAGCTGTTTATGGTACATGAGCATATAGGCTACGCCATCGTATAGCATAGATCTAGCTTCGTAGGTTGACTTGACATCTTCCCAAGAGCACACTCTGACATGAGAGTCATCTGCGAGATACCAAATGTCGTTGTCGTCTCGCACATAAGCTGTGTAATGTCCACAGTAGTGAGTACCACGGTGGGCTACAACAGCGTACAGCGTGTATACAGTAGCTACCGGTGCTTCAGGGTCTTTCATGATATATTTCAGGTCCAGTGTCTCAGGGAAAGCAAACCTTGTGCCTGTCTTGACTATATCAGTGGTATCTCTGCCAATGTTCCTAACACGTTCGATCCTCATACACACAACCTGCGGCAATGTCACTACCTTGCTGGTTATTTCAATCTGAGTTCCTGTGTGGCATTGTGTACAACGGTAGTCACAGGTGGTGAACGTGTTGTCAGTGTACAATTTGATATAGTCCTGCAGCTCTGTGGGGAGATTATCGCCTATCAACACTGTGATCATGTTGGACTTATTGAGTGTGGACTGGACTGTGTTACAACGGAGGCAGCGCACACGGTCCTCATTCTCAATGTCCCACAAAGAACCTATCCTCTTAGATGTCCCACAGTCGTCTGCTAGAGCGTTGATGATGCACTTGAAGACCACGTCTGAGTCCTCCTGAACATCGAAGGGGGCTCCTCTGTACAATGTCATTGTGTACACTAGTGAGCTCGGATCACACGGGGACATGTTGCCTTTGGTCATATCGTAGATGAGACACTTCAGCCTCACTGCCACCGTATTAGGAGACCGGGGATCTTGATCATCGACCAGTCGAATGAGGTCCCGCAGCTCACGTGTCCAACACAGCACTTGGACAACGCTGTTGATGCTGCAGTAAGCCCAGTAATTGATCAAGCCGCGCATAGTGTAATGTGGGCCAGGGAGATCAATCACCCTTGGCAGAACAACGACACAGATGCCGCCGTGACACAGTCGACAGCAGTTAAGGCTATCTAGTACTTTACGTAATTTAGTACTCGGTCACGCTGAATGTCGTCACGCCATTGAACAGCTCTCTGAGAGATAACACAGCAGACCCCTCCAGGCTCATTAGAACCATGAGTATTGTCATCTTGTAATAGTTGAGCGTGAACTCCTGCGCGGGTCCCTGTTGCTTACACTTTGTGAACAATATGACTGGGGCCCATTTGGACTCGATCTGGGACACTAAGTCGTGTGTGAAACAGCTACCGTTGTCAGTCAGTAACTCTGTTGACCGGTCCAGTTGATCTATCCTGGCAATCCCAGAGAGGGCCGAGACGTTCAGAGTCACCTTTGTCAAACCCTGCGTACAATCTAATGTCGTCACTTCGAGTCTAGATGAGCCGAATATCTTCACCCTTATCCTTAGCACTATGTTCCTAACCAGTGTACTCAGCTTAGTGTCGCCTGGGCCTTCTGCTGTCTGGTTGCCTCTGTAAGGCTGAGGTTCTCCGTATACCAGCAGTTTGCCGCAGCTTCTATTACGAGCGTCTTCTTTCTCACCCAAGTATGTTAGCCAGTCTGGTATTTCGGATGTGTAATCTCTGAACGTGAAGTATCTACCGAGTAGAGTTAAGAGGTGTGGACTTGTCCTTTCTCCGTTATTGAATTGTCTCAACCACTCAATCGAGTTGGTCAGTACCTGCGAGGTAGACGTGCCGCTACTGAGATTACAAAGCCATTTGCACAGGTTCGAGTCGGGTAAGTGCTTTGCCACCATAGTAGCACAGAGACTGGTCAAGTTCTTACATTGGTCACTGAACATCGAGGCCGATGGCTTGTTGAAGTTCCTGCTCAGATAAGGGACAATGTCGATCATCACAGCTCCTTTGCCGATAAGGATGTATCTCCATTCTGTCATGTGAGTAGGTAGCAACCTCGTATCTAGGGCCACCTTGAGCGTGAGAAACACTTGTAGCAGAAAGGCGTATACCGAGTTAGGTGAGTCTGCGACAGTCCAGTTAAACACCTGCTTGCAGTCATCGAACAACTGAGCATATTGGAAGATGAACACATCCTTGCTCATAGAGCACTTACACAATCCATCTCTAGGACCAGCAAATATAAGAGGGTGCATTTGGGTCATGCTCTGTGACTGGATAACCACGCAGTCTTTGAAGCGTGCTATCTCCTTCTCGTTGGTACTCTTCAGAATGACCATGGTTGTGTTTATCTCGCCCTCGATCCTCTTGCCTCTCATACTCACCCTATCCTCTATGTCGTCACCGATATCCTGTGCTGGCTCTGTGGCCGGTATGCTGCTGGGTGGTTTCGGTGAACCCTCGCCACTAGCGTCAGTACTGGTCCCCTTGGACTGGCTAACAATGCGGTTGTCCACACTGGCTCCCACTTGGCCTTTGGTGAGGTCTAGAGCCGTGATCATCTTGCCTCTCATATTATTCACCCTACCCTGTGTAGCATCACCGATATCCTTGACTGTGGCCAGTGTGCTACGGGGTGGGTTTGATGCATCCTCGCCACTGGCTTCAATGATAGGCCCCTGGGACGGGCAGACAATGAGGTTGTTCACACTGGCTCCCGCTTGGCCTATGGTGAGGTCTAGAGCCTTGTTAGAGTTATCACCCCTCATCACCCAAATTGCTACAGCTCAAAATGTCTGCCAAGTTATCACTCCATTCAAGGTTATTCAAATCCAGTAGCGATACATCCCTTGACACGTGCCCCTCATCAGGGGTGACTGAGTTTTCCATACCGTAAGCCTCCTTGGACTGGACGGGATGAAGTTCATCTGTCAGTTTGCGTGTCTGTTTCATATCTATTATGACGGAGGGGCGAGGATGAAGCTGCTGCTGTGGACAGTGTTGGTTCGAAGTACCCATGTCTGGACGGTCTACGTACACCCCGGGAGCCATCTTGGAAGGTCTGACCTCGGACTGATTGTCTGTTTCAGCAACCTTGCGTTTGCTATACTTGCTCTTGTATAGACATTCGAGCTCCGTGACCTTGCTTGAGTACCAACTGTACGGCTGGATAAGATCAGGAGCCAACCTGATAAGGTCTATTCCGTAGTACACTTTGGGATCGGACCCGATCACTGTAACCGGGAATCGTGTTGCCGATCTCTCTTCCACAAGTGTAGTAAGGTCCTTGGGGACACAGTCGTTGGCCACTATTATGTCGGTTGACCTATAGTTCCCTACCTGTACGGACAAGGGCATCTGTGTGGACGGGGACTGAGCATCCTTGACATCTAGCGCCAAACACTGGTATCGTCTGAGATTAAGCAGTGTGGAAGGAGACCATCTCTCTTGAGGAAACAGGGTAATGCATAGCACTCCCATGTTGACAAAAGCTTTGTCCACTATCTTGGAGCCAATGGCAGAGAGTTTGTTGCGTATAGTCCTCGCGCTGGGCCTTGTGTGTTTGTATTTAGCTTGGAGAAAGATAGCGCTTATCGATCTCATGTAGCGTATGTCCAAAGTCTCATCGTCGTCCGGTCTGTAAACCCCTACCATATCAGATAGATTGGCAGCGTATGTCATCTTACAATATTCTTGGTCCGAACCTTTGTATTGGACCAAGGGCGAGCGGCTGTGTAACTCCCACATCACACAGTACCAGCTGAATATGTCGCTCCCCGTTGCTGAGTTCAAGCACCACAGCACTTCGGGGGCCATGTTAGTGCGGTTGCCCCGAGGCTGATCTGGGGTAGAGAAGTTGCATGATGTGCCAAAGTCGCTGATCTTGAAAGCAAAGGGTATGGCCTTTCTATCAGGCTTGATGACAAACCAAGACGTTCCTGTGTGTGAAGTCCCTGTGCTGGATGGTTCTCGATCGCAAGTATTCAAGCCCTCGGAGAGTGTCCAGTTCTACCATGGGGACTACTGAGGTGTTTTGTATACGCCACATGAACTCCTGTAGCGAGAACAGTGCTCGTTCCATGACTATAACTGCTCTACCTCCCAATTGGTAGCCTGGCATGTCACACCAAAAGCCTCCGAAGGTGCGGAGGATGTTGGGGTGTTTTATTGACACGCCGATCATCACCTCCTCCACCTGCGAGGCAATGTGCGCATAGCGACAAAATTCATTGTCTATGAAAGGAACACTCCAGTCCACCATTTCCGGAAAAAGGTTGGTCTTTGCAACTAGGTGATCGTTAACTTTAACGGTCACCCCAAAGCCTCCTCGACCTAGCACCATGTCCGGTCTGGACACCAAGTCTTCTATGTCAAATTCACATTTCGACCCCGTCGGCCCTGATATGTTAGCGTAGATGCTCCAGCGACGGCCGATTTCGGTAGGGCTTAGAGGCTTGTACATTCGCCCAAATTTGTCTATAGTCACTTTGGCTGTCCTAGGCGTAGTTGTCTTGTAGCTCATATTCGAGCAGCCATCTATCACTGGATGTTCCTGCTGAGGCATTGCTTGGAGGTCCTCAAGTGTAGCACTCGCAAACGTCGGGAATATGGGCGTCCTGCGATTGTGGACTACGGTCTGTGTTTCCCTTATCAACTTGTTCAGCTCTGGAGAGTAAGGGGCACTCATACTGCATTGTATCACCCTGAACAATACGATTGAGTCGTATTTACTGCACACGGTCGCTGGTGCGGAGTCTCATTTTATGTATACCACTATGCGATCCTTACCCTCTAGCTGAGGTTCGTCTGAGATGCTCACCACTCCGACAGTTGTGAGACTATGCTCTGTGATAACATTGTTGAGAACTGTTACCGTGTCCTCGTTCTGTCTGAAGGTGAAGTTGTCAGGGTTTACCCCAATCCACGCCAGCACGCTTTCAACATCGTTATAACACAAGGTCTTAACGTGAAACAAATTGTAACGCTCTACCAGTCCTAGCAACCTTTCGGCATTGCTTATGGTTTGGTGCCTTAGCTGGGCCATTTCCTTTCGATAGTCCTGACATCTATGACATAGGCTACTGATCTGTAACACATCAGGTGTAGTAAATAGGAGATGAACGGTTCAGCTCGTAGAGAGATCGTGTTCTCTGAACACGCTTCCGTATCACTGTTCGAGTGCCTGATCGTGGCAGGAGCGCCAGCTACGGGTCTGTTCCAAGACAGTGGGTTGAAGAGTGGAGAAACTCTCCAGATGACATTGCAGGTCTTGAGAGATATGTGGAAGAGAGCAGATACCTTGTATGTACCCAGAGGTGATGTGGAATCTCACCATCACATGGAATGCTGTAGCACTGCGCGCAGCGGAGCACCTATCCCGGATCCGATATTATCAGAGCCTGGCAAATTCTCCAGATACTACATATATCTGTTGTTTCGTTACTGTATCACTTCAGCTGGCCCGACGACATACAACCAGCAGGGTATGATGAGTAACCGCATGATCCGCAATGGTCTGTGTGAGCCCAAGATGAAAACATTTCCCTTAGGCAATATACCCAGGAGCTGGCTCCTGTCTACAGTGTCTACAAACCTCCCCTCAGCTCCACCTAGCCAAGAAGGAAGCTTCACGAATGGGTTCCCTCAGTACCTTCCCCAGCCGCAGCATTCACCTCAACCTCTAGAGAATCATCTGTATCCCCAGCAGCAACATCTTCAGGCTCGGCCACAGCAGCATGTCCGGCAGTATAATGGAGGGGTTGACTGTACCAATCCACAGGAGCAACGCCTCGCTTTGCAATGCACCGCCAAACAGTTATATCCAGCTCTGACTGAGCACCAAGCTAGTGAATCCTCCCATAGGAAGCCCATGAGGGGTCCAAGTACTAAGCCTAAACCAAAGAATCTGTTTAGCAATGGGTGTTATGACTCAAACGTTGACAGTGAGGAGGAGTATTGAGTGTGTGAGTGTGAGTAGACCACGTAACCATAGTACCGGTCCTTAGTATATATATACTTTTATGACACAACGCAGCCTCTACAAGGCACTGAATGTAATAGCAAATATTGTATAATGTCACTCCCTGAGCTAACCTGGTTGAATAAACAGTCATTGTTATATGTAATATCAAACAGTCTACAATAGCAGTCCCTGAGTTAGAATGGTTGGAGACACGGCCCGTGTTTGGAGGATATTGTTTCTTTAAGAACACTAACAGTGGGGCTAACGACCTCAGTGAGGCTAATCACCACAGATTGCAATGGTAGCAGCAGCAGCATCCACTAGACCAGATGCGATGGCCTGTGCGAGTGAGGTGATACCGATGGAGAGACAGAACACAGAGTACGACACGTCAAGCATCGAGGCTGCCGCTGGTCCCACCGGTGCCACCCGGCGCAGTAGCGGCATGGTGTGTGGTGTGTGTTTGGAGGTGGTGCTTGAAAAAGGCAATCCGAGGGAGCGCAGATTCGGAATTCTGCCCAACTGCAGCGACTGTTATTGCCTGGAGTGTATCCGCACGTGGAGAACGGTGACATCTCACCATATCAAAACCGTTAAATTGTGCCCGGAGTGCCGAACTAGGTCGCACTTTTTCATCCCGAGTGATCAATGGGTCGAAGATAAAGAGGACAAGCTGAAACTGATACAGACTTACAAAGATTTCCTTGCAAGTAAACCGTGTCGATACTATGATCGAGGTCCTGGTACTTGCCACTTTGGCTCAAAGTGCTTCTACAAACACCACTCGCAGTGGGGAGTCCAGCTCCAGAGTTTCCAGCCCCAGAGTATACATCCCACGTGGACTATGGTGTGGCCAGAGCGCGATTACACATGGCCATTGACATCTGAGACCCAACAAGAGGAGACCGGGTACCCGTTTTACCTGAATCAAATGTTGCTCATGTTGCTGGCTGATGACAATTGAACTTCTTCTGCCTATTAAACGGCTGAGTTTAGAGCTACATCTATTATCCTCCACACAAAGTCACAACCTAGGGCTGAACTGACTTTATTTGTAATATTTGTAATAGAGTTATGTTGTCATATATTGTACATGCAAGGTTCTGTGTTATAATAATATCAGGTTGTCTCTGTTTGATACTAATTGCTATTTCGTATACCTTGGATGATGTTTATTGTGTTGATGTATCATTATTACAAAATAAAGTCCGGACATTGACAAAGTGTTCGACTATGCTTTCTTTATTTTAACATCACAGCACAAGGACAAGTTCACACATACATTCACACATACACCAGAGTGCGGCGATATTTGTATGCGTTCTTGAAAGAGGTAGCTCCGGACCCAGGGTAGCCGATTCTGCTTAACCTGTTATGGCTAGGGGGCAGTATTTTCACGGCTGGATAAAAAACATACCCGATTTAATCTGGTTACCACTCCTACCCAGTAACTAGAATATGCATATACTTATTACATATGGATAGAAAATACTCCAAAGTTTCTAAAACTGTCTGAATGGTGTCTGTGAGTATAACAGAACTCATTTGGCAGGCAAAAACCTGACAAGGTTTCAGGCAGGAAGTGGCCTGTCTGACAAGGTGTCGTTCTTCTTGTCTCTGTTTATTGAAGAGTGAGGATCTTAGCTGTCCCGTGACACTTCCTACGGCTGCCATAGGGTCTCAGAAGGCGGTAAAAAGCTGAATCGTGGCTTTGCAGGCTCTGGCTGAAACAAAGTAGCGCGTTTGGGTAGTGGCTGGTTACAGTACTGTGAGACTCAGGCTCGTGCCCGCGTCGACCGAAAGCTTTGTTTACTTTCCTCAGTTTAGCTAAAAGGAGATTCCCGGTCGGAATATTATCGCTTTTTTACGAGAAAAATGGCATTAAAAATGGATTTTAAACAGCGGTTGACATGCTTCGAAGTACGGTAATGGAATATTTAGATTTTTTTTGTCACGAATTGCGCCATGCGCGTGACCCTGATTTACCATTTCAGATAGTGTCTGGGACGCACGAACAAAACGCCGCTATTCGGATATAACGATGGATTATTTTGGACCAAACCAACATTTGTTATTGAAGTAGCAGTCCTGGGAGTGCATTCTGACGAAGACAACAAAAGGTAATGAAACTTTTATAATAGTAAAGCTGATATTGGTGAGTGCTAAACTTGCCGGGTGTCTAAATAGCTAGCCCGTGATGCCTGGGCTATGTACTTAGAATATTGCAAAATGTGCTTTCACCAAAAAGCTATTTTAAAATCGGACATATCGAGTGCATAGAGGAGGTCTGTATCTATAATTCTTAAAATAATTGTTATGCTTTTTGTGAACGTTTATCGTGAGTAATTTAGTAAAATGTTAGCGAATTCCCCGGAAGTTTGCGGGGGGTATGCTAGTTCTGAACGTCACATGTTAATGTAAAAAGCTGGTTTTTGATATAAATATGAACTTGATTGAACAAAACATGCATGTATTGTATAACATAATGTCCTAGGGTTGTCATCTGATGAAGATCATCAAAGGTTAGTGTTGCATTTAGCTGTCTTCTGGGTTTTTGTGACATTATATGCTAGCTTTAAAAATGGGTGTTTGGATTATTTCTGGCTTGGTACTCTGCTGACATAATCTAATGTTTTGCTTTCGTTGTAAAGCCTTTTTGAAATCGGACAGTGTGGTTAGATAAAGGAGAGTCTTATCTTTAAAATGCTGTGAAATAGTCATATGTTTGAAAAATTGAAGTTTTTGTATTTTAGAGGAGTTTGTATTTCGCGCCACGCCCATCATTGGATATTGGAGCAGGTGTTCCGCTAGCGGAACGTCAAGATGTAAGAGGTTAAGTCGGCTCGATATCCTTTGGCTCGATAGCTGCAGTTTCCAGGGGTGGACCTGCTGGTATCTGGAGACTCTGCGTTCCCGTTACGGATCCTGTGCACCGGTCTCCCTCTTGACTCCCTTTCCTTGCTTTCATAGGGACACCCAGTCGATCCTTAACCGAGACACCCAGTCGATCCTTAACCGAGACACCCAGTCGATCCTTAACCGAGACACCCAGTCGATCCTTAACCGAGACACCCAGTCGATCCTTAACCGAGACACCCAGTCGATCCTTAACCGAGACACGTTCCTTGCAATTGGAGACACTTGGGGTTGTGCTTTGGGGAGAACAGTTGAAACTTAGGTTCTTGACTCCCACTCGATTCCTTATTGATAGGGTCTTTATCTTGCACGACAAGTTGTCGACTTCCAAGGGTCGTCTTTTCCTTGGGGCAGATGGAGTGCATTGCCTCCGATCTACAAATTGTTTCTTCGCCAACACCTTTCGTAGCGTATTGCACAGGTTCTGATGTTGTGTAGCAAAAGATGTTCTGTAGTCATCCCTCAGCTCTCTGTGTGGGATGGCTAGAAACCTATCCAAGGTGACATGCTTGAAGTTGTCACAGTGACAACATTGGTCCCATTCTGTCAGATAGGACTGTACAGCCATGTCTTGCAGATGTGGCTATTGTGTAGGAACCTATGTTGAGATGTGTACAATGTTAAATACAAACTATCTTTGGGGTAGGTAGCCTTTATACACTTTCACTACATTGTCCTGGTTGGAGACATCCGCCACGGTTGACCACAGTAGCCCCGGTCAGAGTGCTTAGACACTTAGGTGATTCGACCCAATCGGATGTCTTAGACCTGGCTGCTGAGTCAGCCCTGATCGGATATTACAGATCCCATAGACACATCATGGGTAGGACACTTCAGCCCTGGTTGGTGATATGAGCCGTGATCCTTGATGTATTCTCCATCTGATAGACCTTGGTGAAATAATATATATATACAGTCACATAGGGCAGATACACTTACACATCTCCACAGCTCAGAGAGACACCAGAGTAGATCAACAACATGGAGCTGACTAATAAATTCAAAATGGCCAACTACCTCATGAGAAACAAAGACATGTTCCAGAAGCTGGTTGCCACAATACAAGACCACAGAAACACCCCTCTAGAAGGTACACAAAGAGAATCACTACGCATTATGCTTAGGAGGAATAAGTCAGACACCTTTGTGAAATATCCCGAGACTCTGATGAATAAAATGTACTCCTACTTGGGCAGTGAGGTTGCCTGGACTCTTATCGTGGACACACTCCGAAAGCACCATGTTGAATTCAGAGTCACTGACATCGAAGCGCACGGCCTTGAAGGGCTGGCTAAGCATGATATGTATTGTGATTCGAACCTACGTTCAACATTGGAAACCACACTGGTCAACCTCAGCCACGCTGATGTGAACCGAGTGAAACTGTTGCTGTCATGGGAGATTGTCAAGGGGTACAATCATATTCCCTATGGTGTCATTGAGATGAAAGATATTTACGACCTAGCAGATAGTATTTACTCTATCCACTTTCAACACGCAGTCTATGTGATGACTCTGATCCTGACACATATAGAGCAAATGGACCTTGTCGTGGAACTAACCTCGGCGTCAACTGAAAAGAGGCAAAGAACCAGAGTGGCCCGAACCCAAAGTGATGCCCGGTGACAACAGATTGTACGGCTCTCCGCAGCACAGAAAGGTGTTATCTGTATCATGTCAATGTATATGTAACCCATCTTTTTGTATATGTGAAATAAACCCCATACCTGACATATGTACCAATAGTGATTGGTTATTGTGTCTTCATTGTGCTATACAAATATAACCACATTTCATGTTGATGATACGCAAGAAACAAGTGTTAAAGGAAAGACATCTGCCAACACTCACACTGTACCTCTAGGTAATGACCTGTGTATAGCCGTAGACAACACAGTAGAGTACATCCAGTGTTCGGACAATCTCACCTTCACAATGTTCAACCATGACGAGTACTACAGTAGTTACTGGTGGATTTACAACAAGGACGATTGGCTCAATATCTCCTTAATAGCGGCTCCGTTGATGATTGTTTTTGGGTTAGCACTGCTGATAACTCACGAGGCCTGTAGCAAATGGCATCGTCCCCTATTTACACACCATGTTCGCGTGTACATTCGCTACAGTATGACGCCGTGTATGTCCCCACAACGTGCTACTGTGATGAGATTAGATGCGAGGGGACCTGCCGGTATGAAGGCAATGTCGTGGAAGCTACAGCCTCCTCTGTGATTCCAGTTGTGGACAACGGTAACTATATCTCCGGCCCATATAGCCTCTTACCTTGCTACACCTGACACATAGAACTGTGGTTTACTGTCTGTTTCTTACTCCTTCCTACCTGTACATCTGAATAGAACCAGAACAGATCGAGATGGTCGTGTGACACCGGGACCCAGCTAGAGTGAAAGAGGATGTGTAGCCCTTCTGAAATGTGACATTAGGCTATGTCCATGAACACACTTCAGCTGTGTAACCAATATAATACACTATTTCAAAACATGTCCTATTCATTGTATACTTGATGTATTGTTTGTTCGGACCACAAATAAGGAACACTACCACAACAACCACATTTGTGTCTGTTTATTAGCAGGTCAACTGAGTAACATCACATGCACATAATAGAATCACACCGAAATCAAAGGCAGTATGGTGTATCTTGTCTTCCTTGCACATAGTACATATATGTAACACAAGCAGCAGACAAGTGACAGCACAACCATTATTAGGACCATAGCCACGCTCCATATGCACAGGTCTGTGTCAGTGAGGCTCTTGTCTGAGTGGTACAAAGTACTGTTATTAGGAACATTGCTTATAGTACCAGACATGGCTGGTCCTCCTTACTGGTGAGACTGTCCTCCTGCCTCTATATGGGATAGAGGCCTGGTTATGTGTACAAGGGTTCACCAGCACCACTTTTCCGTCTTCAAATGATGAGCCTCCGAACCTGAAGTGTCAGAGGCACAGGCCGCACATAGTGTTAGGTCAGAATACCTTTGTACTGTAGGATCTAAAACATTTCCAGGTTTTCACATGTAACGTTACACTAGTACCTATACCTAGATATTGGACTAAACAATTATAAGGTAAAGGCATACTTTATTTTGTATTCGAATCACTCATTCAAGGACACATAACGTAACCTTCCCCTTTGTCTGTATGTATTATAAAGTAAAGTAACATAGGAAGCTGTGTGGTCACCTACTTGCAATTGTACCAATTGAGTCTAGGTTGACATTTTAATCTCAGTTCTAGGTCTGGCAATAGCTTCAGGTGGTGACACTTCTGTCCTTTCCAATTGATATATTATCGCCATTAATATCAACAGTCTGACCATATGCCTGTGTACTACTACTACTACTACTACTACTACTACTACTACTACTACTACTACTACATAAATATAGTAGTTTATTGAATGGATAGGTTAGATTCGTTTGGATGGCTGTGCTCTCATATGCAGTATATAATAAGTATATGCATATTCTAGTTACTGGGTAGGATTAGTAACCAGATTAAATCGGGTACGTTTTTTATCCAGCCGTGAAAATACTGCCCCCTAGCCATAAGAGGTTAACAAAAAGCATAGATACCTAACATGGACTGGATTGGGTAGATTCGTTTGGATGGCTGTGCTCTCATATGCAGGTGCATTTGGTCGGAGGAGTCAGCAGTATTAGGGTAGGCTGTGTGTCTGTACCAGGACACTCAGACTCCCCGTTTCACATGTCTGTGCACAGCTCTCAACGGGAATCGCAACCCTTGTCTCCTTTTCTTTGCTCTCACAGGGACGCCCAGGTGATCCTTCACGGAGACACGTTCCTTGCACTTGGAGACACTTAGGGCTGTGGTACAGGAAGAACAGTTCAAAGCTTTGCTCTTGACTCCCACTCAATCTCTTAATGATAGGCTCTTTATCTTGCAGGATAGGCTATCGACTTCCAAGGGTCGTGCTGTCCTTGGGGCAGGTGGAGTACGTTGCATCCGATCTACCAGTAGTTTCTTCATCAACACCTTTCGTAGAGTGTCGCACAGGTTCTGATGTTGTGTAGCAAAAGATGTTCTGTAGTCATCCCTCAGCTCTCTGTGTGGGATGGCTAGAAACCTATCCAAGGTGACATGCTTGAAGTTGTCACAGTGACAACATTGGTCCCATTCCGTCAGATAGGACTGTACAGCCATGACTTGCAGATGAGGCTAATGTATAGGAACCTACGTTGAGATGTATACAATGTTAAATAGAAACTATCTCTGGGATATGTAGACTTTATCCACTTTGACTACAATGTCCTGGTTGGAGACATCAGCCAAGGTTGAACAAGGTAGACCCGGTCAGATTGTTTAGACGAGTCGGTGAGTCGGCTCCGGTCGGATGTCATAGACCTGGTTGATGATTCATGCCGGACTGAATATTACAGCTCCCATAGACACATCGTGGGTTGGCTGATTCAGCCCTATTTGGAGACATGAGCCGTGATCCGAGATACATTGTCCATCTGATAGACCTTGGAGAAAGCATATATATACACACAGTCACAAAGGGCATATACACTTACACATCGCCACAGATCAGAGAGAGACCAGAGTAGAGCCACAAAATGGAGCTGACTAATAAATTCAAGATGGCCAACTACCTCATGAGAAACAAAGACATCTTCCAGAAGCTCATGGCAGCAATACAAGACCACAAAAACCTGCCACTAGATAGCGGACAAAAAAAACCACTACGCCTTATGCTTAAGAGGCAGAGATCAGACACCTATGTGAAATACCCCGAGACTCTGATTAATATAACGCACTCCTACTTTGGCAGCGAGGTTGCCTGGACTCTTCTCGTCGGCATACTCCAAAAGCACCATTGTGAGTTTAAAATCACTGACATTGAAGCGCACGGCCTTGAAGGGCTGGCGAAGCATGATATCTATCGTGCTTCGAACCTACGTTCAATATTGGAAAACGCACTGTCCAACCTCAGCCACGCTGATGTGAAGCGAGTGAAACTGTTGCTGTCATGGGAGATTGTCAAGGGGTACAATCATATTCCCTATTGTGTCATTGAGATGAAAGATATTTACGACCTAGCAGATGAGATTGTCTCTAGGCACTTTACCCACGCAGTCTATGTGATGACTCTGATCCTGACACACATAGAGCAAATGGACCTGGTGGTGGAACTAAACCTCAGCATCAACCGGAAGGAGGCAAGAACCAGCGTATCAGAACCCCAGAGTGATCATCACCAGTGACAACCCATTGGACTGCTCTCCACATCACTGAGACATGTTTAATTCTCTGTCATGTAACTATTATATGTAACCCATGGTTTGTGTATGTGAAATAAACACAATACCAGTGTTATGTAGTGATACTTGTTGTTTATTGAGTCTGTGCATTGTGTCTGTTCATTGTGCTATACAAATGTAACCACGTTCCCTCTTGATGATACCCAAGAAAGAAGTGTTAAAGGAAAGTCATATGCTAAGACACATTTACCTCTAGCTAGTGACCTGTGGATAACCGTACACTACACAGTAGAGTACATCAACGGATCGGTTACCCACCTCTCCGTCACAATGGTCGACTATGAGGAGTACTACAGTAGTAGTTACTGGTGGATTAGCAACAAGGACGATTGGCTGAACATGTCCTTGATAGGGGCTCCGTTGATGATTGTTTTTGGGTTGGCGTTTCTGATAACTCACAGGACCTGTAGCAGAAGGCCATCCATCGTCCTTTATTTACACACCATGTTCGCGTGTACATTCGCTACAGTATGACACCGTGTATGTGCCCACAACGTGCTCCTGTGACGGGATGAGCTACAATGGGAACTGTTGGTGTGACGGTAATGTCGTGGAGGCCTCAGAGGCTTCTGTGATTAGCGTTGTGGAACAAGGTAACTACCTCTCCAGTCCGTATATATATATAAACCATAGCCTTGCTACATCTACAACTACATCTGAAACATAAAACTGGGTTCTACTGTTTGTTTCTTACTCATCCTCTACATCTGAATACAACCAGAACCGATCCGCAACGGGCCTGTGACACCGGGACCCAGCTAGAATGACAGAGGAGCCCTTCTGCAACATGTGACATTAGGTCATCTCCAGGCAACACACTTCATCACTTCAGCTGTGTAACTAATATAATATAATATAATATACTATCTAGACACATGTCCTATTTCATTGTATAGTTCATGTGTTGTATGTTTGGCTGACCAATAAAGATCACTACCACAAAACCACATGTCACTGTTTATTAGCAGGTAAACTGAGTAACATGACATGATGCACATAATAGAATCACACCGAAATCAAAGACAGGCTGCTGTATCTTATCTTCCTTGCACATAGCCCATAGAAGTAACACAAGCCATAGATAAGTGACAGCAAAACCACTATTAGGACCATGGCCATGCTCCATATGCACAGATCTTTGTTATTGAGACCCATGTCTGAGTGTTAGAAAGTACTGTTATTAGGAAAGCTGCTTATAGTGGCAGACATGGCTTGTCCTCCTTACTCGACAGACTGCCTCTGTATAGGATGAGTGTTTTCTTAGGGCCACCGCGGTTCCACAGCACCACTTTCCTTCATTCGAATGAGCCTCAGAACCTGCTGTATCAGAGGCACAGGCAACACCTAGTTTTAGGTCCCAATAGCTTGGTACCTTCACACTAGTACCTAGGCCTTGATATTGGACATCAACAATGATAAGGTAAAGGCCTGCTGTAATTGTAGTCTGATCACTCTAACACAGTATATGTCATTTGATGTTGTGGTATAGTGTCAAGGACACATAGCGTGAGTTCCCCTTTGTGTCTATGTGTTATAGATAATATAGGAAGGTAAATGCTCACCTACTTATCTCAATTCAATCCACACTGACATTTAAATCTCAGTTCTAGAGCTGACAATAGCTTCAGGCACTTCGACCCTTTTCAAACTGGCGAACGCTCACCATCAATATGAGCTGTCTGACCATAGCCCTGTTTGTTACTACCACATACATATAGTAGTTCATTGTCTGTGGATGGGTTAGACAAGGTTGGACTCCTGCACTGTCATACTGGAGTTTTGGTTGGAGGAGTCAGCTGTTTTCGGGTGGCGTAGGCATAAATGGACACTACAAATCATAGATTCCTAACAGGGCCTGGATGGTTAGACAAGGTTGGAGTCCTGCACTGTCGTATACTGGTGTTGTGTTCGCAGGGGTCAGCTGTGCTGTGATGACTGAGCATTGGTGGATACAACCACGGAGCATCACCATTGGGTGAAATAATGATCCATGTTAGACAAGTGGTGCTCGTCTGTGTATAAGAAGTGTAGCTCAGCTACACTGTCCGTCCATTACATTCAGCACTATTACCATGTTGTACCTTACCATAGTCATTCGATAGTCATTCGATGGTGTTGTACCCCACTGGACCATATCAACCTCATCACGCATAACATCACAAAGTGGTATATGAACAGGTACTAGACATTTGACAGTTATCTGCATTGAGGTTGAACCTAAAAGGGCTACCAGCTACATAACCAAGTTAATATGTTTGATGCAAAATCTCTGGGTTGAACCGAATGTCAATATGATGGAGTGTGGAGATGTGGATACATTGTTGGGAAACAAAAATGCTTTGGGTCTTGTTAGCAACACCTACAGTGTCACCTACACTGACAGTAGACCAGGACTCAGTTTCTATAAACATTTGAGTAACACAGTGGCATTAGTGAAAGGGTACGACTGGACAACACGGAAGGGTTCAACTGTTGCAGACAATGGGACAAATATAAAGCTGTACTGTCAACACGTAAGTTCTTAAACACTGTAATCACAGTAAACATGAAATGTGTTATGTTGTCCTTTGTTAAGAATTGTTTGTATGTGTCACCCCTAGGAAAGGCAAGTTGTCACTGCTGTACTGACTGGGTCATTGACCAAGATGATAACAGTTCAATGTCAAGAACCCCAGAGGATATACGACTTGATGAAGACACATGGGATCATATGCTCCAACATCTGGGATTCCAACATAGCACTGTCAGCAATGGTTACTGTTGTGTTTTATATTGTTATACTCTGCCTTACTGAATCTCTGTGCTATCCATGCCAGAGGTAATAGTCTGTTGTGATATACAGTGATGATATTGAAATGGGAAATAAAAGACATAACGATATTCTGGTTGGTATGTTTGTGTGTTATTCAACAAAGCACATTGTATACATACACATACATAGATACATGTCAGGGTACAAAACATTTCGGTTTAGTTTGCGTAGCAAACACCAGAGCGCCCAGCTTTCACTTGGAGTGCACTCGTTTGTGTATAGGCGACGTGTAGGGGAGGCTCAGGGTGGCCCGGGTTCTGTAGGGGAAGCCCCTGTAGGGGAAGCCCCTAATTTTCACATTTCAATATCATCACTGTATTTCACAACAGACTATATTACCTCTGGCATGGATAGCACAGACATTCAGGAAGGCAGAGTATAACAACATAAAACAGAACCGTCATCATCAAGTCCTAAGTGGAGATAATTTCCAGGGGCTTCCCCTACGCGAACCCGGGCCACCCTGAGCCTCCCTTACACGAACTCTGTGCTCATTCTGCCCTTGGGCACCGTGTGAGTTTGGGTATCGATTTTAAAACGGCTCCCCTCCTACACTACCTTCCCTGGGTTGTGGATATTGTGCCTTTGTGTATGGTTGTTATTACATTTATTAGTTATACTACACTACCCCCGGGTGGACACTAGTGGAAGGTCCTGACTCAGAACCCACAGCCTCTACATTCCAGGGCAGGGCACTGTGTGTGAAGGGGCAGTCTGCCCCGGTACTGCCCTTGGGCCCCGTGTGAGTTTGAGTATCGATTTTAAAACGGCTCCCTTCCTACACTACCTTCCCTGGGTTGCAGACACAGACAGACACATTGACATACACACACTCTCCTTCCCGCTAACTTTATAACATGCATATGTAACAGTACTCTTCTGACGTTGTGTACAATCAATCATCGACACGAACTCCAACTTGTAGCACCAGTCATGGAGCTTTATTCTGATAAGAACAGCACAAAATTGCACGTCATGCAATGCACGGCTCACCATCCAACTCTGCACTCAGGCACTGTACAAAATATACAACCCCCCTGTAATATTCATATGTGAATACATAGTGAATTATAATTGGATGCATTTTACCGCCGTACCATACTGTGCGGTGATTGGTTAAGACCACCCAGACGGTTAGGTCAGGGGCAGTTGATCGTGGTTGGAGATAGCTACAACTACCTGTTAGCCTAGTTAATAAAGAGTTATGTTAAGAAACATCCTGTAGTTCTGCGTTTTATTATTTTGTACAAAGTGTACAAAACAAAACATGGTGTCAGAGTAAATGGTCTTAAAAGATGGATTTTTCTGGAGTTCCTTCACCTCGAATGGACTGGGAGTCTACAAACTTACCCGATGCATGGCGTAAGTACAAACAGCATGTGGAGCTAATGTTCACGGGTCCCCTGAAGGAAAGAGGAGAAGAGGGAAAATGTAGCTACCTGCTCCTCTGGATCGGTGAAAAAGGAGAGATATTTACAACACATGGACACTTACCGAGGCTGAATCAAAGGTACTGAAAACATACTACGATCGTTTTGAAGCATATGTTGTGCCGAAGACTAATACAATTTTCGCTAGGTACAAATTCCATGAGAAAGTACAGGGAGCTAGCGAGTCTTTTGAACAGTTTGTGACTGAGCTGCGTCTGCTTGTGAAAGACTGTGATTATGCAAACAAGGATGAGATGGTCAGGGACCGTATTGTATTTGGAATACACTCACCGCGAGTGAGAGAGAAACTTTTGAATGTTGGGTCTGAGCTAACGCTGGACAAAGCTATCGACATAGCCAGATCTCACGAGCTAGCACAGGCTCAGATGAAAACCATTTCGCGCCGCAGCACGAGCGCATCACGTGAACAAGCAGTGCACGCAGTCAGGCAGACATCAAAGCACACCTCCGGTGCCCAGAGAGAGCGTTTCAGAACGGAGAGAGACATAACTCCAAAACAGAGCGACACAGACTCAAAACGCCCCAAAACATGTGGATATTGTGGATACAAAGTGCATGGCGAACAAGGAAATTGCCCAGCTAAAGGCAAACAGTGTACTAAATGTGGTAAATGGAATCACTTTGCAAAAGTGTGCAGAGCTTACCGTGGAAAAACAGTACACACAGTGAGTGAAGATGAAATGTCAATCAAAGAGTCAAATGATGATGAACTGTTTATTGATTCAGTGACACAGAAAAGTCACATATCAGAGACAGAGCAAGCCTTTGCTGACATTGAGATAGGAACACAAGGCACAAAGCTAAAGTTCAAACTAGACACTGGTGCACAAGTAAACATTATTCCTCTGAATAAATACCGCAGCTTGACATCTGAGTGCGAGCTACAGCCCACCATGCGCAGACTGACTGGTTATGGTGGTGAACAGCTCCCAGTAAAAGGCACATGCACTTTCAAATGCAAATACAAAGAAAGTGACAGACACCCAAACACTTCCTGTTTCCGGTCACAACTTGCAGACTTGTTTACGCTGCTGTGCGTTTTTGTTGCCGATCTTACTTTGATACCTGACGGTTTTTTACTTTTTCATTACCGTATATTTTTACTTTTTCCCTCACTCAACTTTTTTCCTCACTCAACTTTTTTCATTCATCCCCGGAGGTTTTATCTGGACATGGTTCGTCAGGACTTCAAACAGCCGAAGCTAAGTAACATTAACATGATGCCTTCTAATTGCAGTCGTTGTACTTATAATATACAGGAGAACGATCGCCTTACGGCAAGGATAGCTGTGCTGCAAGCCCAGCTTCAGACGCGATCGTTAGGCAAGGGTAATTTCAGTGTAGGAAAGGATGAAACAGCGTCTGTGCCACCAGTAAGTACAGATAGTAACGTTAGTATAAACCCCCTCGCACGGTCCCCGCAGCCGGACATCTTTCTCATGGCTTCTGGAGGGAAACGCTGTAGGAATGCTCAACCGGTGTCGCTTATTCAGCCGACAGAAACTTTCAACCGGTTCTCCCCATTAAGCGAGTCGGAGTCGGAGGCCGAGACTTCTCTGGTCTCTACTCCTCCCGTTGTGGGGTCTGAGACGCCGACGGCTCCCACCATTAGCTCTGACAAATTGAAAACCCTAGTCATTGGCGACTCCATTACCCGCAGTATTAGACTTAAAACTAATCATCCAGCGATCATACACTGTTTACCAGGGGGCAGGGCTACCGACGTTAAGGCTAATCTAAAGACGGTGCTGGCTAAAGCTAAAACTGGCGAGTGTAGAGAGTATAGAGATATTGTTATCCACGTCGGCACCAACGATGTTAGGATGAAACAGTCAGAGGTCACCAAGCGCAACATAGCTTCAGCGTGTAAATCAGCTAGAAAGATGTGTCGGCATCGATTAATTGTCTCTGGCCCCCTCCCAGTTAGGGGGAGTGATGAGCTCTACAGCAGAGTCTCTCAACTCAATCGCTGGTTGAAAACTGTTTTCTGCCCCTCCCAAAAGATAGAATTTGTAGATAATTGGCCCTCTTTCTGGGACTCACCCACAAACAGGACCAAGCCTGGCCTGTTGAGGAGTGACGGACTCCATCCTAGCTGGAGGGGTGCTCTCATCTTATCTACGAACATAGACAGGGCTCTAACTCCTCTAGCTCCACAATGAAATAGGGTGCAGGCCAGGCAGCAGGCTGTTAGCCAGCCTGCCAGCTTAGTGAGGTCTGCCACTAGCACAGTCAGTGTAGTCAGCTCAGCTTCCCCCATTGAGACCGTGTCTGTGCCTCGATCTAGGTTGGGCAAAATTAAAAATGGCGGTGTTCGCTTTAGCAATCTCACTAGTATAAAGACCTCCTCCATTCCTGCCATTATTGAAAGAGATTGTGATACCTCACATCTCAAAATTGGGTTACTTAATGTTAGATCCCTCACTTCCAAGGCAGTTATAGTCAATGAACTAATCACTGATAATAATCTTGATGTGATTGGCCTGACTGAAACATGGCTTAAGCCTGATGAATTTACTGTGTTAAATGAGGCCTCACCCCCAGGTTACATTAGTGACCATACCCCCCGTGCATCCGGCAAAGGCGGAGGTGTTGCTAACATTTACGATAGCAAATTTCAATTTACAAAAAAAAAAAACAACAATGACGTTTTCGTCTTTTGAGCTTCTAGTCATGAAATCTATGCAGCCTACTCACTCACTTTTTATAGCTACTGTTTATAGGCCTCCTGGGCCATATGCAGTGTTCCTCACTGAGTTCCCTGAATTCCTATCGGATCTTGTAGTCATAGCAGATAATATTCTAATTTTTGGTGACTTTAACATTCACATGGAAAAGTCCACAGACCCACTCCAAAAGGCTTTCGGAGCCATCATCGACTCAGTGGGTTTTGTCCAACATGTCTCTGGACCTACTCACTGCCACAGTCATACTCTGGACCTAGTTTTGTCCCATGGAATAAATGTTGTGGATCTAAATGTTTTTCCTCATAATCCTGGACTATCGGACCACCATTTTATTACGTTTGCAATTGCAACAAATAATCTGCTCAGACCCCAACCAAGGAGCATTAAAAGTCGTGCTATAAATTCTCAGACAACCCAAAGATTCCTTGATGCCCTTCCAGACTGCCTCTGCCTACCCAAGGACGTCAGAGGACAAAAATCAGTTAACCACCTAACCGAGGAACTCAATTTAACCTTGCGCAATACCCTAGATGCAGTTGCACCCCTAAAAACTAAAAACATCTGTCATAAGAAACTAGCTCCCTGGTATACAGAAAATACACGAGCTCTGAAGCAAGCTTCCAGAAAATTGGAACGGAAATGGCGCCACACCAAACTGGAAGTCTTCCGACTAGCTTGGAAAGACAGTACCGTGCAGTATCGAAGAGCCCTTACTGCTGCTCGATCATCCTATTTTTCCAACTTAATTGAGGAAAATAAGAACAATCCGAAATTTCTTTTTGATACTGTCGCAAAGCTAACTAAAAAGCAGCCTTCGCAAATGGAGGATGGCTTTCACTTCAGCAGTAATACATTTATGAACTTCTTTGAGGAAAAGATCATGATCATTAGAAAGCAAATTACAGACTCCTCTTTAAATCTGGGTATTCCTCCAAAGCTCCATTGTCCTGAGTCTGCACAACTCTGCCAGGACCTAGGATCAAGGGAGATACTAAAGTGTTTTAGTACTATATCTCTTGACGCAATGATGAAAATAATCATGGCCTCCAAACCCTCAAGCTGCATACTGGACCCTATTCCAACTAAACTACTGAAAGAGCTGCTTCCTGTGCTTGGCCCTCCTATGTTGAACATAATAAACGGCTCTCTATCCACCGGATGTGTACCAAGCTCACTAAAAGTGGCAGTAATAAAGCCTCTCTTGAAAAAGCCGAATCTTGATCCAGAAATTATAAAAAACTATCGGCCTATATCGAATCTTCCATTCCTCTCCAAAATTTTAGAAAAAGCTGTTGCACAGCAACTGACTGCCTTCCTGAAGACAAACAATGTATACGAAACGCTTCAGTCTGGTTTTAGACCCCATCATAGCACTGAGACTGCACTTGTGAAGGTGGTAAATGACCTTTTAATGACGTCAGACCGAGGCTCTGCATCTGTCCTCGTGCTCCTAGATCTTAGTGCCGCTTTTGATACCATCGATCACCACATTCTTTTGGAGAGATTGGAAACCCAAATTGGTCTACATGGACAAGTTCTGGCCTGGTTTAGATCTTATCTGTCGGAAAGATATCAGTTTGTCTCTGTGAATGGTTTGTCCTCTGACAAATCAATTGTAAATTTCGGTGTTCCTCAAGGTTCCGTTTTAGGACCACTATTGTTTTCACTATATATTTTACCTCTTGGGGATGTCATTCGAAAACATAATGTTAAATTTCACTGCTATGCAGACGACACACAGCTGTACATTTCAATGAAACATGGTGAAGCCCCAAAATTGCCCTCGCTAGAAGCCTGTGTTTCAGACATAAAGAAGTGGATGGCTGCAAACTTTCTACTTTTAAACTCGGACAAAACAGAGATGCTTGTTCTAGGTCCCAAGAAACAAAGAGATCTTCTGTTGAATCTGACAATTAATCTGGATGGTTGTACAGTCGTCTCAAATAAAACTGTGAAGGACCTCGGCGTTACTCTGGACCCTGATCTCTCTTTTGAAGAACATATCAAGACTGTTTCAAGGACAGCTTTTTTCCATCTACGTAACATTGCAAAAATCAGAAATTTTCTGTCCAAAAATGACGCAGAAAAATTAATCCATGCTTTTGTTACTTCTAGGCTGGACTACTGCAATGCTCTACTTTCCGGCTACCCGGATAAAGCACTAAATAAACTTCAGTTAGTGCTAAATACGGCTGCTAGAATCCTGACTAGAACCAAAAAATTTGATCATATTACTCCAGTGTTAGCCTCCCTACACTGGCTTCCTGTTAAGGCAAGGGCTGATTTCAAGGTTTTACTGCTAACCTACAAAGCATTACATGGGCTTGCTCCTACCTATCTTTCCGATTTGGTCCTGCCGTACATACCTACACGTACGCTACGGTCACAAGACGCAGGCCTCCTAATTGTCCCTAGAATTTCTAAGCAAACGGCTGGAGGTAGGGCTTTCTCCTATAGAGCTCCATTTTTATGGAATGGTCTGCCTACCAATGTGAGAGACGCAGACTCAGTCTCAACCTTTAAGTCTTTACTGAAGACTTATCTCTTCAGTAGGTCCTATGATTAAGTATAGTCTGGCCCAGGAGTGTGAAGGTGAACGGAAAGGCTGGAGCAACGAACCGCCCTTGCTGTCTCTGCCTTGCCGGTTCCCCTCTTTCCACTGGGATTCTCTGCCTCTAACCCTTTTACAGAGGCTGAGTCACTGGCCTACTGGTGTTCTTCCATGCCGTCCATGGGAGGGGTGCGTCACTTGAGTGGGTTGAGTCACTGACGTGGTCTTCCTGTCTGGGTTGGCGCCCCCCCCCCCCCCCCCCCCCTTGGGTTGTGCCATGGCGGAGATCGTTGTGGGCTATACTCGGCCTTGTCTTAGGACGGTAAGTTGGTGGTTGGAGACATCCCTCTAGTGGTGTGGGGGCTGTGCTTTGGCAAAGTGGGTGGGGTTATATCCTGTCTGTTTGGCCCTGTCCGGGGGTATCATCGGATGGGGCCACAGTGTCTTCTGATCCCTCCTGTCTCAGCCTCCAGTATTTATGCTGCAGTAGTTTATGTGTCGGGGGGCTAGGGTCAGTCTGTTACATCTGGAGTATTTCTCTTGTCTTATCCGGTGTCCTGTGTGTATTTAAATATGCTCTCTCTAATTCTCTCTTTCTCTCTTTCTGTCTTTCTCTCGGAGGACCTGAGCCCTAGGACCATGCCTCAGGACTACCTGGTATGATGACTCCTTGCTGTCCCCAGTCCACCTGGCCGTGCTGCTGCTCCAGTTTCAACTGTTCTGCCTGCGGCTATGGAACCCTGACCTGTTCACCGGACGTGCTTGTTGCACCCTCGACAACTACTATGATTATTATTATTTGACCATGCTGGTCATTTATGAACATTTTAACATTTTAACATTTTGACCATGTTCTGTTTTAATATCCACCCTGCACAGCCAGAAGAGGACTGGCCACCCCTCATAGCCTGGTTCCTCTCTAGGTTTCTTCCTAGGTTTTTGGCCTTTCTAGGGAGTTTTTCCTAGGGAGTTTTTCCTAGCCACCGTGCTTCTTTCACATGCTTTGCTTGCTGTTTGGGGTTTTAGGCTGGGTTTCTGTACAGCACTTTGAGAATATCAGCTGATGTACGAAGGGCTATATAAAAATAAATTTGATTTGATTTGATACAAAGAAAGTGACATGATGTTGGACTTTTACGTTGTTGACACTAGAGCACCTGCAGTGCTAGGTCTTAAAGCATGTTTAGACATGGACCTCATCAAGCTAGTTTTATCAGTAACAGCACCAGTAGAGACAGAAAATGTACTGGAGGAGTTTGCTGATGTCTTTACAGGAATAGGATTATTCCCAGGAGAATGTACCATTCACCTTGACCCAGACGCAACCCCTGTGGTCTACCCACCGAGAAAGATTCCCCTTGCTCTCCGTGCCCGTCTGAAGAAAGAGTTGGAGAGCATGGAGCAATCTGACATAGTCACCAAGGTTACAGAACCGACTGACTGGGTAAACGCGTTAGTGGTGGTGGAGAAAACACGCACAGGCAAGCTCCGAGTATGTCTCGACCCAAGAGACTTGAACAAGGCTATCAAACGGCCCCATTACCCTTTACCGACGCTAGATGGTATCACACACAAGCTAGCGGGAGCACGCTACTTCAGTGTCATGGACGCTAGATCAGGCTACTGGGCTATCAAGCTCACAGAAGAGTCATCTAAGCTCACAACATTCAACACACCGTTTGGACGCTACAGGTTCCGTCGCCTGCCTTTTGGGATTATCTCAGCCCAAGACGAGTTTCAGCGAAAGATTGACGAAGTATATGAAGGCCTCGACGGAGTTGTGGCAATTGTGGACGACATCCTTGTTTATGGTCGAACCAAAGAGGAGCACGACCGAAACCTCCGCGCGATGCTGCAAAGGTCCCGCGAGATAGGAGTCCGGCTCAACCCCGAGAAGAGCACAGTCAGCGCTACAGAGGTCAGCTACTTCGGACATCTTCTCACAGCGAATGGAATCAAGCCAGATCCACAGAAGATCTCAGCCATAAAAGAAATGGAGCCACCAAAGAACCGTGCAGAGCTGGAAACAGTGCTTGGCATGGTCAACTACTTAGCCAAGTTCGCACCCAGCCTCTCCAATGCTAATGCACCCCTGCGTCAACTGCTAAAGCAGTCCAGTGAGTTTCTTTGGGACAAGCAACACGACATTGCTTTCCAGAATGTGAAAGACTTGATCACGAGAGAACCAGGACCAATCCTTGCCTACTACGACCCAAACAAAGACCTCAGACTCCAAGTGGACGCGTCGAAGTATGGACTAGGTGCAGTGCTACTGCAAGAAGGAAAGCCCATCGGCTACGCTTCCAAATCTCTCACAGACTGTGAAATCAACTACGCCCAAATCGAAAAGGAGCTCTATGCCATTCTGTTCGGATGTAAACGTTTCCATCAGTACGTATATGGACGACAAGTCATTGTGGAATCCGACCACAAGCCCCTTGAGTCAATCATGAGGAAACCACTAGCTGCAGCCCCGCCAAGGCTACAGAGAATGATCCTTCAACTACAAAAATACGACTTCACAATCACTCACCGTCCAGGCAAAGACATCCCTGTCGCAGACACACTCTCCAGGAAGTTTCTTACCTACAAGGACAGCAGCCTCAGTGAGGGCATGGACATGCAAGTGCACACTGTGTACAGCAACTTACCAGTTAGTGACACGAAACTGAAGGAGATCCAAGCTGAAACAGACAAGGACTCACAACTCACACAGCTGAGGAAAGTCATACAGGATGGATGGCCTGAGGAGAGGAGAAAATGCCCTCAGAGCGTCTCAGAATTCTGGAACCATCGTGATGAACTATCACAGATCAACGGAATCATTTTCAAAGGAGAGAAAATCATTATTCCTACCAGTCTCAGAGAAGAGATTTTGACAAAGATCCATGCTGGACACATGGGCATGGAAAAGTGCAAACAGAGAGCAGGGGACATTTTGTTTTGGCCTGGAATGTGCAAACAAATAGAGGACATTGTTGGTAGATGCACCATCTGTCTTGAAAGACGCCCCTCAAACACCAAAGAGCCAATGTTACCTCACTGTATCCCAGACCGACCCTGGCAGGTTGTGGCAACCGATCTGTTCACCTGGAACAACGAGGACTACATCGTCGTCAGCTACAAGGAAATGCATGAAAAACGTGCACAGAGACAACAACAACAAAAGCGATACTACGACAGGTCAGCTAGACCACTGCCACCACTGATCGACGGAGAGTCAGTTAGAATCCAGGAGCATGGCCTCTGGAAACCAGCAGTCGTCATCCAGCCAGCTGACACTGAACGTTCATATCACGTCCGCACAGCAGAAGGAGCAGTGTACCGCCGCAATCGTCGTCACTTACTGAACACAAAAGAACAACACACTGATGAGATGAACTGTTCCCCTGAAAGAGAATGTGATGGACTAAACACACACACAGCACAACATACACCATACTTACCTGCAACACCACAAGAGCTGTTGACTGACACAGAAGCATGCTCAACATCATATCGCACAAGGTCAGGAAGAGAGGTCAAGCCCAGAGCTCTCCTTGACCTATGAAATGTCAAAGGGTGTAGGCGGATCGCTGCCCTAAAAGAGTTCCAGACTGTAAACTTGTTATTGAAAGTTGACTTGACATGCTTTGGTATTGTATTTGTTTGAAATGTTAAGATGTAATTTCTACAGTGAAGCTGAGTTGCTGAGAATCCCTTGTTTGAAAAGTAACAGTATGTTGGATCATTGTTTCAGAGTCTATGTTGATTCAGTTGGTGTAGTATGCAATATAAATGGTTACTTACCTTGAGTTCAAACTACAGAGCATGTATCCAAAAGAAAAGCTTAGAATATGTAAAACATTTGTATTTTGTTTAAAAGAAGGGGGATGTAATATTCATATGTGAATACATAGTGAATTATAATTGGATGCATTTTACCGCCGTACCATACTGTGCGGTGATTGGTTAAGACCACCCAGACGGTTAGGTCAGGGGCAGTTGATCGTGGTTGGAGATAGCTACAACTACCTGTTAGCCTAGTTAATAAAGAGTTATGTTAAGAAACATCCTGTAGTTCTGCGTTTTATTATTTTGTACAAAGTGTACAAAACAAAACACCCCCCACCAGACACCCCCCCCACCAGACACAGTAAGTTGCTAGCTAGCATTAGCTGGAATTCTCTACAACAAAATGCACAACAAATATTCACCAATAAAACACTGCATCTTATGTGTGATGTTCGAATAACATTTACAAACAAATTGATATAAATTGTACATTTAAATCATCACTTGGGAGTATAAAAATCACTTTTGACGCACAGTGCTTTGCAAGCAACAACTTACCGCTGGTTTGGTGCTTGTTCACTGGGACGATTCTAACTGAAACATCCTCCCTCGTAAGCAAGCTACGCAAACCAGCCAATAAGATGCCATGTTGAGTAGGTGAAGGCAAGACAAAAATAAAACCAAAAACCCATTGGCTTAACAATAAAGTGGCAAGGGGAATCACCAATATAACCCTGTTAGACATATGCACCGTTTCTAGTGGTTGAAGAATTGCATTTCAAGAAGGCAAGTAGATTAGTGTTTTGTGCAAATGGTGGATATGATGGACACGTTTATTCATAACAATAAAAAGGTTAATAACAAGATGCAATCATTTGCCCTTAGTGAGAATAGAGAACATCCATTTCATTTATCTTTGCATTTTAAAATAATTAGAAATAGCGATCTATTTCCGAGGCTTTTATTTATTTCGTTTCCATGATCGTTTCATAATAAATCCCTCATCTTTTCTGTGATGGTTTCATACTCACGACGTAGAATATAGGCCTACAAGTTTACCATTCGTCCCATCTCTCGTTTAGTTGGACCCACTACACAGCAGTAAATAGAAAAGTTATTTCAAGTATTTTGCTCTAACACCAGATGCCTAATTTGTAAACGTTGTCTACACATGCATGTGCAAGTTTTCACGCAAATGTTGTAATTTATAAAAACTGAATTTGACATGAGAATTTGCTAATCCAACCTTTAGACCATGTGCATGCACAGTTTCTAGTGGTTGAGGTCTTGCATTGCAACAGTAGACTAGTTTTAGTCTTGTACAGATGGGGAATATATGACGAGACTCTTATTCAGAACTAAAGAACAGACAGGCCGAGCTAAATATAATAAGATGCAAATCATTTGCTGTTAGTGAGAATGGCGAAAATTGATGTATCTTTACATTCTAAAATAGTGAATAATCTTTGCTGTTATTTATTTAATGTCCTAGATCATTGCAAAAATAAATTCCTCACCTTTTCTGAATGTGTGATGGTTTCAAAGGCTACTCGCAAAATAACATACAGACCTACAAGTTAGGATTGGCTACTATTCGTCCCATCTCTCATTTAATTGGACCCACTTCACAGTAGTACATAGATAAACTACAGTATTTCAAGCAGACGATTTTGCTTTATGCGCTCGGATCCAAAGCGCAGTTTAACGTTAGAACAGACCGTTCTCCTTTTCTGTTGACGTGTGTAGGCTAAGCCTGAATACTGTCATGTGACATTTCTTGAGTGGACAATATTTCATTTATAAACATAATTCATTATCATAATCCTTGTACAGTACATTCCTCATATTTTCTGGCCATGATGAGGTCATATTCCATATGTAGCCATACAACAAATGACCATGCGCAGTTCTCATTTAATTGGGCCAATTAGAGGCTATTATTTAAAATGTTTTCTCTATGCAGATGACACAGCCCAACCTCACATTCAATTCACGCATAAATTTACGTAATTAATTTCAACAGATTTCGTGCGTTTTTGTGCATTTTTGTGTGGTATGAAAAGGAAAACTGTAATGACTGTTTTCCTACTTGCACTTGTTGCAAGATCCTCCGTGTCTCTTCCTATCACTATAACAGTGATGTTGAATCACCCAGTTACACCGCCCTGCTTTGGATCCAAGACCAAGAAAACACACATCCCCTCAGGAAAAAACACTGGCATGTCACGCTCTGCTCTGCCGTCTCTGCCAGCCACCAGCATGACTGACACTTCATCGGTGTCTCTCTACTGGCACTGTGCGATAGTCTCTGCTCCCATTGAGAACTTGGGGAGAGAGATTCGGAAGAAATGCTGACTTCCTCTGCAGCCCAGCCCACTGAATTTGTACGAGGCCGCCTACAATTGACACGCCACATTGCATCAACCAATGGTTGTGTGCCATGTCACTGACAATAATAAAGTACACATTTCATGCAGAACGCTCCGTCTTCAGTGTTTCAAATAATATGTGTAGATATTCAGGAGGCTGTATGTTTGTATTATCACAGCACTATAATAAAAGGGGCTCCTCAAAATCCATTGTGAGACTAAAAACGTCCTAAGGCTCGTCAATAACAACGACGAGACAGCCTGTAGACAGACAAGAAGCGCAGTGTCTAACAGCGATGTGCAGTGGAAACAACCTGGAGCTGAACACAAAGAAAAGAAAGGACATCATAGAGGATTTTAGAAATGTTTTATTTGTTCCATTTGACTGTTTTACTGTATACCTCTGTGTGCTATGTAGGCCTTTTATATGTGAGAGAGCTCCAAAGAATAATTCCAATTTTGAGCTCGAAAAGCGGCTTCACTCCGAGGAGCAGCTGTAGTGTTGCCGGTCCGGAGAAGGGAGGCTGGGCTCTGTGAGGACGATGGTAGTCAGAGGCAGGAACAAGGCTGCGTTATGACACCAGTGAAGCAGCGGAGCAGCTCTACTGTCTCGGGTGAAGCTCGTTTTGGCTCGGCGGACGAGTATTCCACTTCATTGTTTGATCCGTGCATAATGCAAAAAGTCCTTATAAAAGGTTATGTTCGTGGGAGAGGTGATCAACGCTGTTATCAGGGCTGGTTAGGCACAATTCTCTGTGATGCAGTGGCTTTGGTATATTCAGTCTTTGTTCTGTTAGAAAACGAACTGTGCTCTGCATTCTCAGTGTCTCGGTCTGACAAGACTCCCGACTCGACAGTGCTCTAGTAGGATACAGTCATCTCTCAATATCTACAATAACACTTATTAGGAAGGTTATCCGAATGAATTAGGATATGAAATGGCATGTCAAGTCAGTCACTATAAAACCAAGCTGTATTGGATAGAAAATAGTAGACAGTAAGTTATCCTACCCGGACGAAGCATACTACTAATCTACAGGCGAAATGTATGTCTCACTTTTGTAAGTGAATGGAAATACAAGTCACTATAAAACCAGCACTGCCTCTCTACTCACTGACACTGAGCTGTCCGAAGAAACCAGAAGAGAGCTGCCAACTGTCATCATCAGAAGAAGAACAAATCAGCCAGAAGTCAGAAACACTCAGATTGACTGCTGCTAAGGCTTGAACACTGCCAGAGAGAACTGCGTTGATTATGAAGGGGAAAATAACCTTTACGGTTTTCCTACTTGCACTTGTTGCAAAATCCTCCGTGTCTCTTCCTATCACTATAACAGTGATGTTGAATCACCCAGTTACACCGCCCTGCTCTGGATCATGCCATGGTGGCAGAAATAAGAAGGGAAGGAAAGAACCATAGAATAAATGGATCGTGGATCCAAGACCAAGAAAACACACATCCCCTCAGGAAAAAACACTGGCATGTCACGTTCTGCTCTGCCATCGCTGCCAGCCACCAGCATGACTGACACTTCATCGGTGTCTCTCTACTGGCACTGTGCGATAGTCTCTGCTCCCATTGAGAACTTCACCCCTTACACACCTGCATAGCTGAGTGGGGAGAGAGATTCGGAAAAAATGCAGACTTCCTCTGCAGCCCAGCCCACTGAATTTGTACGAGGCCGCCTACAATTGACACGCCACATTGCATCAACTAATGGTTGTCATGTCACTGATAATAAAGTACATATTTCATGCAGAACGCTCTGTCTTCAGTCTTTCAAATAATATGTTTAGATATTCAGGAGGCTGTATGTTTGATTTATCACAGCACTATAAGAAAAGGGGCTCCTCAAAATCCATTGTGAGACTAAAAACGTCCTAAGACTCGTCAATAACAACGACGAGACAGCCTATAGACAGACAAGAAGCGATGTGCAGTGGAAACAACCTGGAGATGAACACAAAGAAAAGAAAGGACATCATAGAGGATTTTAGAAATGTTTTATTTGTTCTATTTGACTGTATACCTCTGTGTGCTATTGTAAGTGCTGTCGTGAGAGAGAGTAGACCAAGGTGCAGCGGAGTTAGTGTTCATCATTGAATATTTAATAACACTATACAAAACAAAATGAGAAAACTGACAGCCAAACAGTCCTGTCAGGTGCAAACACTAACAGAAACAATTACCCACCAAACCCAAAGGAAAAACATGCTCCTTATGTGTGACTCCCAATCAACAACAACGAACTTCAGCTGTGCCTGATTGGGAGCCACACACGGCCCAAAACACAGAAATACAAACACCTAGAAAAAGAACATAGAACGCCCACCCAATGTAACACCCTGGCCTAACCAAAATAAAGAACAAAAAACCCCTCTCTATGGCCAGGGTGTTACAGCTATGTAGGCCTGTAATATGTGAAGGCGCTCCAAAGAATAAAACGACCTCGTTTGGATAAAACGGCCTCGGTTGGATAAAACAACCTCGGCTGGATAAAACAACCTCAGCTGGATAAAAAGGCCTCGGTTGGATAAAACAACCACGGCTGGATAAAACAGCCTCGGCTGGATAAAAAGGCCTCAGTTGGATAAAACAACCACGACTGGATAAAACAGCCTCGGCTGGATAAAACAAGCTCGGCTGGATAAAACGCGCAAGGCTGGATAAAACGACCTCGGCTGGATAAAAAGGCCTCGGTTGGATAAAACAACCACGGCTGGATAAAACAGCCTCGGCTGGATAAAACATGTGTCCATGTAAGCTTTAAGAAAAACAGATATTAATATTATCATGGATACATGTCCAGACATGTGGAGCAGTGAAAACAATCCCCTCCATTGTATTATTCAACTTGAAATTTGATGACCTGTCCTAGACTGACCCCAATATTCCAAAAGTGAAATGTTGCCTTTATTCATGTATCAACCTTGGCTGGATAAAACGACCTCGGTTGGATAAAATAACCTCGGCTGGAAAAAACGGCCTCGGCTGGATAAAACGCGCTCGGCTGGATAAAACCTCCTCGGCTGGATAAATCCTCCTCGGTTGGATAAAAAGGCCTCGGTTGGATAAAAAGGCCTCGGCTGGATAAAACTACCTCGGCTGGATAAAACTACCTCGGCTGGATAAAACGACCTCGGCTGGATAAAACGGCCACGGTTGGATAAAACGGCCACGGCTGGATAAAACGCACTCGGCTGGATAAAACGCCCTCGGCTGGATAAATCCTCCTCGGTTGGATAAAAAGGCCTCGGTTGGATAAAAAGGCCTCAGCTGGATAAAACTACCTCGGCTGGATAAAACTACCTCGGCTGGATAAAACTACCTCGGCTGGATAAAACATCCTCGGCTGGATAAAACGTCCTCGGCTGGATAAAACGTCCTTGGCTGGATAAAACAATCTTTGTTGGATAAAACGTGCTCGGCTGGATAAAACAACCTCGGTTGGATAATAGCGCTCGGCTGGATACAACGCGCTCGGCTGGATAAAAAACCTCGGCTGGATAAAACGCGCTCGGCTGGATAAAACGCGCTCGGCTGGATAAAACGTGCTCGGCTGGATAAAACAACCTCGGTTGGATAAAAAGGCCTCGGTTGGATAAAAAGGCCTCGGCTGGATAAAACTACCTCGGCTGGATAAAACGATCTCGGCTGGATAAAACGGCCACGGTTGGATAAAACGGCCTCGGCTGGATAAAAAGCGCTCGGCTGGATAAAACGCGCTCGGCTGGATACAACGTCCTCGGCTGGATAAAACGGCCTCGGTTGGATAAAACGCGCTCGGCTGGATAAAACGCGCTCGGCTGGATAAAACGTGCTCGGCTGGATAAAAAACCTTGGCTGGATAAAACGCGATCGGCTGGATAAAACGCGCTCGGCTGGATAAAAAACCTCGGCTGGATAAAACGCGCTCGGCTGGATAAAACGCGCTCGGCTGGATAAAAAAACCTTGGCTGGATAAAACGCGCTCGGCTGGATAAAACGCGCTCGGCTGGATAAAACGCGCTCGGCTGGATAAAACGGCCTCGGCTGGATAAAACGCGCTCGGCTGGATAAAACGCGCTCGGCTGGATAAAACCTCCTCGGCTGGATAAATCCTCCTCGGTTGGATAAAAAGGCCTCGGTTGGATAAAAAGGCCTCGGCTGGATAAAACTACCTCGGCTGGATAAAATGACCTCGGCTGGATAAAACGACCTCGGCTGGATAAAACGGCCACGGTTGGATAAAACGGCCTCGGCTGGATAAAACGAGCTCGGCTGGATAAAACGCGCAAGGCTGGATAAAACAACCTCGGCTGGATAAAAAGGCCTCGGTTGGATAAAACAACCACGGCTGGATAAAACAGCCTCGGCTGGATTAAACATGTGTCCATGTAAGCTTTAAGAAACAACAGATATTAATATTATCATGGATACATGTCCAGACATGTGGAGCAGTGAAAACAATCCCCTCCATTGTATTATTCAACTTGAAATTTGATGACCTGTCCTAGACTGACCCCAATATTCCAAAAGTGAAATGTTGCCTTTATTCATGTATCAACCTCGGCTGGATAAAACGACCTCGGTTGGATAAAACAACCTCGGCTGGAAAAAAAGGCCTCGGTTGGATAAAAAGGCCTCGGCTGGATAAAACTACCTCGGCTGGATAAATCCTCCTCGGTTGGATAAAACTCGCTCGGCTGAATAAAACAACCTCGGTTGGAATAAACAACCTCGGTTGGATAAAATGGCCTCGGTTGGATAAAACGGCCTCGGTTGGATGAAACGGCCTCGGCTGGATGAAACAACCTCGGCTGGATGAAACAACCTCGGCTGGATGAAACAACCTCGGTTGGAATAAACAACCTCGGTTGGATAAAACGGCCTCGGCGGGATAAAACGCGCTCGGCTAGATAAAACGCGCTCGGCTGGATAAAACGGCCTCGGCTGGATAAAACGCGCTCGGCTGGATAAAACGCGCTCGGCTGGATAAAACGCGCTCGGCTGGATAAAACCTCCTCGGCTGGATAAATCCTCCTCGGTTGGATAAAAAGGCCTCGGTTGGATAAAAAGGCCTCGGCTGGATAAAACTACCTCGGCTGGATAAAATGACCTCGGCTGGATAAAACGACCTCGGCTGGATAAAACGGCCACGGTTGGATAAAACGGCCTCGGCTGGATAAAACGAGCTCGGCTGGATAAAACGCGCAAGGCTGGATAAAACGACCTCGGCTGGATAAAAAGGCCTCGGTTGGATAAAACAACCACGGCTGGATAAAACAGCCTCGGCTGGATTAAACCAGTGTCCATGTAAGCTTTAAGAAACAACAGATATTAATATTATCATGGATACATGTCCAGACATGTGGAGCAGTGAAAACAATCCCCTCCATTGTATTATTCAACTTGAAATTTGATGACCTGTCCTAGACTGACCCCAATATTCCAAAAGTGAAATGTTGCCTTTATTCATGTATCAACCTCGGCTGGATAAAACGACCTCGGTTGGATAAAACAACCTCGGCTGGAAAAAAAGGCCTCGGTTGGATAAAAAGGCCTCGGCTGGATAAAACTACCTCGGCTGGATAAAACGGCCACGGCTGGATAAAACGCGCTCGGCTGGATAAAACTCGCTCGGCTGGATAAAACAACCTCGGTTGGAATAAACAACCTCGGTTGGATAAAACGGCCTCGGTTGGATAAAACGGCCTCGGCTGGATGAAACAACCTCGGCTGGATGAAACAACCTCGGTTGGAATAAACAACCTCGGTTGGATAAAACGGCCTCGACGGGATAAAACGTCCTCGGCTGGATAAAACGTCCTCGGCTGGATAAAACAATCTTTGTTGGATAAAACGTGCTCGGCTGGATAAAACGTCCTCGGCTGGATAAAACAACCTCGGTTGGATAATAGCGCTCGGCTGGATACAACGCGCTCGGCTGGATAAAAAACCTCGGCTGGATAAAACGCGCTCGGCTGGATAAAACGCGCTCGGCTGGATAAAAAACCTCGGCTGGATAAAACGCGCTCGGCTGGATAAAACGCTCTCGGCTGGATAAAAAAACCTTGGCTGGATAAAACGGCCTCGGCTGGATAAAACGCACTCGGCTGGATAAAACGCACTCGGAGGGATAAAACGCGCTCGGCTGGATAAAACCTCCTCGGCTGGATAAATCCTCCTCGGTTGGATAAAAAGGCCTCGGTTAGATAAAAAGGCCTCGGCTGGATAAAACTACCTCGGCTGGATAAAACTACCTCGGCTGGATAAAACAATCTTTGTTGGATAAAATGTCCTCGGCTGGATAAAACGTCCTCGGCTGGATAAAACAACCTCGGTTGGATAATAGCGCTCGGCTGGATACAACGCGCTCGGCTGAATAAAAAACCTCGGTTGGATAAAAAGGCCTCGGTTGGATAAAAAGGCCTCGGCTGGATAAAACTACCTCGGCTGGATAAAACGATCTCGGCTGGATAAAACGGCCACGGTTGGATAAAACGGCCACGGCTGGATAAAACGCACTCGGCTGGATGAAACGCGCTCGGCTGGATAAAACGCGCTCTGCTGGATAAAACGCGCTCGGCTAGATAAAACGCGCTCGGCTGGATAAAACGCGCTCGGCTGGATAAAAAACCTCGGCTGGATAAAACGCGCTCGGCTGGATAAAACGCGCTCGGCTGGATAAAAAAACCTTGGCTGGATAAAACTCGCTCGGCTGGATAAAACGGCCCCGGCTGGATAAAACGCGCTCGGCTGGATAAAAAAACCTTGGCTGGATAAAAAGCGCTCGGCTGGATAAAACGCGCTCGGCTGGATAAAACGCGCTCGGCTGGATAAAACCTCCTCGGCTGGATAAATCCTCCTCGGTTGGATAAAAAGGCCTCGGTTGGATAAAAAGGCCTCGGCTGGATAAAACTACCTCGGCTGGATAAAACTACCTCGGCTGGATAAAACTACCTCGGCTGGATAAAACGACCTCGGCTGGATAAAACGGCCACGGTTGGATAAAACGGCCACGGCTGGATAAAACGCGCTCGGCTGGATAAAACGCGCTCGGCTGGATACAACGTCCTCGGCTGGATAAAACGTCCTCGGCTGGATAAAACAACCTCGGTTGGATAATAGCGCTCGGCTGGATACAACGCGCTCGGCTGGATACAACGGCCTCGGCTGGATAAAACGCGCTCGGCTGGATAAAACGCACTCGGCTGGATAAAACTCGCTCGGCTGGATAAAACAACCTCGGTTGGAATAAACAACCTCGGTTGGATAAAATGGCCTCGGTCGGATAAAACGGCCTCGGTCGGATAAAACGTCCTCGGCTGGATAAAACAACCTCGGCTGGATAAAACAACCTTGGCTGGATGAAACGCGCTCGGCTGGATAAAACGCGCTCGGCTGGATAAAACGTCTTCTGTTGGATAAAACGGCCTCGGCGGGATAAAACGTCCTCGGCTGGATAAAACGTCCTCGGCTGGATAAAACAATCTTTGTTGGATAAAACGTCCTCGGCTGGATAAAACGTCCTCGGCTGGATAAAACAACCTCGGTTGGATAATAGCGCTCGGCTGGATACAACGCGCTCGGCTGGATAAAACGCGCTCGGCTGGATAAAACTCGCTCGGCTGGATAAAACAACCTCGGTTGGATAAAACGTCCTCGGCTGGATAAAACAACCTCGGTTGGATAAAACGTCCTCGGCTGGATAAAACAACCTCGGTTGGATAAAACGACCTCGGCTGGATAAAACGACCTCGGTTGGATAAAACGACCTCGGCTGGATACAACGACCTCGGCTGGATACAACGTCCTCGGCTGGATAAAACAACCTCGGTTGGATAAAACGTCCTCGGCTGGATAAAACAACCTCGGTTGGATAATACAACCTCGGCTGGATAAAACAACCTCCGCTGGATAAAACAACCTCGGTTGGATAAAATGTCCTCGGCTGGATAAAACTACCTCGGCTGGATAAAACGGCCTCGGCTGGATAAAACTACCTCGGCTGGATAAAACGTCCTCGGCTGGATAAAACAATCTTTGTTGGATAAAACGTCCTCGGCTGGATAAAAGGTCCTCGGCTGGATAATAGCGCTCGGCTGGATACAACGGCCTCGGCTGGATAAAACGTCCTCGGCTTGATAAAACGTCCTCGGCTGGATAAAACAACCTCGGTTGGATAATAGCGCTCGGCTGGATACAACTGCCTCGGCTGGATAAAACGCGCTCGGCTGGATAAAACGCACTCGGCTGGATAAAACTTGCTCGGCTGGATAAAATGCGCTGGGCTGGATAAGACAACCTCGGCTGGAAAAAACGTCCTCGGCTGGATAAAACCTCCGCTAGATAAAACGTAAGAAATGCTGACTTCCTCTGCAGCCCAGCCCACTGAATTTGTAAGAGGCCGCCGACAATTGACACACCACATTGCATCAACCAATGGTTGTGTGCCATGTCACTGACAATAATAAAGTACACATTTCATGCAGAACGCTCCGTCTTCAGTCTTTCAAATAATATGTGTAGATATTCAGGAGGCTGTATGTTTGTATTATCACAGCACTATAAGAAATGGGGCTCCTCAAAATCCATTGTGAGACTAAAAACGTCCTAAGGCTCGTCGATAACAACTACGAGACAGCCTATAGACAGACAAGAAGCGCAGTGTCTAACAGCGATGTGCAGTGGAAACAACCTGGAGATGAACACAAAGAAAAGAAAGGACATCATAGAGGATTTTAGAAATGTTTTATTTGTTCCATTTGACTGTTTTACTGTATACCTCTGTGTGCTATGTAGGCCTATTATATGTGAGAGAGCTCCAAAGAATAATTCCAATTTTGACACTCGAAAAGCGGCTTCACTCCGAGGAGCAACTGTAGTGTTGCCGGTCCGGAGAAGAGAGGCTGGGCTCTGTGAGGACGATGGTAGTCAGAGGCAGGAACATGGCTGCGTTATGACACCAGTGAAGCAGCGGAGCAGCTCCACTGTCTCGGGTGAAGCTCGTTTTGGCTCGGCAGACCAGTATTTCACTTCATTGTTTGATCCGTGCATAATGCAAAAAGTCCTTATAAAAGGTTATGTTCGTGGGAGAGGTGATCAACGCTGTTATCAGGGCTGGTTAGGCACAATTCTCTGTGATGCAGTGGCTTTGGTATATTCAGTCTTTGTTCTGTTAGAAAACGGACTGTGCTCTACATTCTCAGTGTCTCGGTCTGACAAGACTCCCGACTCGACAGTGCTCTAGTAGGATACAGTCATCTCTCAATATCTACAATAAACACTTATTAGGAAGGTTATCCAAATTAATTAGGATATGAAATGGCATGTCAAGTCAGTCACTATAAAACCAAGCTGTATTGGATAGAAAATAGTAGACAGTAAATTATACTACCCGGATGAACCATACTACTAATCTACAGGAGAAATGTATGTCTCACTTTTGTAAGTGAATGGAAATACAAGTCACTATAAAACCAGCACTGCCTCTCTACTCACTGACACTGAGCTGTCCGAAGAAACCAGAAGAGAGCTGCCAACTGTCATCATCAGAAGAAGAACAAATCAGCCAGAAGTCAGAAACATTCAGATTGACTGCTGCTAAGGCTTGAACACTGCCAGAGAGAACTGCGTTGATTATGAAGGGGAAAATAACCTTTACGGTTTTCCTACTTGCACTTGTTGCAAAATCCTCTGTGTCTCTTCCTATCACTATAACAGTGATGTTGAATCACCCAGTTACACCGCCCTGCTCTGGATCATGCCATGGTGGCAGAAATAAGAAGGGAAGGAAAGAACCATAGAATAAATGGAACATTCTGCTATCACTCCGTGGATCCAAGACCAAGAAAACACACATCCCCTCAGGAAAAAACACTGGCATGTCACGCTCTGCTCTGCCGTCGCTGCCAGCCACCAGCATGACTGACACTTCATCGGTGTCTCTCTACTGGCACTGTGCGATAGTCTCTGCTCCCATTGAGAACTTCACCCCTTACACACCTGCATAGCTGAGTGGGGAGAGAGATTCGGAAGAAATGCTGACTTCCTCTGCAGCCCAGCCCACTGAATTTGTACGAGGCCGCCTACAATTGACACGCCACATTGCATCAACCAATGGTTGTGTGCCATGTCACTGACAATAATATAGTACACCTTTCATGCAGAACGCTCCGTCTTCAGTCTTTCAAATAATATGTGTAGATATTAAGGAGGCTGTATGTTTGTATTATCACAGCACTATAAGAAAAGGGGCTCCTCAAAATCCATTGTGAGACTAAAAACGTCCTAAGGCTCGTCAATAACAACGACGAGACAGCCTATAGACAGACAAGAAGCGCAGTGTCTAACAGCGATGTGCAGTGGAAACAACCTGGAGCTGAACACAAAGAAAAGAAAGGACATCATAGAGGATTTTAGAAATGTTTTATTTGTTCCATTTGACTGTTTTACTGTATACCTCTGTGTGCTATGTAGGCCTATTATATGTGAGAGAGCTCCAAAGAATAATTCCAATTTTGACGCTCGAAAAGCGGCTTCACTCCGAGGAGCAGCTGTAGTTTTGCCGGTCCGGAGAAGAGAGGCTGGGCTCTGTGAGGACGATGGTATTCAGAGGCAGGAACAAGGCTGCGTTATGACACCAGTGAAGCAGCGGAGCAGCTCAACTGTCTCGGGTGAAGCTCGTTTTGGCTCGGCGGACGAGTATTCCACTTCATTGTTTGATCCGTGCATATTGCAAAAAGTCCTTATAAAAGGTTATGTTCGTGGGAGAGGTGATCAACGCTGTTATCAGGGCTGGTTTGGCACAATTCTCTGTGATGCAGTGGCTTTGGTATATTCATTCTTTGTTCTGTTAGAAAACGAACTGTGCTCTGCATTCTCAGTGTCTCGGTCTGACAAGACTCCCGACTCGACAGTGCTCTAGTAGGATACAGTCATCTCTCAATATCTACAACAACACTTATTAGGAAGGTTATCCGAATAAATTAGGATCCGAAATGGCAAGTCAAGTCAGTCACTATAAAAACCAAGCTGTATTGGATAGAAAATAGTAGACAGTAAGTTATCCTACCAGGACGAAGCGTACTACTAATCTACTGGAGAATTGTGTCTCACTTTTGTAAGTGAATGGAAATACAAGTCACTATAAAACCAAGCTGTATTGGATAGAAAATAGACAGTAAGTTATCCTACCCGTACGAAGCATACTACTAATCTACAGGAGAAATGTATGTCTCACTTTTGTAAGTGAATGGAAATACAAGTCACTATAAAACCAGCACTGCCTCTCTACTCACTGACACTGAGCTGTCCGAAGAAACCAGAAGAGAGCTGCCAACTGTCATCATCAGAAGAAGAACAAATCAGCCAGAAGTCAGAAACACTCAGATTGACTGCTGCTAAGGCCTGAACACTGCCAGAGAGAACTGCGTTGATTATGAAGGGGAAAATAACCTTTACGGTTTTCCTACTTGCACTTGTTGCAAAATCCTCCGTGTCTCTTCCTATCACTATAACAGTGATGTTGAATCACCCAGTTACACCGCCCTGCTCTGGATCATGCCATGGTGGCAGAAATAAGAAGGGAAGGAAAGAACCATAGAATAAATGGAACATTCTGCTATCACTCCGTGGATCCAAGACCAAGAAAACACACATCCCCTCAGGAAAAAACACTGGCATGTCACGCTCTGCTCTGCCGTCGCTGCCAGCCACCAGCATGACTTACACTTCATCGGTGTCTCTCTACTGGCACTGTGCGATAGTCTCTGCTCCCATTGAGAACTTCACCCCTTACACACCTGCATAGCTGAGTGGGGAGAGAGATTCGGAAGAAATGCTGACTTCCTCTGCAGCCCAGCCCACTGAATTTGTACGAGGCCGCCTACAATTGACACGCGACATTGCATCAACCAATGGTTGTGTGCCATGTCACTGACAATAATAAAGTACACCTTTCATGCAGAACGCTCCGTCTTCAGTCTTTCAAATAATATGTGTAGATATTAAGGAGGCTGTATGTTTGTATTATCACAGCACTATAAGAAAAGGGGCTCCTCAAAATCCATTGTGAGACTAAAAACGTCCTAAGGCTCGTCAATAACAACGACGAGACAGCCTATAGACAGACAAGAAGCGCAGTGTCTAACAGCGATGTGCAGTGGAAACAACCTGGAGATGAACACAAAGAAAAGAAAGGACATCATAGAGGATTTTAGAAATGTTTTATTTGACTGTTTTACTGTATACCTCTGTGTGCTATGTAGGCCTATTATATGTGAGAGAGCTCCAAAGAATAATTCAAATTTTGACGCTCGAAAAGCGGCTTCACTCCGAGGAGCAGCTGTAGTGTTGCCAGTCCGGAGAAGATTGGCTGGGCTCTGTGAGGACGATGGTAGTAAGAGGCAGGAACATGGCTGCGTTATGACACCAGTGAAGCAGCGGAGCAGCTTTACTGTCTCGGGTGAAGCTCGTTTTGGCTCGGCGGACGAGTATTTCACTTCATTGTTTGATCCGTGCACAATGCAAAAAGTCCTTATAAAAGGTTATGTTCGTGGGAGAGGTGATCAACGCTGTTATCAGGGCTGGTTTGGCACAATTCTCTGTGATGCAGTGGCTTTGGTATATTCAGTCTTTGTTCTGTTAGAAAACGAACTGTGCTCTGCATTCTCAGTGTCTCGGTCTGACAAGACTCCCGACTCGACAGTGCTCTAGTAGACTACAGTCATCTCTCAATATCTACAATAACACTTATTAGGAAGGTTATCTGAATGAATTAGGATATGAAATGACATGTCAAGTCAGTCACTATAAAACCAAGCTGTATTGGATAGAAAATAGTAGACATTAAGTTATCCTACCCAGACGAAGCATACTACTAATCTACTGGAGAATTGTGTCTCACTTTTGTAAGTGAATGGAAATACAAGTCACTATAAAACCAAGCTGTATTGGATAGAAAATAGACAGTAAGTTATCCTACCCCGACGAAGCATACTACTAATCTACAGGCGAAATGTATGTCTCACTTTTGTAAGTGAATGGAAATACAAGTCACTATAAAACCAGCACTGCCTCTCTACTCACTGACACTGAGCTGTCCGAAGAAACCAGAAGAGAGCTGCCAACTGTCATCATCAGAAGAAGAACAAATCAGCCAGAAGTCAGAAACACTCAGATTGACTGCTGCTAAGGCTTGAACACTGCCAGAGAGAACTGCGTTGATTATGAAGGGGAAAATAACCTTTACGGTTTTCCTACTTGCACTTGTTGCAAAATCCTCCGTGTCTCTTCCTATCACTATAACAGTGATGTTGAATCACCCAGTTACACCGCCCTGCTCTGGATCATGCCATGGTGGGAGAAATAAGAAGGTAAGGAAAGAACCATAGAATAAATGGAACATTCTGCTATCACTCCGTGGATCCAAGACCAAGAAAACACACATCCCCTCAGGAAAAAACACTGGCATGTCACGCTCTGCTCTGCCGTCGCTGCCAGCCACCAGCATGACTGACACTTCATCGTTGTCTCTCTACTGGCACTGTGCGATAGTCTCGGCTCCCATTGAGAACTTCACCCCCTGCACACCTGCATTGCTGAGTGGGGAGAGAGATTCTGAAGAAATGCAGAAATAAGAAGTGAAATACTCTCGTCCGCCGAGCTACAACCGAGATATTAGAGCTGCTCATCAATTTCGCTGGTGTCGTAATGCAGCCGTGTTCCGGATATGAATAGTGAACTCTTTTCATAACATCCTCTGTAAGCTATTATACAATGGCATTGTATAATGCCATTACAGCTAGAGTGTAGTTTGCCTTGACATGAATAAAACCAAATGAATGATCAGTCAGAGATGTGTGTTGTGCTTTTATTCATAATATATATGAAACATGACTGTATAACATAGTCCTCCTGCACATATCACGCCATTGGTGTTAACCCATATATGTCGCCCCATAGGAAAAGTTATACCAATCCTTTAAGGACATATGATTATTCAACATTAACTTCAACTGGGTTCTCCTGATCAACACCTCAGTGCTTAACTGTGTGACAGTAGCAAGACTGTCAATGTCTTCTTCCTCACATCCCTCCGCAAGCCTCAGCCCATGGATGAGTTTGGTGTATATGTCCGAGAGTGTTGTTCCGTAGATTATGGTGATGGAGAGATGCCCGGTTATTTCACCTATGTTATCAGAGGTGCTCTGGATCAAGACTTTGATGTGAGGCGTATTTTCGTCTACAATGGCAATTCTATACCTTGATGTATTTGTCTTGTGTAGTTGTTTACTGCACTCATGTGTTATTGTGTACCAATGACACCGGCTTATGTTAGACACCAAACACAAATGTGGTTCACTCATTTATTAGCCTTTACGGTACATATTCCTAACATCATTCTCAATCAAATCTCTTTTATGATGAGAAGCATCAACCAGGAAGTGGTAACAGGTAAAGGACTCTTGTGAAGGTCACATAAATAACAAGGTCATTGCTGCTCCAACACCAGCCAATCCAACAAGGGTCATAATAATGTTCCTAGATCTGGACTCTGGTTCTGCTACTGGAAAGAACTCCACGAACCCATTCTGGAAACACTTCAAAAGAAATATTAGATTACAGGTAGACCAGGACAATGGTGGCATCTCCCAGTCATTACTGAACGTAGCCAGGAGTTATGTTTGACTAGCCAGTCATTGTGGTGAGTGACCAGGTACGCTGATATCTCCTCTCCCGCCACCTCCACACAGTTGTCTCTCCCCTTGTCTTTCAAGTACTGGCACACCGCAGCTCCAAAAGATGTCAGGCTGGCAACACGGCCCCAGTTGACGGTCCCGTCTTGAAAGATGATATGGGCTACTGCACTGAGGAACTTCACGTCATCCCCTCTGTCATCCACATAGAGTGTGTTGATCATACCTTTCACGTCCATAGCGCAAACATGTTAAATGACTTTGTCACTGGCTAGTGTTAGCTGTTGGTGTCATAACGCAATACCTACCATTGTGTGTGTATCTGTGCTTCTCCAGTAATTGACCAACAACTCTACTCATTGTTGACAGAGCTTTGCTTTCATTCCACCTAGGTTTCAGAAGTCCCGTACATTGTCCTAGGACACATTTAATGAGTTGCCTGGTGTCGGTGTCCAGGGCTCCGGTCTGGTGATGGTATGTTTCCTGATGTGATATTTTCATTGTGTGCATTTACGCGTGGATGGTAACCTATGTCTACAATTATAGTCTGCAGGCTCACAACAACACAGGATACCTTTACAGTGTTGACACTTATATACTTATATACACAAGATGGGAGTTATTCACCATAGCTCTAGCACTGACAGAGTGCAACTATTACACCAGGGGTAACATATGCCTTATGCAGTCTGCAACGTCAAAAGAGAAAAGAAGATATCAAAGGCGTACTTCATGTTACGTTTATTGAAATACAGCAACACTACACACTACCGTACGCGATATCAAACAGGCTCATAGAATGTGTTATGTTTGTTACAGTAAAAGGTAATTTGCAACATAGAAAGGTACCATGTCAACGTATAAATGTGAAAGTCTTCAGCCTCATCCGAAGTTCTTTGGTCATTTCATCGCAGTGCGAGTGATGTCCCTCGGAGGGTAGGTACCTTCCCTGGATGGTGAGGGCGCTGCAGAAAACGCAGTGGTTCAGGCCGCTGATTGAAGTGTACCCGTAAGGCGATTCGGTGACGATGGTATCAGGGAACACGATTGTTCCCTTCCTGTACCGTTCCTTCCCCAGTATGAGCATTATCTCGTCTTCTCGATTGGTGTACCTATCTGCAAGGTACTTACAGCATCCTCTTGTGTTGTATACGTGGTAAATGTGCTCACCGAGTAGGATATCGTTCTCAACAAAGTTGTTGATTTCGAGGTTACACATGAAACATTTGTGTGTGTCAACCGTATGTGGAAGGAGTACACCGAAGTTTGTGGTGTCGTAAGCTAAGGCGCTATCGGGTTCGAGGCCTCCCCAGCTGTACTCATGTCCGGGTCCTCTCCTAGTGAACAAAGGAGTGCTGTTGATAGACCCTGCCAGTTTCAGATGCTTCAACTTTGTCTTGAGGCAGTTACCAATCTCAGGGCATGCGATGTAATGATCTTGGCCAGGTGGCGATGCACAGATAATGCAATGTTTTGTACCTGCGATTGTAACGTACCCATCATTCGAGTACAACGTGAACTCGGGGAATGCTAGCAGCCCGCTTTGGAACCTCAGCATCCCTTGTAGGATGATAAGCTCCTTTTCACTTCCCCTGCACTTGAGCTTCACATAGCGACACTGTCATCCCCCGCTCCGCACGTGTTCATTTAAACCAGGGTCACCTCTTTTGTATCCGGAGAGTACCATGTTACAATCGGTACACTTATACGTGTCGTACGTCCCATCCACGTGCATCATGACATTAGGGTCTTCCAGTAAGTCATATTCATTCCTTGAACCTTTGCAACAGTGTTTGGGAGTGGTGTATTGAGGGGTTATACTCCGGTCCTTTATACAACTCCACAAGTAGCCATGTCCCAAGGTTGTATAAGGGTATTTGGGTTGGATATATGGACTCTGGTTGTATATAACAACACTGGTGGATAAAGGACACTGGTGGATAAAGGAGAATGGGAGGATAACAAGGACTCTGGTGAGCAACACTGGCCTGATGAAACCTGGGATTGGTACCCTAGGGGGTTTCAGGTATGATACAATGTGTGACATGTGTACATGAACCATAATAAAGGATGACAATAGTGGGTCAATGTTTATTACATTTATTGGCAATGTGACACAAACACTATGGCACAATATGACATTAGGTCAGTGTGGGTGTACGGTTCATAGATCAACGCATTGTGGCTACTACTACCAACTAGGTGTTATCATTTCCACACCGTACATCAATATGTCTTCCTCATCATACTCCCTCTTCAAAACTATTTCTCCATAGTGAGCGGGTATAGCCCTTTCCATTCCTGAAAAGTAATCTCGGAACACCACAATCACATTTTCATATAACACCATTTGAAGGCTATTGGCATTGTCGAGCCTTGAATGAAGTTCCAACTCCGCTGGTGTTTCATACAGACCACTTTCTCTAACCTTTAGGGCGACTATCCAAAACCCTTTAGCTGTAATGGTCACCTTGGTAGTAGAGTTAGACCCCTTGGGGGATATTCCGTACATCAATAGGTCACAGTGACTTACATTCCTTACCTCCACTAGGAAACAGTCAGAACCGGTACAGCAATAAGTAATAGTTGACCCGTACAAGTATATCTCACTGTGGGGTACGTCATGATCCACTACCAAGTCCATTACAACGGATCCCTGAGCAAGGCTCTGGTGGATAGTTGTAGTGTTATTATCCACCCTGATTAGTGTTTGCTGGGATGCTGTGGCCACAACTTTAACCCCATTAGGTGTAGTTACAGTCATTTCGTCCAGACCAGCACGAACTAGGGAATCCAGTTTCTCCCTCCACACCTTGGCGTTAAATTCCTCTCCTTCCTTGGTAGTGAGATCCTTGTAGGCACTTCGATATACTGTGTCACCGGTCACACTGCAAGTCAACATGATACCTTCTGGGTCAATGGACACGGCTGAGCTCCCCTTCCTGTACAGCACCGCTCCGTGCAAAAGCAGTCCATGGTCCGTCACCGAGCATGCACGCTTTACGTACTCTGGTTGAGGCACCAAGCTAGTCTCTGGTCGTAGGACTAATGTAATCTCGTCCACGTCCAACTGTTGAGTAGCACTCACGGTCACCCCCGTAGTGCCATGTGCTACCAGAAGAGACAGGGTCATATGATCCTTCACCGTAACAGATGAATTTGTACCCAGTTCCAGTGTACTGAACTGACTCCCCTGCTTTAACTCTACGTGGGAATTGTCACCTAGATGCAGGTCCATTCGGGTTTCCAACACCACGTTAGCAGATGATTCGGCTGCCTTGATGCACTCTATGGACACGGGTCTGACTGTAATATCACGGCCTGTTATCTTATTCCTCTTCACATCTCCCATCATACTTATCCGCAGCTTCTTCTCTGGACTCCCGATTATCACGGTATCGACACCTAGGCCGCCAACTATGCAAGCCTTAGTGTGTTCGGATACCAGGAAGACATTGGTAGCGTTTGTGGCACCTTTATAAATGCCTGCACCATCCACTATAATCAAGGCAGGCATATCGGTCTTAGCCACCAACATCTTAACATAGTTACTTATGTCATCAAGCTTCCTCTCTTTACGTGTGGGCATCTTCACGCTAGGAGCATTTGCGTACAGCACTATGTCTTGGCTTACTGGGTCCCGTTTCCTAAAAACATAGGGCTTGACGACCTCCTCTTTGTCTGTGCCAATATACCTGCGAGTAATACACTGTCTCAAGCTCCTACATTTACCCTTGAAGATGTTAGCATCTGTGGTTCTGGTTGTGAGGAAGGATGGACGGCCGTTTCCCGGTACATCAATGTATCTGGAACACTTGCGTGATTCCTTCATCCATCCGAGAGGCCGTGAAATCATTTCGGCTTTGTACGCATTGACGGTCAGGGCTCTCAGTTGCGGTTCCATAAGAGGATCACCTACTTCTGTGGTTACTGCCACGAACCTCTTTCTCTCGATCGCGTCTTCTATATATCTATCCATGTTGCCACAGGGATCAGTGGCGTTGGGTATAGTCCGGTCGTAAAACGCACATTCTTCGTTAGTCGGCAATGCAGCCACCTGTCGACTCAATGCCTCCATGAACATCTGGATCCGGGATTGTTTGGGGTTGTTACAGTGTATACGGGCCAATTGGTAACACAGTTGCTGAGTCTCAATGTTCCCTATGTATACCGCTTTCAGGGGCACACTGTGCTCCATTGAAAATGTCACCTGATATATTTCGTGGTGTGGAGACAGGTCTGGTGTAGCTGCATCCAAAATAGCGGGCCACACCTCGACTGCACTCTCCACACATTGGTGGCCTTGCTGATTATGAAACTCATTGATGACTGTAGATACAGGGAAGCCAACTACCACGTTTACCGTGCGTAAGGCTTGAAGCAAAGAGTTTGCAAGTCCACTGTTGACACGCTCCAGGTCGGCCACCTTCTCATAGTAGTCCAACCACGATGTAGAGCCAAAGAAACTCGTTGCCCCCAATGTCCACATCTCCTTAGTGCTAAGAGGCAGTTTGTTAGCGACTGACCTCACCACGTGAGTCGCATATTCCCCCTGTGTTATGAGCGTGACTAGAACGTCCACCTAGACCATGGGTAACATTGCAGGGTTCAGACCGTCAAATACCAGGGTTATCATCTGCATAGAGGATCTTGTCAGCCAGTAGTAGTCACTAGGACTGTGGTGTCCGTCGGCGATGTTGCGGATGTTCTGAGCAAAGAAGAAGATGTTAGCTGCTGCACCGGCGATATTCATGACAGGGTTGTTAGCCAACAGCTCCAAAGTCTCAGATAGAGCCTTGGTCTTTGCGTACTGGCCCAATTTGTGAGCCATGTAACCGTTTACTATTTGACTAAGATCTAAGGCAGCAAACGTCTTCACCAAGGGGTCTCCGTACACCAGGGCCCCAATGTTAGTGAACACCCCGTAGGCCCGTGCTCCAAGGACCCAGGTTTTGATTGCTAGTTGCGACTTAGGACCGGTTGTGGCAGCGCGAGCGTAAGCAGCGCCCATTCGCTTCACCGCTCGGCGTTGATCACTGGGAATGGCACTGTGAGCCTCAGACATCATGGTGTTCACTGCGGCTTCCACTTCGGGGTTGTTCATCATTGACTCCAACTGAGTGCGGGCCATTTCCACAATTGCCTTCCGCTTCTGTATAAACGCTTTGACCAGAGCGGCTGGAATCTTGGTAACGACTCGAGTAAAGAGGTTCTTCGCATTCACAGTGGATTTCACTATCATCCTCAGAGACCCTTCCTCTCTTGTAAATTTCACGGGCCATTTGTCTTTAAACAAGAACTCACCATCATGCGTGGTAGAGAAGTTCTCCTCGTCATAGAGGGAACAGCGCGCCGCTGCCCTGCGTCTACGCTTGCTGTGGCGCCCGCAAGCTCCTAAGCTGTGCTTGAACGCTTCGGGTTCCGTCTCTGGATCGACATGGTGGGGCTGTCTGTTGGAACCGAATGAGAGCATGCTCATGTCCACGTTTAACGGGGAGCCGTCTGAGCCGGTGATGGTGGCTTCTTCTTTCAGAGTGTACACTGGCACATCGGGATGATCACACTTCCCAGCTCCGTACAAATTTTGAGCGTCTTGACGTGTTACGGCTCCGACATCGGCTGGGTTGAGTGCAGATTCGGATAGGAACATCTTCCTGGTATCCTTATCGCCTTTCAGTTCTAGGGTACGAAGTAAAGGACTCGTTTCCATTCTAAAGTAGCTCTTGCCTCCCATCTTTACATAGGGCGATTGTGGACCGGTAGCTCTGTACGAGGCATCCATCTTTCTTTCGAGGAGAACGTCCAAAGGGTTCAGGCCTACAGCGCCAATGTAGGCACTTTTCAGCTCTGTTGGAGTGTACTTAGTCCATAAGGGGTTACGTTGTCTGTAGAGCAACATAGATGTTTCCGGGGGTATTGCAAATATAGTCTCTTCAGGGTGAGGTGTCACAAGTGCTTCATGTAAGGTCATTGTAGTTGTTTCGGTCCCGAGGGTTTTCTCAACTTTTGTTCTTCGGCTTGCAGCTATAGTCTTCCACTGCATCACTCCAACTTCGACGGCGGACCGTGTAGCAGCTGCCTTCCGCATTAAGATCAAATCGGAGTTGAACTGGGTGTTTTGTGGGTACTCGTACAGTGTGCGGTCATAGAAATAACTCGGTTCCACAAACGAGAGCTGATTGGCTAGGGCTTCATCGGTACGCTTGGTTGAGGTTACCATGACCACCTTCATGTCTGCACCCGATCCCAGGTCCGTTTGATGATCCTGGTCTAAGGGTTTGAAACGAACATCGGCATCGTGATACACCAAGTGATCAGCTTGATCGGAGTATGCCGTGAAAGCGACAAAACGCATGATATCAGAGGCAGAGGTGTAAAAGTGGTTGCCTCTCAACTCTTGGTAAGCCGCATGTAGATTGTCGTACAGATGTACAAATGCCTTGGTTGTTTTGGGCCCCTTCATCGTTATCATCCTTTCTTTAGCTTTAGTGAACACATCTGTATCCAGTTCCATGACAACTCTACTGTCTTCCACAACACCGGTCTTTTTCAGGTGATCCATTGTCCCAGCGTCCAAAACCAGTCTGTTCTTATGGAAGAAGTTTGCCTGTTCCTTGATAGCATTCATGTGGGGCATTAGATTTTCCGAGTTACCTGTCCACGTAGTGAAGTATAACGTGTCTTGAGTTTGGGTCAGTCCCGTAGACACTAGGGCTAGAATCACAGTCAGTGCTACTGCAGAGCATGGCACTGTGTATAGACCCATCTCTCTGTTGAGGCTCGGGTACAGCTAAATCAGTTGTAGACTTAGTGTTAGTATCCCTTGGTTACATTGTCTACAAGTGGCAATCCTAGTTGCTTATATAGGGCTCTCGGTGAGGAGGGTGAATCAAACCAAGAGCGTGATATCCGACCTAAGGCAAGCCATAGGACTGGGAACGGAACGTACAACCACGAAGCCAATATCACACCCAGGGTGGGCATCCAACTGAGCTATTTTATTCGAACACACCTAGGCAATATATATGTTGACAAAGGTACACAGGTCTGAGGGATGTCAGGGTGCAACTTTCCTCCCTGGAGTTGTTGACACTATCTATATACATGTGATGTGACTGTATTGTACTTTGGGAATAATAAAATATTCTATTTGAAACATTGTGTAAGGGTCTGTTATGACATGACTTTATTTCATAGGAATATAGACATTGACATATACCATCATTAGCTACATAGGTTACATAGTCACAGTATAGACCAAGTGTCATTACACTACACAGAGTACCGTGCCACTTTATTATCAGGTACCCCTTTGCCCTTTGTTTGCCTAGTCCAATAGTCACCGCTCTTTCCCTTGACAAGAGCGGTCTTCCTTCACTTGGAGCAAGACATAGATGATATCTTACGTAGAGCCTTGTACACATCAGGGTTGACAAAGGAACTGCTGCATACCACACAGCCCTGAGTCAATATCTTACTAAGGTCACATAGCTCGTTTTGTGTGAACTAGCCAGGCTCCAGCTTTTCCAACAGCGACATCAAACTGCTTTCCAGGCGGAGTCCCTCCTTGGGATCCATAGTGCACACCTTGATCACTCCGAGCAGGCAGCATACGGCGATACACTTCCAACTCTTGAAGCGTATGAAACTTTCATTCAGCACATCGATAGGTGACGGGGTAGGTGACGCTTGTCCAAGGAGGTGTTCCAGGATGAGATACTTGCACAGTATACTGATCATATTGTCACCATTGACGGGGAACACGGATCCTTTCAACTTGGTAATTATCCGCTTCTCGGCCCTTTATATCTGACAAGATGTAAACGTTGAACTTGGGGTTACCAGTGTCTCTGGAGGACTCTATAACACATGCCTTGTTTACCCAGTCGTTGTGGTTGCACAAGCCCTCTAGATCACATTCCGTGATGCAACTCGGATGTTAGCGATGTTCTTCAGCAGCTGAGACCGGTCATCACCGAGGTCAACACAGGTGGTTATGTATCGGTCCATGACATTCACAGCCGGCATAAAGACAGAGCGGTGCTTGTTGGTGAACATCATGTCGGATGGTATTATGTTAGCCAACCAGCTGACGGCCGCTGGCCGATAGTTCTGTTAGTCTGTGACAATATCATTGGTTAGCTCCTGTGGGTTAGGGTGATCTATCCCTGTCTCGTTTGCAGTGTTTGTACTGTGCAGAGACAATTGGTCGGTGAAGGCTCACTCCAGTTCAACCTTACCCATCTCTGGCATACCAAAGTCCAATTTGGGAAATGTGAACACGTGGCGATCCAAAGGGGTAAATGGAGTGCAGTCTTGCTCGTACCTGAACATCTCACGGGGGACAAGGTGCTGTTTCCTCCTGGACTTGATCTGTGTAAGTGTTGTTGCAGTTATAGTACAAGACCGTGCTTGTTGAGAATATCCATTAAGGGGTTCCATTTCAATAGCCGCAGACCCCTGATGTTGAGTGTAAGCACTCGTTCACATCCTCACCCTTCATAACCACCTTGGATATTTAACTGTACCAGTTGCATTCAGACACGGCTAACCCGTCCGACCCCGAGCTACACGGCCAACCAGGGCTAATGGCAACAAACCCTGGTTTCGGATAGGCTTGTGAGTGTCTGAGGGAGGATGGGTGTTTGCCTCAATCAGCACATAATCCTCAGGACTTGGAAATGTCATGGGAGATGTTGACCCTAGCACGCTCACTGACAGAAGGACAGAGTTTAGGTCTGGGATCTACAGTGAAACACTTCTACCCCCTTTATCTTAACAAAGACATGTGTCTTGCATGTTAACACGGTTCTTGTTTCAGAAGTCAGCTTTGGGACCCATTAGGTGTACCCCCTTCCTTTTATATGTGTGTGTGTTACGGGCACAAACCTGTCCCCTGACTGGTGGTGACTAGTAGAGGGTTAGGGTCCTTGGCGATACCAACTGGCAAATGGTATACCTTCACAGGATCCTTGTACTCTGTTAATGTGTGACCTAGACGCTACAGCTATTCCCCACTAGCAGTACCAACTGATATGTACTCCATGGGACTACCAACACAGAAAGGAATGAAGACATGTTACGGGTCCACATTGAGTCAAGCTTAGACATTTCTTTATTCATGCTACAAAGCATTGTATAGTAACTTACTTAAACGCCTATACATGCCACAAACAACATAGGTGAACAGCATATCGGCTTCAATACAGATTCAAAGGTTACACAGAACAAGTAAACAAAGCATCTGTGAGGTTAGTTGTTAGTTACATAACATGATGCAAAATAACGCTTGGGTAAAGGGTTATCGTTATCAGCTTTGTGATTGCAGCATTCCGTCATCATCACACGGGACCATGGGATAGATTCTCTAATGATGGAGAATATCGAGGCCCGGAAGAACTGTAGGGCTGTATAATCTGCGTCCGTGATATATATCCCGCTATGATGTTCAGGGCAAGGTCCTTATTGTGACCCTTAAATCTGTCGACACAGTACATGTCCAGCTAGGATTTCACATTTGTGTGTGTCTTGTTTCTTTCGAATATACAGGCCAAGCCATCAACGACTGCTTCAACCAGGTTCATATCGTCCATCTCACCCTGAGGAAAGTGCTCAGGGTGATGGGGGATCTTCTCATAATTGTGCTTGAATCCAATGTTTGCCATGGCTGACATGTCAGCTGTGCTGTCAATATACAGCTTCTCCAGTGAGCAGGATTTTACTTCTTCGGTCTGGTTACCTCCGTAACGTTTGTTGAGCTAGGGCCATTTCTTCTCGTTGACAACCACGGCTTCCTTGTCCATGTGTACGGCCATGATACCTGAGTATGCAGCTGCTTCAATTGCACTGGTCTTGCTAGAGTCGTGACACGCAATGCTTCTCACGTAATAGTGATCGGCCAGCAGGTCCAAAGTGTCTTCACAAGTCCAGGTTGCTTGTTCTAGAGCTCTGGCAACCACAGCACCGATCATGGTCACAAATATGTTGTGTGAGAGGAAGGCTTTGTGGTGTTCTCTCAAGGGGAGACTATCGGCCAAGGCTTTCTCACACTCGGGACTCCAGAAGTTGGCATTTGTAGCGGAGCACAGGACATGCACCAGTTTGACAGTGCCGTACTTGGTCGTAGGGATCTCAATCTTCACCTTCTTGGCACGTGCACTCGTTACGATGTCCTGTACGAACGCATTCATCGGGGCTGGCTTGTAGACATATTTGTTATGCTCTGGGATCAAGGGTAGCGGTTTCGGTGGCACGCCAGTAACCTTAGCAGAGGCTCTGGTTCTGGTAGTAGGAGGTTTAGCGGAAGCCATTGTACGTATCCAGACTGGAGTCCTAACACGACGTAAATGTACAAGTTAGGGACGCCGGTGGTATCTTATGCAGGACACGGGAGTTGAAGCTAGCAAGGTTAATAAATAGAGATGAACCACAATATAGGTCCTATAGCCAGTGGGAAACTGGCCGCTGTCAGACCTGGTGATGTGTTTACAGAGGCAAAAACATTAACATGGGATCCAATCCAACTTTCCTCACAACGGTACAATTTGAAACAGAGAAACTGTGCACTTCGTTGGTGTAGCCAATTCTAGCCGACCTCTTACACTGGTAGGTTTCAGTGTGGTTGCACGTGTCACCATATCATTAGAGTGTTTTTGCTTGTTACGTTGTGGGTCACCTTCATCCCCGACTGTGTATTGTACCAGTCCTTGTATTTGGAGACATCGCCCTGTTGCGTGATGCGATATAACCTGTACATTATGTCCTCCTCTGTCAAGATAAGCCAGCTAGTGGCCAGAAAGTGGTGAGGATTCGAGTTTGGACATACAAGTTGCAGAGGTGGAGCAGTACGGTTAGGAAGAGCCTTAATCCTTAGGGCCGAAGTGAAAGTAGAGAAAGAGGCTCGGTGGTAACATCATTGCTCTTGGCCGCTGTGTGAGGTGTAACGTAATTAAGGGCCGTGGCCATATCACCACTGGCATCCACAGTCCCGGTTGTAGTGCCAAAATTCCAAGGTTCAGTTGTAAAGACTGCATGTGTGGTTACTGTCATACTCGGTGCAATTGCTAGATACCCATATGTTTTGGGTAATGAAGTAGCAGAGACTGGTAGCTGATCCTCTGCAGACAGGATCGTGGCAGTTGATAGGGTAACAAGTAGATAGCTCAAGGGTATAGCTGACAACGCCATGGTTGTAACAACCAACACTGGAGATGATGTGGATACCGCATACACTTAATAGGCTAAATATGACAATACCCAATTCCCCCCTAACTACTACTTTAGATATACAACCTAGTTTGTCTGACATATCAGTCTTTTGATAGAGCAATAACAAGATGGTCCATTGATCAGCTTACCGATTACACTTTGGATGGTTCTCGCCTACACCACTTGGCTTTTGTCACAGTGCAGACTAGAGATTTCCCTCGCACATCCACCCTACATTCACAGGAGTGGCTCTCGAATGCTCCTGTTTGTCCTCATCGGGACATCTTGAGTCTTTGTACCAACCATCACTTTTAAAACTAAAATGATCAATAAAGGGCAGGTTAGAGCTGAGAGGGTGACTGAAGCAGCAGCCATGAAACGACTGCGGCCTATCATGACCTCGCAGTCGACATATTTGTTTCCCTGTGACTGCGATTCTGTGTCGGCTTGCACTTTGTCAATATATTTCCGAACCGTGGCATCCATGGCGATGATGTCCTGTAACACGGCCATTCCTTGCTGGAGCAACAGAGTGGACTGAGCGGATCGGTTCCGAATGCTAGCGATAGACTTGAGAATGTCTAAATCGGAGAGAGCGTAGACCTTCGATAGTATCCTAGGACTCTTGGTCATCCGGACCACACTCACATCATTCACTGTGTTGGTATCAGGGTTTCCAGCTGATGTGCTCCTCAGGGTGAACAAGTCTGCTTTTGCCTTGTAGCAGATTGGTCCGAAGCATGGGGCGCCACACACCAGGGGACACTCCAAGTCCATCTCGCCCTTGTAGTTCACTTCACAGGCTGACACAATATCCTCCTCCGGGTTCAGATGTTCAAATACTCCCCTCGGGTCACACTGGGGCATCCTGTAGTTGTAGTTTGTGTCGTTTACCATGTGCCTGTCCAGCCAACAAATCCTGTTGCCCCGTGAGGAATCTATGAAGGCCATGTACCATTGCGAGAGCACAACGGGTTTCCAAGTGTCCCTCCTGACTACCATCACTAGCCTAGAGGAGGACAGGGAACGGCTTGCAACTGGTATATTGGTGTAAGATTCTGTTATGAAGCCCGGTTCGCACCCAGTCATATCTGACCTCAGTACACCTTGAGCGCATGAGAGTAAGTGCTGATGGGCTCCCTGGAAGGTGAACGTGATGGCATTGAGCTGTATGGCCAAATTGAAGGCTCCGCTCTTCCAGGTGTCAAGCAACCCATTTAACCTAATGGTATCGTTGGACCCCGGCTGCTGCTGATTGTACAGGAGAGGATCTGCATTTAGGGGAGCGTATGATAAGGTGCTGGGAAAATTGTTAACTACATTTTCCAGTGCTCCTTCGATCAGGGTCATGTAGTATTGCATCACATCCACCACGTGAGGATCCGAAGTTAAGACCTTACCGTGGTATGACAAGAGTTTGGACACGGGATCGGACATGGCCAAGTTCTGGTTGTTGCTGATATGCGTGTCCATGACAGCAGCCAGATCGTTAAAGGCTGAGTTGAGCAATGTCATGACCCTATTATATTCCAGTGTGGCTGTTGACAATGTACTAGTTGCAACGTGCCAGGTGCCAGAGGAACACAATTGATCACAACCTTTATGAGTGAGGTAACCCTCTGCAGGCCACCTGGGAACATTTTGGGTACTTTACTTCGAGTTGGGTCCAGTTGAGGTTTATAAAGAAATGGTAGGCAGTATGGGAGCTGCGCCTCTCCCATGTGCGTATCTTCCATCTGCCTGGGTTGAGTATCACCCTGTGGTCGAGGGTGGCGGGAGACACGTTACCGTTTCTGATTAAACGACCTGGTCCTGAAGCTAGACCTTGCCTCCTGGGGTTCCCGGCACCTGCGGTTAAAGGTGATTCTTGACTAGACACAGGGTAAACAATAGGAAGCAGAGCTAACAGTAGCATATACATGGATCTGAACAAGGTTGCACTGTGGTTGGTCATGGCGATGGTGGTGGGGTTCACTGCACTTTCCTATAGCGTTGTTGGCTATAGAGACTCCCTTGACACATCCAGCAAAGCATTGTGAGTATGCTAATGTTGATTAGTACAGCTAGTACAGTCGAGCTCAGACATAGTGCAGAGGTGCGGGTTGATATAGACATTACGTTCTTCACTGTCTGCACTGTCATCAGCTCATTCTCTTCGATCAAGGTACTGAGTTGAGAGAAGACATAACTCCTAGCCTTGACAGTGTGGTTCATCATGTTCATGCAATTGTAGGTGTTCTGAAAGAACTCATCTGAGTATGGTAAGTGGTCAGCAAGAATCAGGTCCATTTCAGGGCAATAGAGTAACGCTAGGGGTTGCACAATCTGTGTGGTGAGCGGTCCCACTGTTGTAATATACCTTTTCACCTTGGAGACGAGAGGCTCTTCTGTGTGCATGTAGTAACCCGGCCTGGGCTGAGGAAAGGACATTTTCTCCGATCCGAAGGAGAATGGTTTGAGTTCACGTGGGATTGTAACGCGTTTCGCACCGTGGTTAACATGGATTATCATTTTAATAAAGATTTCCATTGATGATTCCATATGGCTAGAGATTGCAATCGGATACCCGGTGCCCCCTTGTGGCCAATTGTTATCAACATAGTCTCCCAGCTCCATGCAAGAACTGGAGCCTCTGATGCACTCAACAGTTTTCGATATCAAGTACATACTGTCAATGATTGCTGACAAGCCCTTTGAGCCTTGGTGAGAGGGCAGGGTGATGCTACTTGTCATTACTTGCTTGCTGGACAGCCAACCTTCTTCCTCTCTAGTCAGTGAAGTTGTTCCGAGCCAGCGGCTCCAGTCAACTATACTCTGGACAACAGCCTGTCTCGAATGTCTGGTGACAGGTAATGACACCAATAGCCTAGCACGATGCTCAGCCCCGCTAATGTAGCTGTCGCAACCTTTTGTAAGGTTCTCGTGTGCTTCACTCTGTATACCAAATGAAGGGAACCGGAGGCCATTGCTCCTTACAATGGTAGAATGTGAAAGGATGCAAATCATGTCCCTATCCTGATCAACGAAGGCTATAGTATCCTTATAATTCAAGTTGATAGCCTGTGCACCTTAGGTTATAAACTTAACCCTCTCGATAGCATTCCGGATGATGTGTTCACTAACGGGTAAAGGAGCGCCTACGTTCATGTTTGAGGACAAGCCCAATCTCAGGTTAGGCATGTCGGGAACCAGGACAAAGCTTTTGGTGAGAGTTATCCCCTGGGTGGCGTGCTGGAAAAACATTGAACTTTCCAGTTTGTACACTCCATCCACGTGACCGTACGAGTATGCTCCGTCTCCGAACGTTGAGTTTCTGGTGTACCGGTAATGTAAAGTGCGGAGCTTGGTGGCTCTCAGGTTGATTATGTTTGAGAGCTCCGTGAAGGTCGGCAGGCCTTCGGTGTTACCAAAGGTGTAGTCAAGGTATCCCAGGGAGTATCTACACACACCCCACTTGGCCATATCTGCTATTATCCCGGCAAGGTCTCGCATAGAATAATGGACCCTATTGTCATCCAAGATGACATGGTCAAAGTTGGCATGTCTGTTGAGCAACAGCGGCCACTTGCAGTCAATGTTTGGGGTGTAGTCGCTCGATGTCACGGTCACCACTATCCCGGCGCGGTTCTTCGATATCTTGCATAGCTCCTCACATACCAATAATCCTGTCCTCTCTGGGTACTCTTCCTCACGGGGTAACCTGATTGCGTAAGGGTCACCTGAGGTGTACTCTCCTACGGTCCAACGACCAGGTCTTACCTGCTTACACCCTGTCTTATTGTGAGTGAATATGGATATAGTGTCCAGGTTCAGAAAGGCTCCATGTGACGCCACGAGTAGACCCAATTGCCGTAGAGCAGTCTCTGCTTGCTCCTGCTCAGACTCCAAATGGTATGATTGTGTGTAATTGCCATACTGATGACAGGGAGTGTACTGCTGAAATGGCAAACTGTTCCCTTCTGTATCCTCATTGTCTACTGGATGTTTGATGTTGGGGCAGATGATAATTATGTCTCTTTCCCTACACACTATACAGTTCATGCTTGTTACTGGTGTGTCATGACACGCTGGAATGGGGTCATCCTCAGGGCTATTGTAAAGGATGTTGTTAACTTTTTCATATATTGTTATAGGTCCAGAGCATCTCTCTGTGTTACAGCATTTAAAGTAATTGTAGTTAGTTATGTATTCCACATTGTAATCTGTGTAGTACCTTTTGGTCCTTATGACATCGGCAATCTGGTATGCTGAGATCCCAGGTATCAACTCTAACTTTGATCCGTATAGGTTGTTGCCTCCTGGGGTTCCCGCTAATATATAGGTTGTTGATAATATCAAAGTCTGACGCCTTTAATGTCTCGACATTCATGTTGATGACTATCACCCAAGGACCTCGGTTCAACTGGGACTGCAAGGTTAATATCCAGTCAAGTACAGCAGCCAGCTCTTCCTGGTATGGGTCAGGTCGGAACGAGTGTAACACCGATCTTACCCCCCCAGCCCTGTCGGATGATAGTTTTAAGGGTATCCTCTGCCGCAAGTGGTGTATACACCTGGGACCGTTTCACAGCATTGTACTTCTATGGGCATGTACTGATCATTGAGAGTCGGGGGAATGTATTCCATTAGGATGTCGAAGTCGACGAGTACGACATCACATCTCATCATGTCTAGAGGAGCGGACGGGTTGTCTCGTGTTGGTCCAGACAAGAGGGCGAACACGTACATTGTGACTAGACAGAAGCGTTCAGTTTTAGGTGGGACCGAACCATATAGGACCCATATAGGAGTCCAGTCGTTGTGGCTGCCCTCCACTCCTTTTAACAGGTGTGCGAACGGGGTCGTGATGCACGTAGGCGAGCACAGACCACCGGGCTTGGCGTAGTGTAGCAGAGCCTGGTTGCAATTGCAGGACTGGTGCAGCTTCGTTTTCCACAGGCAGTTGACATCGAAACTACTTTGTAACCCTAGCATGCTTTTCAGATCAGTGTCATAGAGTTCGAGATTGATGTGGAAGGAGTCCAATCTGCCGCAGGTGAAGTCTTCTTTGACCAGGGAGATATCGAAAACGTACACGAAGAAGCCAACCGATTCAATTGCGGTCCAGTTCCGGCCTCTAGGAATGTTGTATTGAGCCTGCCTGGAAACACGACCCGGAGTGTCTGCCCACAACACCCACTTACTCCAAGGCTTGCCCCTGAACCAATATAGCACTTTAGGTATGTACCTTTTCTCCACGCCAAAGGGGATGGTGAGTTTGGTCTCTACGAGAAGCATGTCATGTTCCCCTATCCACAAAGGATTGTTTAGGAAGTGAATGGCTAACTCAGGTTTCACATCTTCCCCAGTAACAAATGGTTTCACCAGGGTGTCATACAGTTGCTTTGAGGTGTGGTAAAAGGAGAGCTTATTCAGCCTGTAGTACAGTGATTCCGCTGGGAGCCCCATGCCATGTAAAAAAAAATCTAAATTGAACATACGCTGGGTCAGTTGTGCATAACCGGTCATGTCTCTGCAAAGTGTCCCTACTATGCCATTAGGTATGTCCCGCACCCAGGTTGTAGTCAGCTCCTTGAGCGTATCAAGGAAGTGTTTTGAATGTATATCGGTGAAGAGGTCCTGCACCTTATAATGTTCAGGATTACCGCAAATTGTGTTATGCCAGAATGTGCCGGGTAGGATCACACTTTCATTTTTTGGACAAGTGAAGGTTACACGTCTCTTCACCTTGATAAATCCCCAGGAAAAAGCCTGTAGGACACACGGCTGCACATCGTCTTCCTCTTGGGTCCTTGTAACGCATGGCTGGTTGCCCCAGAGGACACCTGTAAAGACATAGTCCAACACCGCTGTCGGAAAACCCAACAAGAGCAAATGGTGAGTCGTGCGTTTCGGAGCAGTATTCTACATCATTACGGCAGTGCCGTAAATTGGTCTTTACCAATATATGATCACGTCTGTTAATTTAAAAGAAAGTCACATATGACCGAGCCTGGCAAGGTAACAATGGAAACGACCAAGCAGAAAACGCTCCTGAGTCTTTTCGACGGCACAGGCAGTATTTGCAGGCCATTCGTCCAAGCTGGCTGGACCGTGCGAAAACTAGACATCGATGGTGGACACGGGGCTGATATCGTTGTAGACATATACGAAACTGGGACCCTGTCACAGAGTGGCAAGGGCCAGCTCCCGACGTTATAGTAGCCAGACCACCTTGTGAAAACTACAGTATAGCAAGGACTAATGCCAATATCCCGAGGAACCTGAAGCTTGCAGATTATCTGGTTGAAAAGACTATAGACATCATAGAGCACTTCCATACAATCAACCCTAACATGCAGTACTTTGTGGAAAACCCAGACTCTAGTCTGCTCTGGAAGAGATGGGTTTCGCACAGGCTTTACGAAGACATCGAGAATCACACGTTGAGCGTATTTGTGAAGTGGATAAATGATGGTGAAGGGAAGAAAACATGTCAGCAGGTCACCTAGGCCAAGAGCAAGGGGTTCAAGATGTCTTGTAAAGACCCAAGGGCTGTCAGACTCGATTATTGTCAATACGGTGCAAAGTACAGAAAGAGGACTCGGTTCATGACCAACAACCCATTCAGAGGCAGGAAGTGCAGAAAGGCCTGTAGCAGCATCAGCAACAGGAAGCACATGGAGGTAGCTCGAGGCCCTAGATCGTCATCGGATAGAAAGGGAGCACCACAAGGAAAGAAAGGCCATACATTAGACGAGCTACATGCCTACCCGGACGCTATCACGGCCAAGATTCTTTATCACGTTCACAAAGCCTCCCCCCGTGAGAGACACGGCCCCATTCGACCGGAGCCCAAATTGACTCCACTTAGGAATTGATGGTGACAGTTACTTTTTTCTTTTATTTATTTTATAATGTTACACTCTGTCTTATTGAATGTCAATGCTATCCATGCAATAGGTAATATAGTCTGTTGTCATATAAAGTAACGATATTGGAAATTGAAATAAAAGACATAAAGATACTAAGGTTGGTATTTTATTCAACAAAGAACTTTTGTATACATACACATTTAAGTCAGTTAGCAGACACTCTTATTCTGAGCGACTTACAGTAGTGAATGCATACATTTCATGATTATTATTTTATTTTTTTAGTACTGGCCCACTGTGGGAACCAAACCCACAACCCTGGCGTTGCACACATCATACTGGTGTTACAAACACCATGCTCTACCAAGTGAGCCACAAAGTTACATGTCAGAGTACAAACCATTTCGTTTTGACCGGGCTAGGGTGATCTTCTCCCTTGTCTAATTATTTAAAAATTCTCAAAGCTTGAAGTTTTTCAAGTGCACCGGACCCCGAGCAGCACTTGGTGGTTAGCTTCTCTTCACAGTTTAACACAGTGTTCGTTTCCATGTCAGCCAAAGATAGATCGCCCGTTATCTCGGTCTGCTGAGAATCTGTATGTTCCAGCTGCCTAATCTTCAGAATAGAGAGAGTGAGAGCAAGCTGGAAATACGGAGAGCGAGAGAAAGATAAAGGGAGGGAGGGAGGGCTAGCCCTAAAACGGTGCAAGGGACAGGAGTAGAGAGAGTGAGAGCAAGCTGGATATAGCGAGAGCGAGAGAAAGAGTAAGGGAGCGAGGGCTAGCCCTAAACAGAGCCAGGGACAGGCATAGAGAGAGTGAGAGCAAGCTGGAAATACGGAGAGCGAGAGAAAGAGAGAGAGAGGGAGGGAGCGAGGGCTAGCCCTAAACAGAGCCAGGGACAGGCATAGAGAGAGTGAGAGCAAGCTGGAAATAGGGAGAGGGAGAGAAAGAGAAAGGGAGGGCAACAGAGCACCCGTTGGATACATGAGGGTTGCTCCGCCCAGTTCGTATTCCCAGAACCAAAATGCTCTCAGTCTGTCAGTGACAGGGCTCGGGTGAACTTCTCCCTTTTCTAATTATTTACAAATTCTCAAAGCTTGACGTTTTTTCAACTGACTTTTTTCTTTCATAATGTTACACTCTGTTTTATTGAATGTCAGTGCTATCCATGCAATAGGTAATATAGTCTGTTGTCATATAAAGTAATAATATTGGAAATTGAAATAAAAGACATAAAGATACTCATGTTTGTATTTTGGTGTTTTATTCAACAATGCACTTTTGAATACATTCACATACATAGATACATGTCAGAGTACAAACCATTTAGTTTTGACCGGGCTAGGGTGAACTTCTCCCTTGTCTAATTATTTAGAAATTGTCAAAGCTTGAAGTTTTTCAAGTGCACCGGACCCCGAGCAGCACTTGGTGGTTAGCTTCTCTTCACAGTTTAACACAGTGTTCGTTTCCATGTCAGCCAAAGATAGATCGCCCGTTATCTCGGTCTGCTGAGAATCTGTATGTTCCAGCTGCCTAATCTTCAGAATAGAGAGAGTGAGAGCAAGCTGGAAATACGGAGAGCGAGAGAAAGAGAAAGGGAGGGAGGGAGCGAGGGCTAGACCTAAACAGAGCCAGGGACAGGAATAGAGAGAGTGAGAGCAAGCTGGAAATTGGTCGAGCGAGAGAAAGAGAAGGGAGGGCAACAGAGCACCCGTTGGATACATGAACCTTGGCCCCGTTGGACACATCAGTCACGCTTGGTAAACTTTGTGCTGGTCACAGTTAGACAACAGAGCTCCCATGGATACATGAGTCACGATTGGATAAATAGGGCAGCTTGGGTTACAGGTTAATTTGTGGTTACAAATGTATAATAGAAGTCCAGTAGGACACATGAGGCATGGTTGGATAGCTCAGCAGTATCAGGATAATACAGTCATGCTCTGATAACATAGTCTTTGTGGGGTATATCAGTCATGGTCCAATAACCACCCAGTGTTGAGTTTACTGTGGTTGAAGATTATGTTATCCAGCCAATGGTAGGCGATGTCATTACAGACTGCCATGTAAAAGCTCCTACTCAAGGCACATCCACTTCACAACCCTGGAGTCACTGAGAGATGTCTAACAGGCTCCCATTCTACTTCCTTTAAAAGCTGGTTCATATGATAACAAGACCTGTCTATGAGAGGTGATAGTCATCGATACATACTCAACACACCGAAGATGGCCGGTGTAACCACCAAATATATTGTCGCAGACCACCCTCCTTGGTATTACAAATCAGATTACAAAGATGTCTTCACTTGTACAAGTACACAAGGACTGTTTGATAAAGTGGTCAACCTCATGATGTGTAAGCAACAGACACTTTCAGAGAGAGAGAAAAGGTACAAACCGAAAACCATATGCAAGATAATCAGGGATATGGTAATCAAGGACTCTAACCTCTATGTGCTACGCGCCTACTCAACAGCCAGTGTAATCCCGTGGCGCGATATTCAAATACCTCAAAAATGCAAAAACTTCAATTTTTCAAACATATGACTATTTTACACCATTTTAAACATCTAGACGTTCCGCTAGCGGAACACCTGCTCCAATATCCAATGATAGGCGTGGCGCGAATTAAACATTCCTCAAAAATACAAAAACTTACATTTTTCAAACATATGACTATTTCACAGCATTTTAAAGACAAGACTCTCCTTTATCTAACCACACTGTCCGATTTCAAAAAGGCTTTACAGCGAAAGCAAAACATTAGATTATGTCAGCAGAGTACCCAGCCAGAAATAATCAGACACCCATTTTTCGAGCTAGCATGTAATGTCACATAAACCCAAACCACAGCTAAATGCAGCACTAACCTTTGATGATCTTCATCAGATGACAACCCTAGGACATTATGTTATACAATACATGCATGTTTTGTTCAATCAAGTTCATATGTATATAAAAAAACAGCTTTTTACATTAGCATGTGACTAGCATGTGACTAGCATTCCCACCGAACACTGCCGGTGAATTTACTAAATTACTCACGATAAACGTTCACAAAAAGCAGAACAATTATTTTAAGAATTATAGATACAGAACTCCTCTATGTACTCGATATGTGCGATTTTAAAATAGCTTTTCGGTGAAATCACAATTTGCAATATTCTCAGTAGATAGCCCGGCATCACAGGGCTAGCTATTTAGACACCCAGCAAGTTTAGCACTCACCAAAGTCAGATTTACTATAAGAAAAATGTTATTACCTTTGCTGTTCTTCTTCAGAATGCACTCCCAGGACTTCTACTTCAAGAAGAAATGTTGGTTTGGTCCCAAATAATCCATTGTTATATTCAAATAGCGGCGTTTTGTTCGTGCGTTCAAGACACTATCCGAAAGGGTAAATAAGGGTGGCGAGCATGGCGCATTTCGTGACAAAAAAAAATCAAAATATTCCATTACTGTACTTAGAAGCATGTCAACCGCTGTTTAAAATCAATTTTTATGCCATTTTTCTCGTAAAAAAGCGATAATATTCCGACCGGGAATCTGCGTTTAGGTAAAAAGAGGAAAGAAAATAAAGCACGGGGTCGACTCGTGCACGCGCCTAAGCCCATAGTACTCTGATCGGCCACTTGCCAAACGCGATAATGTGTTTCAGCCAGAGGCTGCCTCGATATCATTCAGCTTTTTCCCGGGCTCTGAGAGCCTATGGGAGCCGTAGGAAGTGTCACGGGACAGCTAAGATCCTCACTCTTCAATAAACAGAGACAAGAAGAACGACACCTTGTCAGACAGACCACTTCCTGCATGAAATGTTCTCAATTTTTTGCCTGCCATATGAGTTCTGTTATACTCACAGACACCATTCAAACAGTTTTAGAAACTTTAGGGTGTTTTCTATCCAAAGCCAATAATTATATGCATATTCTAGTTACTGGGCAGGAGTAGTAACCAGATTAACCTGTTAGGGCTAGGGGGCAGTATTGACACGGCTGGATAAAAAACATACCCGATTTAATCTGGTTACCACTCCTACCCAGTAACTAGAATATGCATATACTTATTACATATGGATAGAAAACACCCTAAAGTTTCTAAAACTGTTTGAATGGTGTCTGTGAGTATAACAGAACTCAAATGGCAGGTCAAAACCTGAGAGATTCCTTTACAGGAAGTGGCCTGTCTGACCATTTCTTGAACTTCTTTTCCATCTCTATCTTTTACTAAGGATCTCTGCTCTAACGTGACACTTCCTACGTCGTTCATAGGCGCTCAGAGCCCGGGAAAAACCTGAATGTCGTCATCCCAGCCCCAGGCTGAAACACATTATCGCCTTTCTCAAGTGGCCGATCAAGGGACTCTGGGCTTAGGCGCGTGACCCGACCGCCCCCGCCTTTGTGATTTTTTCCTCTGTTTGCCGAAAAGGAGATTCCCTGTCGGAACATTATCGCTTTTCTACGAGAAAAAAGGCGTAAAAATTGATTTTAAACAGCGGTTGACATGCTTCGAAGTACGGTAATGGAATATTTAGATTTTTTTTGTCACGAATCTGGAACGCACGAACAAAACGCCGCTATTCGGATATAACGATGGATTATTTTGGACCAAACCAACATTTTTTATTGAAGTAGCAGTCCTGGGAGTGCATTCTGACGAAGACAACAAAAGGTAATCAAACTTTTATAATAGTAAATATGATTATGGTGAGTGCTAAACTTGCCGAGTGTCTAAATAGCTAGCCCGTGATGCCTGGGCTATGTACTTAGAATATTGCAAAATGTGCTTTCACCAAAAAGCTATTTTAAAATCGGACATATCGAGTGCATAGAGGAGGTCTGTATCTATAATTCTTAAAATAATTGTTATGCTTTTTGTGAACGTTTATCGTGAGTAATTTAGTAAAATGTTAGCGAATTCCCCGGAAGTTTGCGGGGGGTATACTAGTTCTGAACGTCACATGCTAATGTAAAAAGCTGGTTTTTGATATAAATATGAACTTGATTGAACAAAACATGCATGTATTGTATAACATAATGTCCTAGGGTTGTCATCTGATGAAGATAATCAAAGGTTAGTGCTGCATTTAGCTGTCTTCTGGGTTTTGGTGACATTATATGCTAGCTTGAAAAATGGGTGTCTGATTATTTCTGGCTTGGTACTCTGCTGACATAATCTAATGTTTTGCTTTCGTTGTAAAGCCTTTTTGAAATCGGACAGTGTGGTTAGATTAACGAGAGTCTTGTCTTTAAATAGCTGTAAAATAGTCATATGTTTGAGAAATTGAAGTAATAGGATTTTTAAGGTTTTGAAAATCGCGCCACAGGCTTCAAGTGGCTGTTACGTAGGTGGGACGAATTCGTCCCGCCTAGCCCATAGAGGTTAAATCGGGTACGTTTTTTATCCAGCCGTGAAAATACTGCCCCCTAGCCATAACAGGTTAACGGTGGCTCCTGTATCAAGATAGCTGGCACAGACACCGTTCCTTTCAATCGAACCCTATCTGTGTATGATGACGACAACAGGCAGGCTCTCATCAATGTCTTAGCCTTCATAATGTCAAACAGTCTCTGGGCATCGGACAGTGCAAAAGGAGCTTTAGACATTCTAGTTGCTTCTGCCCGAGGGGAGTTTCAATTCACATGCGGCCTGTGCTCAACAATAGGTCTTGCCAGGGTTATCATGGGACCCAGTGGAATATCATCCTTTTCTTTTCCCCAGTGTGCAGACAGTTACGTCTGCATACCTTCTCATCACCTCAGCACTGACAAGGACTATGATGCTCTCAGAAATGTCCTAGCTCTTTTGCGATCTGCCTGCCTTGACGACCTTGGGATTCTCCACAGAGTCACTCAGGAGATGGCAATGGCAAGCCCGCGAGCCTTCCAAGACCTCAACTGTACATCTTTCCCTCCTAGACACATGTATGGTGAGGGCATTGTCATCCCATATGCTGTGATGAAATACGTCACCGCACTGTACCAGACCATGAGTGAGTACGCGGACAACATTGCCATTGTAGACGGAAATAGGCCTCACGTCAAAGTCTTGATCCAGAGCCCCTCTGATAACATAGGTGAAATCACTGGACATCTCTCAATCACCATACTCTATGGAACAACACTCTGGGACATATACACAAAACTCATCCATGGGCTGAGGCTTGCGGAGGGGTGTGAGGAAGAAGACATTGACAGTATTGCTACTGTCACACAGTTAAGCACCGAGGTGTTGATCAGGAGAACCCAGTTGAAGTTTATGTTGAATAACCATATGTCTTTAAAGGATTGGTATAACTTTTACTATGGTTCGACATGTGTATAGGTTAACACCAATTGTGTGATATGTACAGGTGGACTATGTTATACAGTAATGTTTCACAAATATATTGAATAAAGGCACAAGACACATCTCCCTGGTTGATCATTCATTTGGTTTATTCATGTGAAGACAAACTACATTCTAGCTGGAATGGCATTATACAATAATTATAGAATAGCTTACACAGAGTATGTTATGAAAAGAGTTCACTATGGGTAGACAGGCTTGCTTGGAAGAATACCCCAGAGCTGAGAGAGAGAGAGAGAGAGAGAGAGAGAGAGAGAGAGAGAGAGAGAGAGAGAGAGAGAGAGAGAGAGAGAGAGAGAGAGAGAGAGAGAGAGAGAGAGAGAGAGAGAGCTCATGTATGAGAGAGAGAGAGAGAGAGAGCTCATGTATGAGAGAGAGAGAGAGAGAGAGCTCATGTATGAGAGAGAGAGAGAGAGAGAGCTCATGTATGAGAGAGAGAGAGAGAGAGAGCTCATGTATGAGAGAGAGAGAGAGAGAGAGCTCATGTATGAGAGAGAGAGAGAGAGAGAGCTCATGTATGAGAGAGAGAGAGAGAGAGCTCATGTATGAGAGAGAGAGAGAGAGAGAGCTCATGTATGAGAGAGAGAGAGAGAGAGAGCTCATGTATGAGAGAGAGAGAGAGAGCTCATGTATGAGAGAGAGAGAGAGAGAGAGCTCATGTATGAGAGAGAGAGAGAGAGAGAGCTCATGTATGAGAGAGAGAGAGAGAGAGAGAGCTCATGTATGAGAGAGAGAGAGAGAGCTCATGTATGAGAGAGAGAGAGAGAGAGAGCTCATGTATGAGAGAGAGAGAGAGAGAGAGCTCATGTATGAGAGAGAGAGAGAGAGCTCATGTATGAGAGAGAGAGAGAGAGCTCATGTATGAGAGAGAGAGAGAGAGCTCATGTATGAGAGAGAGAGAGAGAGCTCATGTATGAGAGAGAGAGAGAGAGCTCATGTATGAGAGCGAGAGAGAGAGAGCTCATGTATGAGAGCGAGAGAGAGAGAGCTCATGTATGAGAGCGAGAGAGAGAGAGAGCTCATGTATGAGAGCGAGAGAGAGAGAGAGCTCATGTATGAGAGCGAGAGAGAGAGAGAGCTCATGTATGAGAGCGAGAGAGAGAGAGAGCTCATGTATGAGAGCGAGAGAGAGAGAGAGCTCATGTATGAGAGCGAGAGAGAGAGAGAGCTCATGTATGAGAGCGAGAGAGAGAGAGAGCTCATGTATGAGAGCGAGAGAGAGAGAGAGCTCATGTATGAGAGCGAGAGAGAGAGCGCGCTCATGTATGAGAGCGAGAGAGAAAGGGTGGGAGGGAAGAATAGCCCAAATTTGAGAGAGAGAAGCAACTGAGAGAGAGAGGGTGGGAGGGAGTAAATTTGAGCCAGTCAATGTTAGACAACAGAGCTCCCATTGGATACATGAGGGTAGCTCCGCCCAGTGCATAGTCTCCGAATCGAAATGCGCTCAGTCTGTCAGTGACTGGGCATGGGTGAACATCTCCCGTGTGTGTGAAAGAGAAAGGGTGGGAGGGAAGAATAGCCCAAATTTGAGAGAGAGAAGCAACTGAGAGAGAGAGAGGGTGGGAGGGAATAATAGCCCGCATTTGAGAGAGAGAGAGAGAGAGGGAACTGAGAGAGAAACATAAAGGGTGGGAGGGAAGTATAGGCCGCATTTGACACATGAGGTGTGGTTGGATAGATGTAATCTTTCTCAGATGGACATTTGAACCAGGTTTGGAAAAATGAGCCATGCTTAGATAGCTCAGCTGTAGCAGGGGTAAACAGTCATGCTCATATAACAGAGTCTTTGTGTGGTGTATCAGTCATGGTCCAATAACCAACCAGTGTTGAGTTACTCTGATTGCAGGTGATGTCGCTACAGACTGTATGTAAACTCCCCTACATAAGGCATCTCCACTTTCTAGAGAGCTTGAGAGAGGTCTAACAGGCTCCCATTCTACCCAACAGACTACAGTGGGCCACCTGTTATTTAACGGCTGGTTCATATGAAGGAAACACAACAACCGTCTATAAGAGGTGATAGACATAGATAGATACTGAACATAGCGACCATGGCAGGTTTGACCACAAGATATATTGTGGCAGACCACCCTCCTTGGTATTACAAATCGGATTACAAAGATGTCTTCACTTGTAAAAGTACACAAGGACTGTTTGATAAAGTGGTCCACCTGATGATGTGTAAGCAACAGGCGCTTTCGGAGAGAGAGAAAAGGTACAAACCAAAAACAATCTACAAGATTATCAGGGATATGGTAATCAAGGACTCTAACACTATACAGGAACAACAACCATCGCGTTTGTTATTGCTTGCGCTGATGGACCTAGTGGACATTGCAAGTGGTACAGGCTTTGAGTCTATGTCAGCTGTAGACAAGGCTGGTGTCAAGCACGTGCTACTGGCACACGGTAACTACACAAACTTCTTTATACCGACTAAAGAACTGATAAGTCCCAAGGGTAAGAAGGTGATTCCAGTGGTCACACAGTACTCTGAAAAACACAACTTTGTCTACTGCGACAGCAACAGGTCCATGATTGGAACCTACACCGTTGGCATCCCCAAAAATGGGAAAGGCAATGGGAAGTCATACTTCGTCCAAGAGGTACTATTTGTCCCGGGACCCGAGAGTCTCGACTTGCTGAAAACTGTCACTGGTAGCATGTTCGAATTTTGGGACTTGACCCTGGAGGTGCCCACTCACTCTACAGCACTCACCCCTTCCTTTCAACAGATTCAGCCTGTCCAGTTGTTACGCACAGAGGACAAGACAATGTCCGCCCAGGTTCTAGTCTCTCACATGGAAGAGATAGCCCCCATGTGCTGCGTACTAGGCACTGCTTCGGCTGACATGTTGAAGAAAAAGAGAGAGACAAGAGTTGATTGTTTCATGGAAAGTGAAGTGATATGTGACCTAAAGCACTTCCATTATGAGAACCATGACCCTCGTACTGTCTACTTTAGAAGGAGCAGCAAGTTCCTGGATGGCAAGCGGGTGAACCTGGTACCTGTTGTCGTACTGAGAAAGAGCCAGGCTCTGGCTACTGAATTGTACGTGTCTACTACTGTGAGGTTTTGCAGGGCCGTGAAGCAATCATGCGTCAAGGGCAACGGTGAGCTGGTGAGCAATTGGAATGACACACTACAGGAGCTTGAGAGAGACACGTTTATCACTGGGGCCGAAATGTATCAGGAGATACACAATCCCGCATTGGCAGCGTTCATCAAGCGTGTGAATCCAACCAGCTGGTGCAATTACATACCAAAGCACGTGGAGAGTATGATTAGTGACCCTATCATGGTGGAAGTGGTAGAACTGGCCATTGTGTATATGGACTGTAAGATCCCCAATGCCTTTGCCGTGGCAGAGCTACTACACTGCCCACTTCAGAAGGTGAAAGACTACGTAATGTTCTGGAACATGTACTCCTCTGACAAGATCATTCACACAGCAGTAAAAAAGAAGCGTGCCAGTATGGTGGAGCAGCAGATGAGCAAGGACTGGTTAGAGTTGGCTCAAATTACGTGCAGATACATGCGACGGAAGTATGGTAGCGATGATGAAAATCATGAAATGGCTTCAGCGCGTGAAGAGCTGTTTAAACCCCACACACCTGACAACGTAGCCAAAGCCCAAAGGACCTGGCACTCTCTGATCAAACACGATACAAGCAAGGTGAAGGACAAGGATTTGGTAAAGATGTATACCACTGCCAAGGTGCTATTTTTAAAACTCCGCACCTATCACAACAAATTAAAGAAATACCTGAAGGTAGGAGAGGGAGAGAGAGAGAGGTGTGATCCAGATAGCGAATCATCCTCACCACACTCTACCCAAGTGCAAGACCCTGATATGTCCTCTAAGAATCTGGCTCATGTTGACAAGCACAGCAAAGAGGAAACTGGGACTGGTGACAGTGAGAAGTCTGACACTTGTTACTCTATAGTCACACCTGAAACAATTCCCATTTCGACGTGGATCAAGAACCTTCCCACTCTGCTGCTGAGTGAACCTTGGTTGAAAGATGAAAGTCTCAGGAGAGACGCTGTTTGTACTCTCCTCGGATTGGATAACACCCTTTTGGACAAAAGACACGTGGACATCCTCGCAGATTGGGTCATCAAAAACGAAACCATTGTAAATACACTTCAGAGCCACGGCTTGCAGGACAGACTCAGCAAAGCCCTGATTGATAGCTTAGAGTGTATGTCCACCAACAATTGGAGACGCAAGATATCAGTATCCTTCCAGGGTACCCTGTATCAACCCAGGGGTGATTCGGCTCAACCTGGGGCAAACATGTCCAGAAGGGGTGATTCGGCTCAGCCTGTTGCAAACCTGTCCAGATCAATGAAGCATGGAGCCGAGAGAGCGAAACGAGATTCCTGTAGCACCCACATTGGCAAACGTGCTAAGAAGCAAAGACCTTTGCAGATGACCAAACCGGTATATCGGGATCGATCGGCTTATAAGTCAAATGAGTCAGTGGGCAGAAAGATATCATGGGGTCAGGGTTTCAAAAAATACTACGACTCACAAGTTCACAACCTGTCCCCCAGGTGCAGTGGTGATGATGACCACCCTTGGCTGAGCCAAGCAGAGGAAGCCACCACCGAAGAGGAAGATTGTAATGTAGATGAGAGTAACATCCCCGGTGACGACTTGGAGGCTACAATGGGCTATGACAACAGCGAGGCCTTTGACGAATATGATTACAGTGACTCATTCATAAATGACCCATCTACTGGCAACGAACATAGCAGTGAAGAGGAAGAGGAGGATGATGCATTCTGTGCTCAGGTGAAAAAGAGGGTAAAATTGGCTAAGTCTAAAACCAAGAATGCTAAGTGGGGACATTGGCATAACAGCTGGTCACAATCAGAGTCCGAACAGGATGCCCATACCTCTACGACTAGCTGTAGTGGGTTGAGAGAGGAAAGGAGCACATATAAACACACCCTGCTATCTGACTCGGAGGATTCTATAAGGCCAGATTGCAAGCGTGTCAAACTCACAAAACCCAAGCGCTTGCATCACAAGAGAGAATCTAAAAGGAGCAGGAGGGACAAGGGGTGTAAAGAGCCGGTTCTCAAGTTCGTAGGAAGGAAAGATAAAGTGTGTGCTAAAAAGAGACTGGTCTAACACAAGGTGTGAAATTGCAAAGACCAAGATACAAACCCACAATCGAGATTCACAACGATACAAAAACAATCTGTCCGATCCTGAAGAAGATGAGGACGACTACCAACGGGAGGGACCCGCTCAGCAAAGTATAAAAAGGGTACCTTGTTCCAAGTCAAAAAGCACTCGCTCTCCAGTTATCGATACAGACTCAGAGCAGGAGGACGTGCGCACACCTAAGAAGATACAAAAAAGCCCATTTGTCAATAGGCCCCGGGAGAACCTTGACAACCCAGGAGCCGAGAGGTCCCTAGTTCAGCAGGACGTTTCAAACCCCCAGCAACTTGTCAACCTCCCAGGTGTTACAGGTTCACATCGGAGGTCTGGTGTGTCACAAGACAAAGATCACAGATTACATGTAGATGCGGGGAAGGCAGCCAGTGTCACTGATCAAGCTGCCTGGCTAGCGGACACCACTCAACGCCAGTGTTCGGATCAGGAGGACCGCGGAGAGTATCACCATACCCATCCTTCTGAGCCTACATCCGCTGCCAAGTCAGAGTGCCAGTCAGAAGCGAACACGGGGTCTCAGTCCGAGAACGATTCCGAATTGGACTTTAATGCTCGACTGGACAAAAACCCTGCAAGGGCAAGGTGTAGCGCATCTGCAACCTTACTCTGGTGAAACTGAATATTTTGTTTCTATGTGATAACAGTTATGTCTTCCCATCTAATAAAGAAGCAGCCTGTACGTGGGCCGAAAAATGCTTACGTTATACGATATTTAGAGGGGCTGGCTAACAGTGTCTCTGTCTCACAGTTAGACGAACCGTGTACGTCTTCAGCAGTGCTGTCAGCTACGCATTCAACCTTGAGGTATAAAGCGGAGGAACCCAAGGTTGTTGTCAATACCCTGGATAGGTATCTTGTGATGAAATGATACCAATGTCTTTACTTTGATATGGAAATGTTTTAACCTGTGTGACTGCCCTATACCGAAATGTATACCCATCCTTGTACGAGATAATAAACTTGCGCTAAACGCTGTACATGCATCAGGATCTGTTTGTGTGTTGTCTTTGCATCTGTCTTCACCTGCATGCATGTAATTATAGCCCTTCTTTAACCTGTTAGGGCTAGGGGGCAGTATTTACACCGCCGGATAAAAAACGTACCCGATTTAATCTGGTTACCACTCCTACCCAGTAACTAGAATATGCATATACTTATTACATATGGATAGAAAACACCCTAAAGTTTCTAAAACTGTTTGAATGGTGTCTGTGAGTATAACAGAACTCATTTGGCAGGCAAAAACCTGAGAAGGTTTCATGCAGGAAGTGGCCTGTCTGACAAGGTATCGTTCTTCTTGTCTCTGTTTATTGAAGAGTGAGGATCTTAGCTGTCCCGTGACACTTCCTACGGCTGCCATAGGCTCTCAGAAGGCGGCAAAACGCAGAATCGTGGCTTTGCAGGCTCTGGCTGAAACAAAGTAGCGCGTTTGGGTAGTGGCTGGTTACAGTACTGTGAGACTCACGCTCGTGCCCGCATCGACCGAAAGCTGTGTTTTCTTTCCTCTGTTTAGCTAAATGGACATTAGGAATATTATCGCTTTTTTACGAGAAAAATGGCATAAAAATGGATTTTAAACAGCGGTTGACATGCTTCGAAGTACGGTAATGGAATATTTAGATTTTTTTTGTAACGAATTGCGCCATGCGCGCGACCCTTATTTACCATTTCAGATAGTGTCTGGGAGTGCTAAACTTGCCGGGTGTCTAAATAGCTAGCCCGTGATGCCTGGGCTATGTACTTAGAAAATTGCAAAATGTGCTTTCACCAAAAAGCTATTTTAAAATCGGACATATCGAGTGCATAGAGGAGTTCTGTATCTATAATTCTTAAAATAATTGTTATGCTTTTTGTGAACGTTTATCGTGAGTAATTTAGTAAATTGTTAGCGAATTCAACCGGAAGTTTGCGGGGGGTATGCTAGTTCTGAACGTCACATGCTAATGTAAAAAGCTGGTTTTTGATATAAATATGAACTTGATTGAACAAAACATGCATGTATTGTATAACATAATGTCCTAGGGTTGTCATCTGATGAAGATCATCAAAGGTTAGTGCTGCATTTAGCTGTCTTCTGGGTTTTTGTGACATTATATGCTAGCTTGAAAAATGGGTGTCTGATTATTTCTGGCTTGGTACTCTGCTGACATAATCTAATGTTTTGCTTTCGTTGTAAAGCCTTTTTGAAATCGGACAGTGTGGTTAGATTAACGAGAGTCTTGTCTTTAAATAGCTGTAAAATAGTCATATGTTTGAGAAATTGAAGTAATAGCATTTCAAAGGTTTTGAAAATCGCGCCACAGGATTCAACTGGCTGTTACGTAGGTGGGACGAATTCGTCCCGCCTAGCCCAGAGAGGATAATATAACACTGGACGCTTATAATTGTACTTGCATCACACCTTTATTAGTTGATACAACAAGGAAATACAAGGTACATACTGATATATAATATTACATATGTACAGATCCTTCATGTCACACAGTGGGGTAGCTGTTTATGGTACATGAGCATATAGGCTACGCCATCGTATAGCATAGATCTAGCTTCGTAGGTTGACTTGACATCTTCCCAAGAGCACACTCTGACATGAGAGTCGTCTGCGAGATACCAAATGTCGTTGTCGTCTCGCACATAAGCTGTGTAATGTCCACAGTAGTGAGTACCACGGTGGGCTGCAACAGCGTACAGTGTGTATACAGTAGCTACCGGTGCTTCAGGGTCTTTCATCATATATTTCAGGTCCAGTGTCTCAGGGAAAGCAAACCTTGTGCCTGTCTTGACTATATCAGTGGTATCTCTGCCAATGTTCCTAACACGTTCGATCCTCATACACACAACCTGCGGCAATGTCACTACCTTGCTGGTGATTTCAATCTGAGTTCCTGTGTGGCATTGTGTACAACGGTAGTCACAGGTGGTGAACGTGTTGTCAGTGTACAATTTGATATAGTCCTGCAGCTCTGTGGGGAGATTATCGCCTATCAACACTGTGATCGTGTTGGACTTATTGAGTGTGGACTGGACTGTGTTACAACGGAGGCAGCGCACAGCTTCCTCATTCTCAATGTCCCACAAAGAACCTATCCTCTTAGATGTCCCACAGTCGTCTGCTAGAGCGTTGATGATGCACTTGAAGACCACGTCTGAGTCCTCCTGAACATCGAAGGGGGCTCCTCTGTACAATGTCATTGCGTACACTAGTGAGCTCGGATCACACGGGGACATGTTGCCTTTGGTCATATCGTAGATGAGACACTTCAGCCTCACTGCCACCGTATTAGGAGACCGGGGATCTTGATCATCGACCAGTCGAATGAGGTCCCGCAGCTCACATGTCCAACACAGCACTTGGACAACGCTGTTGATGCTGAAGTAAGCCCCGTAATTGATGAAGCCGCACATAGTGTAATGTGGGCCAGGGAGATCAATCACCCTTGGCAGAACAACGACACAGATGCCGCCGTGACACAGTCGACAGCAGTTAAGGCTATCTAGTACTTTACGTAATTTAGTACTCGGTCACGCTGAATGTCGTCACGCCATTGAACAGCTCTCTGAGAGATAACACAGCAGACCCCTCCAGGCTCATTAGAACCATGAGTATTGTCATCTTGTAATAGTTGAGCGTGAACTCCTGCGCGGGTCCCTGTCGCTTACACTTTGTGAACAATATGACTGGGGCCCATTTGGACTCGATCTGGGACACTAAGTCGTGTGTGAAACAGCTACCGTTGTCAGTCAGTAACTCTGTTGACCGGTCCAGTTGATCTATCCTGGCAATCCCAGAGAGGGCCGAGACGTTCAGAGTCACCTTTGTCAAACCCTGCGTACAATCTAATGTTGTCACTTCGAGTCTAGATGAGCCGAATATCTTCACCCTTATCCTTAGCACTATGTTCCTAACCAGTGTACTCAGCTTAGTGTCGCCTGGGCCTTCTGCTGTCTGGTTGCCTCTGTAAGGCTGAGGTTCTCCGTATACCAGCAGTTTGCCGCAGCTTCTATTACGAGCGTCTTCTTTCTCACCCAAGTATGTTAGCCAGTCTGGTATTTCGGATGTGTAATCTCTGAACGTGAAGTATCTACCGAGTAGAGTTAAGAGGTGTGGACTTGTCCTTTCTCCGTTATTGAATTGTCTCAACCACTCAATCGAGTCGGTCAGTACCTGCGAGGTAGACGTGCCGCTACTGAGATTACAAAGCCATTTGCACAGGTTCGAGTCGGGTAAGTGCTTTGCCACCATAGTAGCACAGAGACTGGTCAAGTTCTTACATTGGTCACTGAACATCGAGGCCGATGGCTTGTTGAAGTTCCTGCTCAGATAAGGGACAATGTCGATCATCACAGCTCCTTTGCCGATAAGGATGTATCTCCATTCTGTCATGTGAGTAGGTAGCAACCTCGTATCTAGGGCCACCTTGAGCGTGAGAAACACTTGTAGCAGAAAGGCGTATACCGAGTTAGGTGAGTCTGCGACAGTCCAGTTAAACACCTGCTTGCAGTCATCGAACAACTGAGCATATTGGAAGATGAACACATCCTTGCTCATAGAGCACTTACACAATCCATCTCTAGGACCAGCAAATATAAGAGGGTGCATTTGGGTCATGCTCTGTGACTGGATAACCACGCAGTCTTTGAAGCGTGCTATCTCCTTCTCGTTGGTACTCTTCAGAATGACCATGGTTGTGTTTATCTCGCCCTCGATCCTCTTGCCTCTCATACTCACCCTATCCTCTATGTCGTCACCGATATCCTGTGCTGGCTCTGTGGCCGGTATGCTGCTGGGTGGTTTCGGTGAACCCTCGCCACTAGCGTCAGTACTGGTCCCCTTGGACTGGCTAACAATGCGGTTGTCCACACTGGCTCCCACTTGGCCTTTGGTGAGGTCTAGAGCCGTGATCATCTTGCCTCTCATATTATTCACCCTACCCTGTGTAGCATCACCGATATCCTTGACTGTGGCCAGTGTGCTACGGGGTGGGTTTGATGCATCCTTGCCACTGGCTTCAATGATAGGCCCCTGGGACGGGCAGACAATGAGGTTGTTCACACTGGCTCCCGCTTGGCCTATGGTGAGGTCTAGAGCCTTGTTAGAGTTATCACCCCTCATCACCCAAATTGCTACAGCTCAAAATGTCTGCCAAGTTATCACTCCATTCAAGGTTATTCAAATCCAGTAGCGATACATCCCTTGACACGTGCCCCTCATCAGGGGTGACTGAGTTTTCCATACCGTAAGCCTCCTTGGACTGGACGGGATGAAGTTCATCTGTCAGTTTGCGTGTCTGTTTCATATCTATTATGACGGAGGGGCGAGGATGAAGCTGCTGCTGTGGACAGTGTTGGTTCGAAGTACCCATGTCTGGACGGTCTACGTACACCCCGGGAGCCATCTTGGAAGGTCTGACCTCGGACTGATTGTCTGTTTCAGCAACCTTGCGTTTGCTATACTTGCTCTTGTATAGACATTCGAGCTCCGTGACCTTGCTCGAGTACCAAATGTACGGCTGGATAAGATCAGGAGCCAACCTGATAAGGTCTATTCCGTAGTACACTTTGGGATCGGACCCGATCACTGTAACCGGGAATCGTGTTGCCGATCTCTCTTCCACAAGTGTAGTAAGGTCCTTGGGGACACAGTCGTTGGCCACTATTATGTCGGTTGACCTATAGTTCCCTACCTGTACGGACAAGGGCATCTGTGTGGACGGGGACTGAGTATCCTTGACATCTAGCGCCAAACACTGGTATCGTCTGAGATTAAGCAGTGTGGAAGGAGACCATCTCTCTTGAGGAAACAGGGTAATGCATAGCACTCCCATGTTGACAAAAGCTTTGTCCACTATCTTGGAGCCAATGGCAGAGAGTTTGTTGCGTATAGTCCTCGCGCTGGGCCTTGTGTGTTTGTATTTAGCTTGGAGAAAGCTAGCGCTTATCGATCTCATGTAGCGTATGTCCAAAGTCTCATCGTCGTCCGGTCTGTAAACCCCTACCATATCAGATAGATTGGCAGCGTATGTCATCTTACAATATTCTTGGTCCGAACCTTTGTATTGGACCAAGGGCGAGCGGCTGTGTAACTCCCACATCACACAGTACCAGCTGAATATGTCGCTCCCCGTTGCTGAGTTCAAGCACCACAGCACTTCGGGGGCCATGTTAGTGCGGTTGCCCCGAGGGTGATCTGGGGTAGAGAAGTTGCATGATGTGCCAAAGTCGCTGATCTTGAAAGCAAAGGGTATGGCCTTTCTATCAGGCTTGATGACAAACCAAGACGTTCCTGTGTGTGAAGTCCCTGTGCTGGATGGTTCTCGATCGCAAGTATTCAAGCCCTCGGAGAGTGTCCAGTTCTACCATGGGGACTACTGAGGTGTTTTGTATACGCCACATGAACTCCTGTAGCGAGAACAGTGCTCGTTCCATGACTATAACTGCTCTACCTCCCAATTGGTAGCCTGGCATGTCACACCAAAAGCCTCCGAAGGTGCGGAGGATGTTGGGGTGTTTTATTGACACGCCGATCATCACCTCCTCCACCTGCGAGGCAATGTGCGCATAGCGACAAAATTCATTGTCTATGAAAGGAACACTCCAGTCCACCATTTCCGGAAAAAGGTTGGTCTTTGCAACTAGGTGATCGTTAACTTTAACGGTCACCCCAAAGCCTCCTCGACCTAGCACCATGTCCGGTCTGGACACCAAGTCTTCTATGTCAAATTCACATTTCGACCCCGTCGGCCCTGATATGTTAGCGTAGATGCTCCAGCGACGGTCGATTTCAGTAGGGCTTAGAGGCTTGTACATTGGCCCAAATTTGTCTATAGTCACTTTGGTTGTCCTAGGCGTAGTTGTCTTGTAGCTCATATTCGAGCAGCCATCTATCACTGGATGTTCCTGCTGAGGCATTGCTTGGAGGTCCTCAAGTGTAGCACTCGCAAACGTCGGGAATATGGGCGTCCTGCGATTGTGGACTACGGTCTGTGTTTCCCTTATCAACTTGTTCAGCTCTGGAGAGTAAGGGGCACTCATACTGCATTGTATCACCCTGAACAATACGATTGAGTCGTATTTACTGCACACGGTCGCTGGTGCGGAGTCTCGTTTTATGTATACCACTATGCGATCCTTACCCTCTAGCTGAGGTTCGTCTGAGATGCTCACCACTCCGACAGTTGTGAGACTATGCTCTGTGATAACATTGTTGAGAACTGTTACCGTGTCCTCGTTCTGTCTGAAGGTGAAGTTGTCAGGGTTTACCCCAATCCATGCCAGCACGCTTTCAACATCGTTATAACACAAGGTCTTAACGTGAAACAAATTGTAACGCTCTACCAGTCCTAGCAACCTTTCGGCATTGCTTATGGTTTGGTGCCTTAGCTGGGCCATTTCCTTTCGATAGTCCTGACATCTATGACATAGGCTACTGATCTGTAACACATCAGGTGTAGTAAATAGGAGATGAACGGTTCAGCTCGTAGAGAGATCGTGTTCTCTGAACACGCTTCCGTATCACTGTTCGAGTGCCTGATCGTGGCAGGAGCGCCAGCTATGGGTCTGTTCCAAGACAGTGGGTTGAAGAGTGGAGAAACTCTCCAGATGACATTGCAGGTCTTGAGAGATATGTGGAAGAGAGCAGATACCTTGTATATACCCAGAGGTGATGTGGAATCTCTCCATCACATGGAATGCTGTAGCACTGCGCGCAGCGGAGCACCTATCCCTGATCCGATATTATCAGAGCCTGGCAAATTCTCCAGATACTACATATATCTGTTGTTTCGTTACTGTATCACTTCAGCTGGCCCGACGACATACAACCAGCAGGGTATGATGAGTAACCGCATGATCCGCATGGGTCTGTGTGAGCCCAAGATGAAAACATTTCCCTTAGGCAATATACCCAGGAGCTGGCTCCTGTCTACAGTGTCTACAAACCTCCCCTAAGCTCCACCTAGCCAAGAAGGAAGCTTCACGAATGGGTTCCCTCAGTACCTTCCCCAGCCGCAGCATTCACCTCAACCTCTAGAGAATCATCTGTATCCCCAGCAGCAACATCTTCAGGCTCGGCCACAGCAGCATGTCCGGCAGTATAATGGAGGGGTTGACTGTACCAATCCACAGGAGCAACGCCTCGCTTTGCAATGCACCGCCAAACAGTTATATCCAGCTCTGACTGAGCACCAAGCTAGTGAATCCTCCCATAGGAAGCCCATGAGGGGTCCAAGTACTAAGCCTAAACCAAAGAATCTGTTTAGCAATGGGTGTTATGACTCAAACGTTGACAGTGAGGAGGAGTATTGAGTGTGTGAGTGTGAGTAGACCACGTAACCATAGTACCGGTCCTTAGTATATATATACGTTTATGACACAACGCAGCCTCTACAAGGCACTGAATGTAATAGCAAATATTGTATAATGTCACTCCCTGAGCTAACCTGGTTGAATAAACAGTCATTGTTATATGTAATATCAAACAGTCTACAATAGCAGTCCCTGAGTTAGAATGGTTGGAGACACGGCCCGTGTTTGGAGGATATTGTTTCTTTAAGAACACTAACAGTGGGGCTAACGACCTCAGTGAGGCTAATCACCACAGATTGCAATGGTAGCAGCAGCAGCATCCACTAGACCAGATGCGATGGCCTGTGCGAGTGAGGTGATACCGATGGAGAGACAGAACACAGAGTACGACACGTCAAGCATCGAGGCTGCCGCTGGTCCCACCGGTGCCACCCGGCGCAGTAGCGGCATGGTGTGTGGTGTGTGTTTGGAGGTGGTGCTTGAAAAAGGCAATCCGAGGGAGCGCAGATTCGGAATTCTGCCCAACTGCAGCGACTGTTATTGCCTGGAGTGTATCCGCACGTGGAGAACGGTGACATCTCACCATATCAAAACCGTTAAATTGTGCCCGGAGTGCCGAACTAGGTCGCACTTTTTCATCCCGAGTGATCAATGGGTCGAAGATAAAGAGGACAAGCTGAAACTGATACAGACTTACAAAGATTTCCTTGCAAGTAAACCGTGTCGATACTATGATCGAGGTCCTGGTACTTGCCACTTTGGCTCAAAGTGCTTCTACAAACACCACTCGCAGTGGGGAGTCCAGCTCCAGAGTTTCCAGCCCCAGAGTATACATCCCACGTGGACTATGGTGTGGCCAGAGCGCGATTACACATGGCCATTGACATCTGAGACCCAACAAGAGGAGACCGGGTACCCGTTTTACCTGAATCAAATGTTGCTCATGTTGCTGGCTGATGACAATTGAACTTCTTCTACCTATTAAACGGCTGAGTTTAGAGCTACATCTATTATCCTCCACACAAAGTCACAACCTAGGGCTGAACTGACTTTATTTGTAATATTTGTAATAGAGTTATGTTGTCATATATTGTACATGCAAGGTTCTGTGTTATAATAATATCAGGTTGTCTCTGTTTGATACTAATTGCTATTTCATATACCTTGGATGATTATTGTGTTGATGTATCATTATTACAAAATAAAGTCCGGACATTGACAAAGTGTTCGACTATGCTTTCTTTATTTTAACATCACAGCACAAGGACAAGTTCACACATACATTCACACATACACCAGAGTGCGGCGACATTTGTAAGCGTTCTTGAAAGAGGTAGTTCCGGACCCAGGGTAGCCGATTCTGCTTAAGTCGGCTCGATATCCTTTGGCTCGAAAGCTGCAGTTTCCAGGGCTGGACCTGCTGGTATCTGGAGACTCTGCGTTCCCGTTACGGATCCTGTGCACCGATCTAAACCGGACTCGTCCCTCTTGTCTCCCTTTCCTTGCTCTCATAGGGACACCCAGTCGATCCTTAACCGAGACACCCAGTCGATCCTTAACCTCTATGGGACCGGCGGGACGAATTCGTCCCACCTACGTAACAGCCACTGCCAGCCTGTGGCGCGATTTTCAAAATCTTCAAAATCCTATTACTTCAAATTCTCAAACATATGACTATTTTACAGCCATTTAAAGATAAGACTCTCGTTAATCTAACCACACTGTCCGATTTCAAAAAGGCTTTACAACGAAAGCAAAACATTAGATTATGTCAGCAGAGTACCAAGCCAGAAATAATCAGACACCCATTTTTCAAGCCAGCATATAATGTCACCAAAACCCAGAAGACAGCTAAATGCAGCACTCACCTTTGATGATCTTCATCAGATGACAACCCTAGGACATTATGTTATACAATACATGCATGTTTTGTTCAATCAAGTTCATATTTATATCAAAAACCAGCTTTTTACATTAGCATGTGACGTTCAGAACTAGCATACCCCCCGCAAACTTACGGGGAATTCGCTAACATTTTACTAAATTACTCACGATAAACGTTCACAAAAAGCATAACAATTATTTTAAGAATTATAGATACAGACCTCCTCTATGCACTCGATATGTCCGATTTTAAAATAGCTTTTTGGTGAAAGCACATTTTGCAATATTCTAAGTACATAGCCCAGGCATCACGGGCTCGCTATTTAGACACCCGGCAAGTTTAGCACTCACCATAATCAGATTTACTATTATAAAAATGTCATTACCTTTTGTTGTCTTCGTCAGAATGCACACCCAGGACGTCTACTTCAATAACAAATGTTGGTTTGGTCCAAAATAATCCATCGTTATATCCGAATAGCGGCGTTTTGTTCGTGCGTTCCAGACACTATCCGAAATAGTAAAGAAGTGTCGCGCGCTTGGCGCAATTCCTGACAATAAAATTCAAAGTATTCCATTGCCGTACGTCGAAGCATGTCAACCGCTGTTTAAAATCAATTTTTACGTCATTTTTCTCGTAGAAAAGCGATAAAATTCCGACAGGGAATCTCCTTTTCGGCAAACAGAGGAAAAAATCCCAAAGGCGGGGGCGGTCGGGGTCACGCGCATAAGCTAGTGTCTCTTGATGGGCCACTTGAGAAAGGCGATAATGTGTTTCAGCCTGGGGCTGGAATGACGACATTCTCTTTTTTCCCGGGCTATGAGAGCCTATGGACGACGTGGGAAGTGTCACGTTAGAGCAGAGATCCTTAGTAAATGATAGAGATGGCAAAGAAGTTCCAGAAATGGTCAGACAGGCCACTTCCTGTAAAGGAATCTCTCAGGTTTTGACCTGCCATTTGAGTTCTGTTATACTCACAGACACCATTCAAACAGTTTTAGAAAATGTAGGGTGTTTTCTATCCATATGTAATAAGTATATGCATATTCTAGTTACTGAGTAGGAGTGGTAACCAGATTAAATCGGGTATGTTTTTTATCCAGCCGTGTCAATGCTGCCCCCTAGCCCTAACAGGTTAACGGCTCCGTTACTAGGGACACTATGATGCGAGCCCAAGTGTACACTTGTATGCCAACTCTACTCCAGCCTTTCAGTTCAGCTCTCAGGGTTAGAAACAAGCACGCCAGCAGACACCGCAACCAAGAGGAGAGTAATCATAAGCTATTCTGCAACACACTTCACATGGTGGAGTTTGAAAAGGGTGTACTGGATCCCATAGGGGATCCCTTCAAGGATACCGTGGAGAGAGTGAACGGAGATAAGCGTACCACAGACATAATGCAGCCAATGCTGGGGGTGGCCTTCTGCGGTACTTACAGTATAGGGCTGACATCTGACAAGAAGCTCATGTGCGCCGGTGATGTGACCCGGGAAACACTGGTCGATAGGCTAGCTCCTAGAATTAGCGGAACGGGTATATTTGCCTGCAACCCCATCCAGACCACCTCTCGCTTAATCAACCCCATATTTAACCTCTTACATCTAGACATTCCGCTAGCGGAACACCTACTCCAATATCCAATGATAGGCGTGGCGCGAATTACAAATTCCTCAAAAATACAAAAACTTCAATTTTTCAAACATATGACTATTTCACAGAATTTTAAAGACAAGACTCTCCTTTATCTAACCACACTGTCCGATTTCAAAAAGGCTTTACAGCGAAAGCAAAATTAGATTATGTCAGCAGAGTACCAAGCCAGAAATAATCAGACACCCATTTTTCAAGCTAGCATATAATGTCACAAAAACCCAGAAGACAGCTAAATGCAGCACTATACTTTGATGATCTTCATCAGATGACACACCTAGGACATTATGTTATACAATACATGCATGTTTTGTTCAATCAAGTTCATATTTATATCAAAAAACAGCTTTTTACATTAGCATGTGACGTTCAGAACTAGCATACCCCCCGCAAACTTCCGGAGGAATTTGCTAATAATTTACTAAATTACTCACGATAAACGTTCACAAAAAGCATAACAATTATTTTAAGAATTATAGATACAGAACTCCTCTATGCACTCGATATGTCCGATTTTAAAATAGCTTTTTGGTGAAAGCACATTTTGCAATATTCTAAGTACATAGCCCAGCCATCACGGGCTAGCTATTTAGACACCCGGCAAGTTTAGCACTCACCAATATCAGATTTACTATTATAAAAGTTTGATTACCTTTTGTTGTCTTCGTCAGAATGCACTCCCAGGACTGCCACTTCAATAACAAATGTTGGTTTGGTCCAAAATAATCCATCGTTATATCCGAATAGCGGCGTTTTGTTCGTGCGTCCCAGACACTATCCGAAATGGTAAATAAGGGTCGTGCGCATGGCGCAATTCGTGACAAAAAAATTCTAAATATTCCATTACCGTACTTCGAAGCATGTCAACCGCTGTTTAAAATCAATTTTTATGCAATTTTTCTCGTAGAAAAGCGATAATATTCCGACCGGGAATCTCCTTTTCGGCAAACAGAGGAAAAAATCACAAAGACGGGGGCAGCCAGGTCACGCGCCTAAGCCCACAGTCCCTTGATCGGCCACTTGAGGAAGGCGATAATGTGTTTAAGCCTGGGGCTGGGATGACGACATTCAGGTTTTTCCCGGGCTCTGAGCGCCCATGGACGACGTAGGAAGTGTCACGTTAGAGCAGAGATCCTTTGTAAAAGATAGAGATGGCAAAGAAGTTCCAGAAATGGTCAGACAGGCCACTTCCTGTAAAGGAATCTCTCAGGTTTTGACCTGCCATTTGAGTTCTGTTATACTCACAGACACCATTCAAACAGTTTTAGAAACTTTAGGGTGTTTTCTATCCATATATAATAAGTATATGCATATTCTAGTTACTGGGTAGGATTAGTAACCAGATTAAATCGGGTACGTTTTTTATCCAGCCGTGAAAATACTGCCCCCTAGCCATAAGAGGTTAACAGGATATTCGAGAGCACCCGGTACTCTCGAAGCCTCCAGTGTTGACCGGACCCTGGCAGTACCATGGGAAATGGTTACTAGTAATAAACATAGCCTACCCATTACAACCACGGTCCATTGCGACAAGGATGCGCAGTAGTGGTCTTTCACGCAACATAGCCCGGGGAGTGTGCCGATTTCGTACTCTCATGCGGAGTAAATTTCTTCACCTCTCTGTACATGGACCCCATGGAACAAGAGAAAAAGCTAACCCTGAGTAGGAAGAAGGAAGAGGCCGCTGTTGACAGATCAATAAACACCGTTTCGAGATCCATAGCAAGCTTAGATGTCAACATAAACCTGCTCAAAGACTCTATGGCTTCAACGATAGGGGACCAGAAGGAGTACAACAAGTTCAAGAACGAACTGATTTCCACTCAAATGGAGAGGTCGGACCTCCGTTATCTACTAGGAGCGCTCCGGGGAAGACTGGACGTGCGGAGATTAATTGGGGCAGTGAAGACACTCTCTGACAATGTGGGACTGCAACTCAACGCCTCGGCCTACATCAACAGGCAGGTGCTAACCCTGGCTGTTCAAAGGGATTTGGAGGATATGAGAGAACCTGTCACTAGAGTGAGCGTTCAGGACGCATACCGCGAATACAGTAGAACAAAAGCTATAACAGCAGTAGATGTAGTATAAGCACATGTTGTGACATTGTGGCAGTTAAGAAATAAATAAACGACATACTCAGTTTGGTATTTTGGTGTTTTATTCAACAAAGCACGTTTGTGTCCATGTCAGCCAAAGATAGTTTGCCCATTATGTCGGTCTGAATGTTATAGCTGCAAATAGGGAAGAGAGGAGGAGAAAGGGTGGGAGGGAAGAATAGCCCACATTGGACACACACAGAGAGAGAGAGAGAGAGAGAGAGAGAGAGAGAGAGAGAGAGAGAGAGAGAGAGAGAGAGAGAGAGAGAGAGAGAGAGAGAGAGAGAGAGAGAGAGAGAGAGAGAGAGAGAGAGAGAGAGAGAGAGAGAGAGAGAGAGAGAGAGAGAGAGAGAGAGAGAGAGAGAGAATCTGAGCCAGTCACAGTTAGACAACAGAGCTCCCATTGGATACATGAGGGTAGCTCCGCTCAGTTCATGGTCTCAGAACCACAATGTGCTCAGTGTGTCAGTGACTGGGCATGGGTGAACATCTCCCGTGTGTAATCAACTGCCTTTTTTATTTTATAATGTTACACTCTGTCTTATTGAATGTCAGTGTTATCCATGCAATAGGTAATATAGTCTGTTGTCATATAAAGTAATGATATTGGAAATTGAAATAAAAAGCATAATACTCTTGGTTGTTATTTGGGGGTTTTATTCAACAATGCACTTTTGCATACATACACATACATATATACATGTCAGAGTACAAACCATTACATTTTGACCGGGGTAGGGTGAACTTGTGCCTTGTCTAATTATTTACAAAATGTCAAAGACATTGGCTTCAAAGATAGGGGACCAGAAGGAGTACAACAAGTTAACCTTATACTGCCCTCTCCTGGGCTTCAAAGTGCATAACAGTTGTAAAATCCTAATGAATGCATATAGCACAACTGAACTATGTACAAAATATATTTACTTTCAAGTGAATAGATACACACAGGGCAGTGGTACAAAATGGACAGAGTAGGTATAACAATATATAGACATGAACCAGTGTAAATGGTCAAATGTATAAAACTGTATACAATTGAACACAGCTCTATATATCACAAAATCTAGGAACAGCACCAGATATCATTTCATCAGTCAAGGGACCCTTGTCAACCAATACATAAAAGGTCATATAGGCATCACTTTCACCACATGGCCACACAACAGGCAAGTGAGACCGTACAAACTGACTTTTAAAGGTAACTGTACAACTCTGCTGTGGTACACAGCCTCGTGAGACCCATTGCATTATTACAACCGTTGTGGTAGGAACTAAACTCCTCAACAATATTGATGTACATACCTTCTGAAGTGCCTTCTGAGGGGCATGAGAACATGGTACCGGCAGATCTGATATTGAAACTGTAATTCTGATCATCCTTGGCCCTATGCTGGGAGAAGTTAGGTGTTATCTTTTCCATCCCTAGGCTTGAAGCCAGGAAAGCTATGACATGGACCAAAGTAGGACCTTCACTAGGTTTACAATCTAACACAACGTTAAGCAGCCTGTGTGGTGGGGACACGTACTGAGCTGTAAACCACCTAGACAGATAGAATACCATTCTTCTAAACTCTATGCTTGCGGTAAAGCTCTTCAGTGCGCTTTCAACCAGCGTGGATACCTTACACTGACCCTCCCCCCTGGGCTTCGAAGTGCACCACATAGTTAGAATGATCTGTTTCTTCAGAACAAAACAGCACCAATGTAACTTGTATGAACCTAGCGACACATTAAACAATCTTGGCAAGAACTCATCGGGTCCGATCATGTTCTCCGTTCTGGGAAGGGCCCGGGTTCCCACCACGACGTGATCCCAGAAACCAGGTGTATGAGAGATGCAGACATATCTGTAGGCCAGCTCTTCTGGCATTGATTTGTTTACCCAGTACTTGAAGGACATTGTGTCTTTTTTTGTGATGAGATTGTTGAACACTGTGTGGGAAAGAGAACACTGTCAGTCCAGCTACATTACATGGAGAGATCTACGAATAATAATATACATACCGGATCTCAGGGTATCAACGTCAGGGAATTGCGCCTCATTCATTAGCAGCTGCACCTGGGCATCGCTTCCATTGTCAGTTCTGAACATATCACCTTCGTTGAGTTCCAGATCCCAGTCTCCTACATGCTCCAGAGCAGGGCAATTGGCAAGGGTGCTGGCTGTGGTGCTTACAAGGGCCTTTGTGGATATCACATTGTGTAGGTGACACCCCCGGTGTTTACTGTAACACAGTGTGCATAATACACAGCCACAAGCACATTGTATGGGTCTGTTCAGCTGAATCAAGTACGCCTCACATATGACTGCTCTGTTGAACGTTGTTGTACATGTGGAGCATATAATCAACTGTTTCACCATTGCAATTGACAACACTGTTGCGCCATCGCTGTCAAGGTGCTGTAGACTGGGATCAGGCTCTAGTTCTTCATAGGTGACAGCTGCTTCAGATCGGGGTGGTGTGGAGAATAATGGCCCTTGCGACTGTAAAGCTGTTACTGGCTTGGTCTTGTGCACATTGGACCCATGTATATCAAGAGTCGGCTGTGGAGTGTGAGGTACTTGAGATATTGGGTGTTTGGGATCTAGGACTACTGCATCCTCTTGCTGTGGTGTAGACACTTGAGGATCCGTGACACGGTCTACATGTTGCTCAAGGGAGAGGGTGTTGGTTCTCTTATTTCTGTATATTCTTCAACTTCTAGGTCCATATTGTGTTGCTGGTAATACCATTCACCTCTGTTATTGTACGTTGAATAACGGTCATGTGACATTATAACCTTCTATTGTTTGTTATTGTTTCCTAAAGTATTTGACACTAGCAATAAACCGGTCTTCGTGGTTCAGCTGCAAAATATACACTGGAATTAGCACTGTCTGTGTAACTAATCCTTATATATGGCTGAGGCTCCTCCTAAAAACAGTCAAGGCTGTTTGCAGTAATCTCCAAAAATGTGTCATCAAATACACTAGATATATTTCCTGTTTCATAACATAGGTCTTGTCCTGACTTACCCTAGTGTGAAATGTCTCACCGTGAGTTATATATCCAACTAATGCTCCTAGTGGAAATGTCTCACCGTGAGTTATATATCCAACTAATGCTGTTCCGATACCTCAAACCACTAATAAATCATCCAATATGTCCAAACAGCCTTCACCTACAATACTCAAAATGTCCTGGGTCTTCCAAACGCTGTATTCTTATCATCCTGTGTGTTCTGTATCCGCCTACAGCTGAATATGTCATTCCAGTGATGTGCAGATAAAGTCAACTTGTCCAATAGTTTGTCATATGTCCACACCGAGTGTTCACAAAGTGGCTAGTGGTGAATTCCAAAAGATGCCCAGCGTCTGTTATGTGGATAAAGTACAGATGACTCACCCATGTATCTCCCATGTATGTTATCTGTACAGGACTCACTCTTACATATATAAGGGGCTCTACCTATGACTACAACCCTCACACCACTGCTACGTCTAAGTGCCAAAATCTATTTGGGCGTGATGGAGAGATTACCTATGTCAGTTACAGATTATCTATTTGAGAGTCCACCTATGACTAACATGTAGTGTAAATAGTGTGGGAGTTATGTAACTAGGGAGAGCAGCTATGCTGAGCCACTAATGTATACGATATGTACATTGCCAATAGAGAGGTGGGAACTGCACGCAACTAATTAATGCATTAAGGTCAGACTAATGACAGAGCAGGCCTGTGTCCCCCCTGCAGATTTGTACATTTGCCCACTTACAAAGAAATGATCAGTGTATAATTGTAATAGTAGGTTTATTTGAACAGTGAGAGACAGACTAACAACAAACAATTCCAGAAAACGCATGTCACCAATGTTATAAAATGATTTGCATTTTAATGAGGAAAAAAAAGTATTTGACCCCTCTGCAAAACATGAGTTAGTACTTGGTGGCAAAAACCCTTGTAGTGTAGCTAGGTGCTCTGATAAGGCACCAAGAACAATGTCTACATTGATTGCAGCTGAACATACATTGGCCACTGGCACTAAGTACTCTACGCAAATAATGGATGCATTAAGGTAATCCATAAGTGCATTTATGACATTAGGTCAACACCATAAGGTGCTCTGCTAAGGCACCAAGAACAATGTCTACATTGATTGCAGCTGAACATAGATTGGCCTCTGGCACTAAGTACTCTACGCAAATAATGGATGAATTAAGGTCATCCATAAGTGCATTTATGACATTAGGTCAACACCATAATGTTCAACAGAATAACCATATGTACATGACTGCCAGACATACTAATGACAGAAGGACACAGGAAGGAGAATGGTGGTAAATGACCAACAGGTGAAATATAAGTACTGTATATATCCTAGCTACCGAGACCAACAATGTAGTTGTTCCACTGGTATGCAAGGCTGTTCTGTTTGGCTTTCCGCAGTGTTTTTGTATTATACTGCCCTCTCCTGGGCTTCGAAGGGCATAACAGCTCCAATGAAACTTGTATGTGTTTAACACGGCCCCGGCTTCCGCTCCATAACGCAATGCGATACCTTCTGCTAACAGGGTTCTATCCGTCACATAATCCAGGTCCACAGCACTGCTGGTTTGTTGATGAGTGATATCTATCTCGTTCATAAGAAACTTAATTGTCTCAATGTCATCGCGGGTTAACTTGTCAAAAATGTTGCGTATCTCCTTAGGTAACATACCATTAGCATCTCAGTCTGAGGTTGACTCAGGGTGATTGTCCCATGTTGTCATGAAGATATTACTAGTAATATCTCCCTTCATTCTGGCAGCATCAATCAAGGTCCGGGCTTTGTCATGTGTGCCCCTTATAGACGTGATACTTTCCAACTCTTCATTGTTTATCATTCTTTGGGTAAAGAGAACATCTGCAATATGGTCCAACAACTTCATCTTGCCAGTCGCATCCTCTATGTAGCTTCGTCTTTTTCGGGTTAGGATATTCATGGTGTCGGGGTAGTCCTTATGTGACACAGGAACAGCTTGTTGAACTAGGCAACTGAGCTTTAGCTCTGCTATGCCTCAGCTTCTGTAAATAATATATGAAGTTTTCTTGTTTACAAGGCTGCCTCTGGTTGGATGAGGTTTATACATTTTGGGTAGCTGCTTAGAGCTTGCTCTTAAGTGTACTTGGGTCAACACACTGACTATATACAAACTATCCTCTCATACCGTGATCCGAGATCCGTACCAGGTACACCGTATAGGACCCCAGAGCACTGGGTGTGTCACTGTGTAGGTAAGAAGGTTATTTTACCAGTATTGTCTCGGTGTAACAACTTAACCTGTTAGGGCTAGGGGCAGTATTTGCACGGCTGGATAAAAAAATGTACCCGATTTAATCTGGTTACTAATCCTACCCAGTAACTAGAATATGCATATACTTATTATATATGGATAGAAAACACCCTAAAGTTTCTAAAACTGTTTGAATGGTGTCTGTGAGTATAACAGAACTCATTTGGCAGGCAAAACCCTGAGACAGATTCTGACAGGAAGTGGATACCCGATGTTTTGTATTACCTTTAAACTTATGCCATTGAAAAACACAGGGGCTGAGGAATATTTTGGCACTTCCTATTGCTTCCACTAGATGTCACCAGCCTTTACAAAGTGTTTTGAGTCTTCTGGAGGGAGATCTGACCGAACAAGAGCCATGGAACGATGATGGCCCATTAGACACCTGGCGCGCTAGGTCATGCTGGGTACCCTCGTTCCAATACGTTTTAAAAGATTTTGCATTCGTCCGCCTTGAATTTTATTCATGTTCTGGTTAAAAAAGGCCCTAATGATTTATGCTATACAACGTTTGACATGTTTGAACGAACGTAAATATATTTTTTCCCCTCGTTCATGAAGTGAAGTCCGGCGGGCTTAGATCATGTGCTAACAAGACGGAGATTTTTGGACATAAATGATGAGCTTTTTTGAACAAAACTACATTCGTTATGGACCTGTGATACCTGGAAGTGACATCTGATGAAGAGAATCAAAGGTAATGGATTATTTACAGAGTATTTTCGATTTTAGATCTCCCCAACATGGCGGCTAGTCTGTATCGCAACGCGTATTTTTCTGGGCGCAGTGCTCAGATTATTGCAAAGTGTGATTTCCCAGTAAGGTTATTTTTAAATCTGGCAAGTTGATTGCGTTCAAGAGATGTAAATCTATAATTCTTTAAATGACAATATAATATTTTACCAATGTTTTCTAATTTTAATTATTTAATTTGTGGTGCTGACTTGAATGCCGGTTATTGGAGGGAAACGATTTCCTGAACATCAACGCCACAGTAAAACGCTGTTTTTGGATATAAATATGAACTTGATAGAACTAAAAATGCATGCATTGTCTAACATAATGTCCTAGGAGTGTCATCTGTTGGAGATTGTAAAAGGTTAGTGCATAATTTTAGCTAATTTTATGGTTTTGGTGACACCTGTCTTTGAATTGGCACAACATTACACACAACTCTTGTAAATGTACTGTCCTAACATACTCTAAATTTATGCTTTCGCCGTGAAACCTTTTTGAAATCGGAAAACGTGGTTAGATTAAAGAGATGTTTATCTTTCAAAGGGTGTAAAATAGTTGTATGTTTGAAAAATTTGAATTTTCACATTTATTTGGATTCAAATTTGCCGCTCTTGAAATGCACCTGCTGTTGATGGAGTGCACCACGGGTGGGACGCTTGCGTCCCACCTAGCCCATAGAGGTTAAGCATTTCTCTCCAATTGTAGTAGAAGGTGGGCTTGTAACTACCCACCGAGCCTTGAAAGTTGACAAGGTAACCTGGATAGATATCGATGCGCACCTCTGGTATCCCAACATCAGGGGACAGTTTAACATTGAAGTAATACACGGGACTGATCGGATGTGGCTCTAGGTGTAGACCGTCGGGACTGACCATCTGTGAGACGACTGCGGACTGGTTGAATAGCAGACAGAGGATACAGCAACAAGGTTTGATCTGTTCATACTCTCCGGGGTTTGCTCTGCTCAACACAAAGTTATTGTAAGACTCTGGTGAAATCAGTGAGGGTAGCGGCTTGGGGGTGTTCGGAACGTTCACCAGCATACCCTTACACGAGGGTCCGTTTGCACACAAAGGCAGTGTATGATCATTTAGCATGCTCAACAACAGGGCTCTGCCGTACACGTTACGAGCCAGAGACCTGCCTGGTATAGCACTTTCTGCTAGTGAGGCTACAAGAGGACGTGGGTTCTTGGCAAGGAGTTGCATCACTGTCAGCACGGGAGTGCAGCTGCAGCACATGGGGTTTCGGTCACTGTCAGACCTGCAGGTGCAAACTTGAGGCGCGAAGCACTCGTGAAATAAGGTTCTGATATCCGATGTTGACAAGTGTCTACTCTGCGATACCTTGTCAAAAACGCGCTGTCTGATCAGGTCCCTATAATCAGCAATCTTCTCCTCATCATATGTCACCATGGTGTGACTGTCAGTGTCCTCAATCGGAAGAGTGGAGGTGCACCATAGTTTACCGGTCTCACGTCCGGGACAGGGATCTAAGCTCCGGGAACACTTTGAACAAGAGGTGCCCTGTTTCCTAGATTCAGAGGAGCAGTTGGGGCACATCCAAACGCAGCACACTTTCTCCTTCAGACCTTGAAAGCAGGCGCAGACTGAGCAGATGAACCCTGGTAGGGTTGGACACGTTGTGAAGTGAGGGTTTGTCAAGTACCACATCGGGTTGTTTCTGAAGCAGGTCGTGCATACCCTTACGTTACACTGACAACGGAGTTTAACGCCAGCCCTTTGCCTGTCTTTACTGCTTTTAACCTCTTGGGGCTAGGTGGGACGCTAGCGTGCCACCTGTGGTGCACTCCATCAACAGCAGGTGCATTTCAAGAGCGGCAAATTTGAATCCAAATAAATGTCAAAATTCAAATTTTTCAAAAATACAACTATGTTACACCATTTGAAAGATAAACATCTCCTTAATCTAACCACGTTTTACGATTTCAAAAAGGTTTTACGGCGAAAGCATAAATTTAGAGTATGTTAGGACAGTACATTTACAAGAGTTGTGTGTAATGTTTTGTCAAGTCAAAGACAGGGTCACCAAAACCATAAAACCAGCTAAAATGATACACTAACCTTTTACAATCTCCATCAGATGACACTCCTAGGACATTATGTTAGACAATGCATGCATTTTTAGTTCTATCAAGTTCATATTTATATCCAAAAACAGCGTTTTACTATGGCATTGATGTTGAGGAAATCGTTTCCCTCCAATAACCGGCAGTCAAGTCAGCGTCACAAATTAAATAATTAAAATTAGAAAACATTGGTAAAATATTATATTGTCATTTAAAGAATTATAGATTTACATCTTTTGAACGCAATCAACTTGCCAGATTTAAAAATAACCTTACTGGGAAATCACACTTTGCAATAATCTGAGCACTGTGCCCAGAAAAATACGCGTTGCGATACAGACTAGACGTCATGTTGGGGAGATCTAAAATCGAAAATACTATGTAAATAATCCATTACCTTTGATTCTCTTCATCAGATGTCACTTCCAGGTATCACAGGTCCATAACGAATGTAGTTTTGTTCAAAAAAGCTCATCATTTATGTCCAAAAATCTCCGTCTCGTTAGCACATGATGTAAGCCAGCCGGACTTCTCGTCATGAACGAGGGGAAAAAATATATTTCCGTTCGTTCAAACATGTCAAACGTTGTATAGCATAAATCATTAGGGCCTTTTTTAACCAGAACATGAATAATATTCAAGGTGGACGAATGCATAGCCTTTTATAACGTATTGGAACGAGGGTACCCAACATGAAGTAGCGCGCCAGGTGTCTAATGGGACATCACCGTTCCATGGCTCTTGTTCGGTCAGATCTCCCTCCAGAAGACTCAAAACACTTTGTAAAGGCTGGTGACATCTAGTGGAAGCAATAGGAAGTGCCAAAATATTCCTAAACCCCTGTGTTTTTCAATGGGATAGGTTTAAAGTCAATACAACACATCAGGTATCCACTTCCTGTCAGAAAATGTCTCAGGGTTTTGCCTGCCAAATGAGTTCTGTTATACTCACAGACACCATTCAAACAGTTTTGGAAACTTTAGAGTGTTTTCTATCCATATATAATAAGTATATGCATATTCTAGTTACTGGGTAGGATTAGTAACCAGATTAAATCGGGTACATTTTTTTTATCCAGACGTGCAAATGCTGCCCCCTAGACCCAACAGGTTAACCAAGGAGACTAGGCAAACAAGACACTTAGCTCTGGACGCTTTGACATGCTTCTTATTGACTTTGCCAATGTTTCTATACTTTACTGTGGATACTCTCCTGTATAGGTTTGTGGCTTTTCAGACTGAGCTCACTAGTGTCTCTGTACGCTTCTTTCTGCAATCTCTCAGCAGGCCCTCTGGAACATCACCGGAGAATACGGGGTTGTCTTCGATGGAGCCGGCAGGTCTGTGCTGTCCGCTGTACAAGGCGCTAACGCTGGATCCTGTCCCTGTGATAGGTGACATGATATATGTACCGGGAGCGGAAGGTGTACGGTTGAGGGATCTGACAGAAGACATGGTTAAGCCTTGCCAAGCTCACAAATACAACTTTAAAAACACAACGGAGCTGTTGCTTCGGTACGCGTCAAGGGCCAGTCAGTGCTCTTGTGAGTCTTCCTCTTGTGTGTCCGTGGACCAGAGCAAGGACTTATCGGAAGGACGTAACGTCTCTCCGTTTGTACACAATGACCCAGCCAAGGCACTCAGTAAAAGACCAGGGGGTGGAGGGAGAGGTGGGAACAGGGGGGGGTCCAGGTACACCGCTAGAACCCTCTGGGCCTACGAAATTGACAACGTAGTGACTGCGTACAGGTGGCTGATGCAAAATCGAAGTTACAAGTACCCAAAGTGCTGTGACACGGTGATTGTGTATCAGCTGAGGAAGTCTCAAAGTCTCCCGTCGGGTCTGTACGTGTACAGGACCCACCCGGCTCACTTTGGCTGCACAGCGGAGAGGCCCTTGACTGTTGTGGAACAGTTCAACTTTGTCAGTCAATCCGAGCAGTTCATAAGCCGGGAAGGCCTACCCAGTTCCATTACCATAGAGATGTTCCCAGGGTGTGACAACTTTAGCGCCCTTTAAGTGATCAACCGCAACCTTGCCATGTCCGTACCCGAGTATGGTAACAGAATGTTCGGAGAGGCTAGAGCCCTGGGGATAATTGAGGGCTGTGCACCGATTACAGCTGTCGCATGCGAGCACCACGAGGTAGCGATGCGGACAGAACGAGTGTGTGTCATTGATCTAAGGTGGAAGGGGTACCACACTAAAACCGCTTGAATCAAGGCCATACCCAGAGTGAGAGGATTGCAAGCCGTAGTCTGGTCCAACCACAACGCCACATTCCAAGACATCGAGTGTAAGGTTCTCACGTGGATATTCGGCCTCTCCAACGAACTACCGAAAGAGGTGCAACTGATAGACTACAAAAGTGAAGCGTATGGCCTAAGGTACATACTGATGGACATGGAAACGTTCCCAGGTGTTCTACCGCAACCTCCAAGTGGTACAGCATCGTTTTTCATACACACTCACTTCATGGGAGATTACATTGGCAATAAACACAATCGGCATGGTGTCTGAAGGTAGAAGTCGAATAGGCTCCCCCTGTGAAAACGTCTCAGCGTTTGCTTTTTGGTACGAGTTACCCGCTTTGGGATACTGTCAACCCACACCGTTTAGCTGCGGGGTTAGGTACGGGATCACCCCGACACTCACAGAGGAGTTGAAGAGCTCCCTGCTAGAGTGGGCACTCTCGAAGGATGGAACTAGTTGCTTGGCTATTGCGGTGCAGCATACCCTATACTATCATGCCGGGGAGATGAAATACAAGATGATGGTATCCCACACAATCATGGACAATGACACCACACTGCACATGTTCAAACTTTGAACATCCCCCATGTACCTATAAATACCCTGACATACACACTCACCACACACTCACACGAGGCACGACATTACATGATATTTACATAACTGTAGGTAGTGTAGGACATGTCAGAGTCCTATGCAATTGATGTTCTAACAACGAGGTCTATGATTGGTGTTAAACCCATCTGCTATTGTTCATAGTATCCATAATGGATTGCAAGGATGAGGTGGAGAAGTGGAAAACTATAGTGGCCGCTCTTCACCAGGGAGCTCTCGACCACTGTGAACCATTCCAATCTGCCGGCGATGCTATCGGCTACTTGTACTGCCACGGGGGTAAGCAGCAGGCTTCGTGTTCCCCAACCATATCACGTCGACATCATGACTTCTACTACCATCCCGACAACATACCGAGCCCTGTGGGACTAAGTAGGTTTTTCTCTACCAAGTCAGGGGATACTTGCATACTGTGCAAGTCCATGTTGGTGACCGTAGATGCAGAACGGTTAAAGTATAACTTAGTCAATACAAATCCAAACACGACCCGAGGCTGGAGTCCTGGGGAGGACTTGACCCTAAGTCGCTTGGAGCACCTGGCTGTTATGCACACACCTTACTTTGTACTGTTGTTTTTGGACCTTGTGCGCAACAAACGCTACATGTTCCATGACACCGCTATTGCTAGACACAGTATCGCTACCTATGTGTTCAATCACCTCAAAGAAGAAACGAGTACCATGGTCTTCGAACACGATGCCGATTCAGTCAGGTTTTTGAAGCTATGGTGGAGATTTCAAGACAGACGAAGTACCAGGAAACGTAACATGTCTATCCCTTCGTATCTGGAGTTGCACACAGGGATGTCTACATGGAACCCAAAGATAGACCCTTTTCTAAACAGAAAACCTGAACCTCTATACACATTCCTGGCGAAGCACTGTCTATGCCACGAGATCTTGGAGAGATACCCGGTCGCTTCACCCAACACTTTAGATCTGTCACCCAGAACAAAAACACTGACTGAGGGACAGGTGTCTACGCACTGTTTGAGTCTTCCAATCCCCAGGTTGCACATTGAAGACATTCTAAGTTCGGCTGTAAGTGTGTGCATCGCAAAGCAGTCTGTGCTTAATGACGCTGGCCTCGTGAGTTTTCATGCAGAACCCATGCAATGTAGTACCCTACTGGAACCCAGGCTCGATTGTCTATTATTGGAAGATGTGGGCCATGCCACTGCTGTGATTTTGCATGTCGTAACAACTCTCCAGTTCGAATGGCAGACCTTGAGCTCTTGGATGGCAAGCGTGAAAGGCAAATACCAAGACGACGGGCTTGCGTTTATCGTCCGCAAGGTCTGTCTCGGAGTACTGGGCTCTCTTAGAGACATGTGTCTGGTAGACAAGAGACCTCCTAGAACACTTTACACCGGGCCGGAGTGTGGAGAGCCAAAACTCGCTACAGTGTTCCTTGTCCACAAGGAGACCGGAGACGTGCTACCGTTGTTGCCATTCGTCTCCTTGCACAAAATGTATAGGTCTTCAAACCATAGCAAGGATGAGGACGCCTTCCGCATGGCGTGTGCTAGCTTGGCATTGGCTGTGTTGTACGCTCACGTAACCTGTGACCAGTTTGTAAAGAACAAACAGCAGGAGCTGAAGACGCACTGGGGCTCGGGCGGGTCGTTCTCAAACACCAAAGACGCAGTGCTCGCCGGACAGTACTTGGTTTCTTCTACAGCTGAGACGCGGTCTTGTCCATTGTGAACATCTGTGATTTTTGCAGGACCGGTCTGATGAATGGCCATACATGGACTAAACTTGAACCAGATGAAGCGGGATTGAGAGATATGAGCAACGTCGATGGTCATCATGTGTGGTTGGGCGAGAAGTCAAGATCTCCCGAAACTCTAAAGGGTAGGCTGCTAGCTCTAGGCTTCAGAGAACCCCTGCATGTCAGCATTATAGAAGTGCTGAGGGAAGAGGAAGCTGTCCTTATCAGGGAGTTAAACAAGACCTTTACTACACCTAAACCAGAGGACTGCCTGGGATTATGTAGTGTGTTGTCAACTGGCGACCCAAGCCCGGTTTGGAACCGTTTGTCATGTAATGACTCAGCTGTGAGCTCCTATGACTCTTCTTACACTGTTGCCTACGGCGGGCGCAAGAATAAGCGCTCTAACAGCAGGGTTATATCTGGCCTAGCACAAAAGATGCCTCATATTGATGACTCAGATAGTGGTGTAAAACACATACCACTGCTAAGCAGAGAGGTTATCCGGGAACCTGCTGGCTCCTCAAGGTCCTCCGCTCTTCCAGCATCTGCCAAAGAGACAACAGCCATGTACCTCGACGCCTACAATGTGAGACAGTCCGATTGTGCTATAGAGAAGGATTCTCTGCCAGAAATCTCGACAGACCTACACTTGACCGCAGACACTAGAAGCGAGAATGTGTACTACGAGCAACTGATCCAAGGAGAAGCGTCTACACCACTGTGGACAAGTGATGACATCGGGGCATTCCTTGTGGAACACCCTCACAGCTTTGCTTCTGAGAGGTTCATCAGTTCAAGGGCACAGTCTGACACGGGCTCCCGGTATAGCAACAGGAACCACTTCTATAACAGCACCAAGCCTGATTACAGTTCCAGTGATTCAGAAATTGCTACCTTGCTGTTTGATTGTTTCAGAGGACAGTATAGTTCTAATCCTCAGGCACTCAAGATGACTATACATAACGGATTACGGGCTGCGACCATAGACAATGCTAGTGAACTGACTCTGTCACAGTATCAGCAGCAAACCCCACAGATTCCGTGTGATGAGAAAGTAGCCCTTGTGTCTGAAACACCTGCTCCAGCAGGTATGGTACGTGTATACCAAGAACCTGCGGTGCCCCAGATGAATCAGCAGATGACCCATCAGGGGGGACAGTATATATACTATGCCAAACCTGGCCCGTCTCGGCTAAAGAAACCTATGGTGGTGGGAGATAATCTGCAAGCGAATGTTGACAGAGGGCTAACCGATAAAGATAATGTGCCTCCAGACATGGACACAGGTTTTGAATCGGTAGGTGGCCAACTAGATGACTTCATGAAATTTAACTTGCGGTGGAAATCGATTGGGTTTAACAAAGCCACCCTGGTGAACATCGGAATTCAACAATATCAGCAGATGGTCTATGTCACATGTGCCGGTATGGCCGAAGCAAGGTTGAAAGATAGAATGATTAACCAGGCCCCGAAGCATGTCAGCACCATAACTAATCCTTGTTTAGATCTGACACATCCACCCCTGTGCTGTGGTTGGGTGCCACCGAAAGATCTGCCCCCGGTGGTAGGACTGTTACGCAGTGATCCCATGTGTCATAAAGTAAAGTGGAAGCTTGGTGTTGAATCCATTAACCTGTTAGGGCTAGGGGGCAGTATTGACACGGCTGGATAAAAAACGTACCCGATTTAATCTGGTTACCACTCCTACCCAGTAACTAGAATATGCATATACTTATTACATATGGATAGAAAACACCATAAAGTTTCTAAAACTGTTTGAATGGTGTCTGTGAGTATAACAGAACTCAAATGGCAGGTCAAAACCTGAGAGATTCCTTTACAGGAAGTGGCCTGTCTGACCATTTCTGGAACTTCTTTGCCATCTCTATCTTTTACTAAGGATCTCTGCTCTAACGTGACACTTCCTACGTCGTCCATAGGCGCTCAGAGCCCGGGAAAAACCTGAATGTCGTCATCCCAGCCCCAGGCTGAAACACATTATCGCCTTTCTCAAGTGGCCGATCAAGGGACTCTGGGCTTAGGCGCGTGACCTGACCGCCCCCGTCTTTGTGATTTTTTCCTCTGTTTGCCGAAAAGGAGATTCCCGGTCGGAATATTATCGCTTTTCTACGAGAAAAATGGCATAAAAATTGATTTTAAACAGCGGTTGACATGCTTCGAAGTACGGTAATGGAATATTTAGAATTTTTTTGTCACGAATTGCGCCATGCGCACGACCCTTCTTTACCATTTCGGATAGTGTCTGGAACGCACGAACAAAACGCCGCTATTCGGATATAACGATGGATTATTTTGGACCAAACCAACATTTGTTATTGAAGTAGCAGTCCTGGGAGTGCATTCTGACGAAGACAACAAAAGGTAATCAAACTTTTATAATAGTAAATATGATTATGGTGAGTGCTAAACTTGCCGGGTGTCTAAATAGCTAGCCCGTGATGCCTGGGCTATGTACTTAGAATATTGCAAAATAGTGCTTTCACCAAAAACCTATTTTAAAATCGGACATATCGAGTGCATAGAGGAGGTCTGTATCTATAATTCTTAAAATAATTGTTATGCTTTTTGTGAACGTTTATCGTGAGTAATTTAGTAAAATGTTAGCGAATTCCCCGGAAGTTTGCGGGGGGTATGCTAGTTCTGAACGTCACATGCTAATGTAAAAAGCTGTTTTTTGATATAAATATGAACTTGATTGAACAAAACATGCATGTATTGTATAACATAATGTCCTAGGGTTGTCATCTGATGAAGATCATCAAAGGTTAGTGCTGCATTTAGCTGTCTTCTGGGTTTTTGTGACATTATATGCTAGCTTGAAAAATGGGTGTCTGATTATTTCTGGCTTGGTACTCTGCTGACATAATCTAATGTTTTGCTTTCGTTGTAAAGCCTTTTTGAAATCGGACAGTGTGGTTAGATTAACGAGAGTCTTGTCTTTAAATAGCTGTAAAATAGTCATATGTTTGAGAAATTGAAGTAATAGGATTTTTAAGGTTTTGAAAATCGCGCCACAGGCTTCAAGTGGCTGTTACGTAGGTGGGACGAATTCGTCCCGCCTAGCCCATAGAGGTTAAATCGGGTACGTTTTTTATCCAGCCGTGAAAATACTGCCCCCTAGCCATAACAGGTTAACGGTGGCTCCTGTATCAAGATAGCTGGCACAGACACCGTTCCTTTCAATCGAACCCTATCTGTGTATGATGACGACAACAGGCAGGCTCTCATCAATGTCTTAGCCTTCATGATGTCAAACAGTCTCTGGGCATCGGACAGCGCAAAAGGAGCTTTAGACATTCTAGTTGCTTCTGCCCGAGGGGAGTTTCAATTCACATGCGGCCTGTGCTCAACAATAGGTCTTGCCAGGGTTATCATGGGACCCAGTGGAATATCATCCTTTTCTTTTCCCCAGTGTGCAGACAGTTACGTCTGCATACCTTCTCATCACCTCAGCACTGACAAGGACTATGATGCTCTCAGAAATGTCCTAGCTCTTTTGCGATCTGCCTGCCTTGACGACCTTGTGATTCTCCACAGAGTCACTCAGGAGATGGCAATGGCAAGCCCGCGAGCCTTCCAAGACCTCGACTGTACATCTTTCCCTCCTAGACACATGTATGGTGAGGGCATTGTCATCCCATATGCTGTGATGAAATACGTCACCGCACTGTACCAGACCATGAGTGAGTACGCGGACAACATTGCCATTGTAGACGGAAATAGGCCTCACGTCAAAGTCTTGATCCAGAGCCCCTCTGATAACATAGGTGAAATCACTGGACATCTCTCAATCACCATACTCTATGGAACAACACTCTGGGACATATACACAAAACTCATCCATGGGCTGAGGCTTGCGGAGGGGTGTGAGGAAGAAGACATTGACAGTATTGCTACTGTCACACAGTTAAGCACCGAGGTGTTGATCAGGAGAACCCAGTTGAAGTTTATGTTGAATAACCATATGTCTTTAAAGGATTGGTATAACTTTTACTATGGTTCGACATGTGTATAGGTTAACACCAATTGTGTGATATGTACAGGTGGACTATGTTATACAGTAATGTTTCACAAATATATTGAATAAAGGCACAAGACACATCTCCCTGGTTGATCATTCATTTGGTTTATTCATGTGAAGACAAACTACATTCTAGCTGGAATGGCATTATACAATAATTATAGAATAGCTTACACAGAGTATGTTATGAAAAGAGTTCACTATGGGTAGACAGGCTTGCTTGGAAGAATACCCCAGAGCTGAGAGAGAGAGAGAGAGAGAGAGAGAGAGAGAGAGAGAGAGAGAGAGAGAGAGAGAGAGAGAGAAAACTCGGTCCACTGAGAATGTCAATGTTGTAGCTGCCTACTCTTCAGAATAGAGAGAGTGAGAGCAAGCTCATGTATGAGAGCAAGAGAGAAAGGGTGGGAGGGAAGAATAGCCCAAATTTGAGAGAGAGAAGCAACTGAGAGAGAGAGGGTGGGAGGGAGTAAATTTGAGCCAGTCAATGTTAGACAACAGAGCTCCCATTGGATACATGAGGGTAGCTCCGCCCAGTGCATAGTCTCCGAATCGAAATGCGCTCAGTCTGTCAGTGACTGGGCATGGGTCAACATTTCCCGTGTGTGTGAAAGAGAAAGGGTGGGAGGGAAGAATAGCCCAAATTTGAGAGAGAGAAGCAACTGAGAGAGAGAGAGGGTGGGAGGGAATAATAGCCCGCATTTGAGAGAGAGAGAGAGAGAGGGAACTGAGAGAGAAACATAAAGGGTGGGAGGGAAGTATAGGCCGCATTTGACACATGAGGTGTGGTTGGATAGATGTAATCTTTCTCAGATGGACATTTGAACCAGGTTTGGAAACATGAGCCATGCTTAGATAGCTCAGCTGTAGCAGGGGTAATACAGTCATGCTCATATAACAGAGTCTTTGTGTGTTTTATCAGTCATGGTCCAATAACCAACCAGTGTTGAGTTACTCTGATTGCAGTTGATGTCGCTACAGACTGTATGTAAACTCCCCTACATAAGGCATCTCCACTTTCTAGAGAGCTTGAGAGAGGTCTAACAGGCTCCCATTCTACCCAACAGACTACAGTGGGCCACCTGTTATTTAACGGCTGGTTCATATGAAGGAAACACAACAACCGTCTATAAGAGGTGATAGACATAGATAGATACTGAACATAGCGACCATGGCAGGTTTAACCACAAGATATATTGTGGCAGACCACCCTCCTTGGTATTACAAATCGGATTACAAAGATGTCTTCACTTGTAAAAGTACACAAGGACTGTTTGATAAAGTGGTCCACCTGATGATGTGTAAGCAACAGGCGCTTTCGGAGAGAGAGAAAAGGTACAAACCAAAAACAATCTACAAGATTATCAGGGATATGGTAATCAAGGACTCTAACACTATACAGGAACAACAACCATCGCGTTTGTTATTGCTTGCGCTGATGGACCTAGTGGACATTGAAAGTGGTACAGGCTTTGAGTCTATGTCAGCTGTAGACAAGGCTGGTGTCAAGCACGTGCTACTGGCACACGGTAACTACACAAACTTCTTTATACCGACTAAAGAACTGATAAGTCCCAAGGGTAAGAAGGTGATTCCAGTGGTCACACAGTACTCTGAAAAACACAACTTTGTCTACTGCGACAGCAACAGGTCCATGATTGGAACCTACACCGTTGGCATCCCCAAAAATGGGAAAGGCAATGGGAAGTCATACTTCGTCCAAGAGGTACTATTTGTCCCGGGACCCGAGAGTCTCGACTTGCTGAAAACTGTCACTGGTAGCATGTTCGAATTTTGGGACTTGACCCTGGAGGTGCCCACTCACTCTACAGCACTCACCCCTTCCTTTCAACAGATTCAGCCTGTCCAGTTGTTACGCACGGAGGACAAGACAATGTCCGCCCAGGTTCTAGTCTCTCACATGGAAGAGATAGCCCCCATGTGCTGCGTACTAGGCACTGCTTCGGCTGACATGTTGAAGAAAAAGAGAGAGACAAGAGTTGATTGTTTCATGGAAAGTGAAGTGATATGTGACCTAAAGCACTTCCATTATGAGAACCATGACCCTCGTACTGTCTACTTTAGAAGGAGCAGCAAGTTCCTGGATGGCAAGCGGGTGAACCTGGTACCTGTTGTCGTACTGAGAAAGAGCCAGGCTCTGGCTACTGAATTGTACGTGTCTACTACTGTGAGGTTTTGCAGGGCCGTGAAGCAATCATGCATCAAGGGCAACGGTGAGCTGGTGAGCAATTGGAATGACACACTACAGGAGCTTGAGAGAGACACGTTTATCACTGGGGCCGAAATGTATCAGGAGATACACAATCCCGCATTGGCAGCGTTCATCAAGCGTGTGAATCCAACCAGCTGGTGCAATTACATACCAAAGCACGTGGAGAGTATGATTAGTGACCCTATCATGGTGGAAGTGGTAGAACTGGCCATTGTGTATATGGACTGTAAGATCCCCAATGCGTTTGCCGTGGCAGAGCTACTACACTGCCCACTTCAGAAGGTGAAAGACTACGTAATGTTCTGGAACATGTACTCCTCTGACAAGATCATTCACACAGCAGTAAAAAAGAAGCGTGCCAGTATGGTGGAGCAGCAGATGAGCAAGGACTGGTTAGAGTTGGCTCAAATTACGTGCAGATACATGCGACGGAAGTATGGTAGCGATGATGAAAATCCTGAAATGGCTTCAGCGCGTGAAGAGCTGTTTAAACCCCACACACCTGACAACGTAGCCAAAGCCCAAAGGACCTGGCACTCTCTGATCAAACACGATACAAGCAAGGTGAAGGACAAGGATTTGGTAAAGATGTATACCACTGCCAAGGTGCTATTTTTAAAACTCCGCACCTATCACAACAAATTAAAGAAATACCTGAAGGTAGGAGAGGGAGAGAGAGAGAGGTGCGATCCAGATAGCGAATCATCCTCACCACACTCTACCCAAGTGCAAGACCCTGATATGTCCTCTAAGAATCTGGCTCATGTTGACAAGCACAGCAAAGAGGAAACTGGGACTGGTGACAGTGAGAAGTCTGACACTTGTTACTCTATAGTCACACCTGAAACAATTCCCATTTCGACGTGGATCAAGAACCTTCCCACTCTGCTGCTGAGTGAACCTTGGTTGAAAGATGAAAGTCTCAGGAGAGACGCTGTTTGTACTCTCCTCGGATTGGATAACACCCTTTTGGACAAAAGACACGGGGACATCCTCGCAGATTGGGTCAGCAAAAACGAAACCATTGTAAATACACTTCAGAGGCACGGCTTGCAGGACAGACTCAGCAAAGCCCTGATTGATAGCTTAGAGTGTATGTCCACTAACAATTGGAGACGCAAGATATCAGTATCCTTCCAGGGTACCCTGTATCAACCCAGGGGTGATTCGGCTCAACCTGGGGCAAACATGTCCAGAAGGGGTGATTCGGCTCAGCCTGTTGCAAACCTGTCCAGATCAATGAAGCATGGAGCCGAGAGAGCGAAACGAGATTCCTGTAGCACCCACATTGGCAAACGTGCTAAGAAGCAAAGACCTTTGCAGATGACCAAACCGGTAAATCGGGATCGATCGGCTTATAAGTCAAATGAGTCAGTGGGCAGAAAGATATCATGGGGTCAGGGTTTCAAAAAATACTACGACTCACAAGTTCACAACCTGTCCCCCAGGTGCAGTGGTGATGATGACCACCCTTGGCTGAGCCAAGCAGAGGAAGCCACCAGCGAAGAGGAAGATTGTAATGTAGATGAGAGTAACATCCCCGGTGACGACTTGGAGGCTACAATGGGCTATGACAACAGCGAGGCCTTTGACGAATATGATTACAGTGACTCATTCATAAATGACCGATCTACTGGCAACGAACATAGCAGTGAAGAGGAAGTGGAGGATGATGCATTCTGTGCTCAGGTGAAAAAGAGGGTAAAATTGGCTAAGTCTAAAACCAAGAATGCTAAGTGGGGACACTGGCATAACAGCTGGTCACAATCAGAGTCCGAACAGGATGCCCATACCTCTACGACTAGCTGTAGTGGGTTGAGAGAGGAAAGGAGCATATATAAACACACCCTGCTATCTGACTCGGAGGATTCTATAAGGCCAGATTGCAAGCGTGTCAAACTCACAAAACCCAAGTGCTTGCATCACAAGAGAGAATCTAAAAGGAGCAGGAGGGACAAGGGGTGTAAAGAGCCGGTTCTCAAGTTCGTAGGAAGGAAAGATAAAGTGTGTGCTAAAAAGAGACTGGTCTAACACAAGGTGTGAAATTGCAAAGACCAAGATACAAACCCACAATCGAGATTCACAACGATACAAAAACAATCTGTCCGATCCTGAAGAAGATGAGGACGACTACCAACGGGAGGGACCCGCTCAGCAAAGTATAAAAAGGGTACCTTGTTCCAAGTCAAAAAGCACTCGCTCTCCAGTTATCGATACAGACTCAGAGCAGGAGGACGTGCGCACACCTAAGAAGATACAAAAAAGCCCATTTGTCAATAGGCCCCGGGAGAACCTTGACAACCCAGGAGCCGAGAGGTCCCTAGTTCAGCAGGACGTTTCAAACCCCCAGCAACTTGTCAACCTCCCAGGTGTTACAGGTTCACATCGGAGGTCTGGTGTGTCACGAGACAAAGAACACAGATTACATGTAGATGCGGGGAAGGCATGTAGATGTGTAGATGCCAGTGTCACTGATCAAGCTGCCTGGCTAGCGGACACCACTCAACGCCAGTGTTCGGATCAGGAGGACCGCGGAGAGTATCACCATACCCATCCTTCTGAGCCTACATCCGCTGCCAAGTCAGAGTGCCAGTCAGAAGCGAACACGGGGTCTCAGTCCGAGAACGATTCCGAATTGGACTTTAATGCTCGACTGGACAAAAACCCTGCAAGGGCAAGGTGTAGCGCATCTGCAACGTACTCTGGTGAAACTGAATATTTTGTTTCTATGTGATAACAGTTATGTCTTCCCATCTAATAAAGAAGCAGCCTGTACGTGGGCCGAAAAATGCTTACGTTATACGATATTTAGAGGGGCTGGGTAACAGTGTCTCTGTCTCACAGTTAGACGAACCGTGTACATCTTCAGCAGTGCTGTCAGCTACGCATTCAACCTTGAGGTATAAAGTGGAGGAACCCAAGGTTGTTGTCAATACCCTAGATAGGTATCTTGTGATGAAATGATACCAATGTCTTTACTTTGATATGGAAATGTTTTAACCTGTGTGACTGCCCTATACCGAAATGTATACCCATCCTTGTACGAGATAATAAACTTGCGCTAAACGCTGTACATGCATCAGGATCTGTTTGTGTGTTGTCTTTGCATCTGTCTTCACCTGCATGCATGTAATTATAGCCCTTCTTTAAGTCGGCTCGATATCCTTTGGCTCGATAGCTGCAGTTTCCAGGGGTGGACCTGCTGGTATCTGGAGACTCTGCGTTCCCGTTACGGATCCTGTGCACCGGTCTAAACCGGACTCGTCCCTCTTGTCTCCCTTTCCTTGCTTTCATAGGGACACCCAGTCGATCCTTAACCGAGACACCCAGTCGATCCTTAACCGAGACACCCAGTCGATCCTTAACCGAGACACCCAGTCGATCCTTAACCGAGACACCCAGTCGATCCTTAACCGAGACACCCAGTCGATCCTTAACCGAGACACGTTCCTTGCAATTGGAGACACTTGGGGTTGTGCTTTGGGGAGAACAGTTGAAACTTAGGTTCTTGACTCCCACTCGATCCCTTATTGATAGGGTCTTTATCTTGCACGACAAGTTGTCGACTTCCAAGGGTCGTCTTTTCCTTGGGGCAGATGGAGTGCATTGCCTCCGATCTACAAATTGTTTCTTCGCCAACACCTTTCGTAGCGTATTGCACAGGTTCTGATGTTGTGTAGCAAAAGATGTTCTGTAGTCATCCCTCAGCTCTCTGTGTGGGATGGCTAGAAACCTATCCAAGGTGACATGCTTGAAGTTGTCACTGTGACAACATTGGTCCCATTCTGTCAGATAGGACTGTACAGCCATGTCTTGCAGATGTGGCTATTGTGTAGGAACCTATGTTGAGATGTGTACAATGTTAAATACAAACTATCTTTGGGGTAGGTAGCCTTTATACACTTTCACTACATTGTCCTGGTTGGAGACATCCGCCACGGTTGACCACAGTAGCCCCGGTCAGAGTGCTTAGACACTTAGGTGATTCGACCCAATCGGATGTCTTAGACCTGGCTGCTGAGTCAGCCCTGATCGGATATTACAGATCCCATAGACACATCATGGCTAGGACACTTCAGCCCTGGTTGGTGATATGAGCCGTGATCCTTGATGTATTCTCCATCTGATAGACCTTGGTGAAATAATATATATATACAGTCACATAGGGCAGATACACTTACACATCTCCACAGCTCAGAGAGACACCAGAGTAGATCAACAACATGGAGCTGACTAATAAATTAAAAATGGCCAACTACCTCATGAGAAACAAAGACATGTTCCAGAAGCTGGTTGCCACAATACAAGACCACAGAAACACCCCTCTAGAAGGTACACAAAGAGAATCACTACGCATTATGCTTAGGAGGAATAAGTCAGACACCTTTGTGAAATATCCCGAGACTCTGATGAATAAAATGTACTCCTACTTGGGCAGTGAGGTTGCCTGGACTCTTATCGTGGACACACTCCGAAAGCACCATGTTGAATTCAGAGTCACTGACATCGAAGCGCACGGCCTTGAAGGGCTGGCTAAGCATGATATGTATTGTGATTCGAACCTACGTTCAACATTGGAAACCACACTGGTCAACCTCAGCCACGCTGATGTGAACCGAGTGAAACTGTTGCTGTCATGGGAGATTGTCAAGGGGTACAATCATATTCCCTATGGTGTCATTGAGATGAAAGATATTTACGACCTAGCAGATAGTATTTACTCTATCCACTTTCAACACGCAGTCTATGTGATGACTCTGATCCTGACACATATAGAGCAAATGGACCTTGTCGTGGAACTAACCTCGGCGTCAACTGAAAAGAGGCAAAGAACCAGAGTGGCCCGAACCCAAAGTGATGCCCGGTGACAACAGATTGTACGGCTCTCCGCAGCACAGAAAGGTGTTATCTGTATCATGTCAATGTATATGTAACCCATCTTTTTGTATATGTGAAATAAACCCCATACCTGACATATGTACCAATAGTGATTGGTTATTGTGTCTTCATTGTGCTATACAAATATAACCACATTTCATGTTGATGATACGCAAGAAACAAGTGTTAAAGGAAAGACATCTGCCAACACTCACACTGTACCTCTAGGTAATGACCTGTGTATAGCCGTAGACAACACAGTAGAGTACATCCAGTGTTCGGACAATCTCACCTTCACAATGTTCAACCATGACGAGTACTACAGTAGTTACTGGTGGATTTACAACAAGGACGATTGGCTCAATATCTCCTTAATAGCGGCTCCGTTGATGATTGTTTTTGGGTTAGCACTGCTGATAACTCACGAGACCTGTAGCAAACGGGCATCGTCCCCTATTTACACACCATGTTCGCATGTACATTCGCTACAGTATGACGCCGTGTATGTCCCCACAACGTGCTACTGTGATGAGATTAGATGCGAGGGGACCTGCCGGTATGAAGGCAATGTCGTGGAAGCTACAGCCTCCTCTGTGATTCCAGTTGTGGACAACGGTAACTATATCTCCGGCCCATATAGCCTCTTACCTTGCTACACCTGACACATACAACTGTGGTTTACTGTCTGTTTCTTACTCCTTCCTACCTGTACATCTGAATAGAACCAGAACAGATCGAGATGGTCGTGTGACACCGGGACCCAGCTAGAGTGAAAGAGGATGTGTAGCCCTTCTGAAATGTGACATTAGGCTATGTCCATGAACACACTTCAGCTGTGTAACCAATATAATACACTATTTCAAAACATGTCCTATTCATTGTATACTTGATGTATTGTTTGTTCGGACCACAAATAAAGAACACTACCACAACAACCACATTTGTGTCTGTTTATTAGCAGGTCAACTGAGTAACATCACATGCACATAATAGAATCACACCGAAATCAAAGGCAGTATGGTGTATCTTGTCTTCCTTGCACATAGTACATATATGTAACACAAGCAGCAGACAAGTGACAGCACAACCATTATTAGGACCATAGCCACGCTCCATATGCACAGGTCTGTGTCAGTGAGGCTCTTGTCTGAGTGGTACAAAGTACTGTTATTAGGAACATTGCTTATAGTACCAGACATGGCTGGTCCTCCTTACTGGTGAGACTGTCCTCCTGCCTCTATATGGGATAGAGGCCTGGTTATGTGTACAAGGGTTCACCAGCACCACTTTTCCGTCTTCAAATGATGAGCCTCCGAACCTGAAGTGTTAGAGGCACAGGCCGCACATAGTGTTAGGTCAGAATACCTTTGTACTGTAGGATCTAAAACATTTCCAGGTTTTCACATGTAACGTTACACTAGTACCTATACCTAGATATTGGACTAAACAATTATAAGGTAAAGGCATACTTTATTTTGTATTCGAATCACTCATTCAAGGACACATAACGTAACCTTCCCCTTTGTGTGTATGTATTATAAAGTAAAGTAACATAGGAAGCTGTGTGGTCACCTACTTGCAATTGTACCAATTGAGTCTAGGTTGACATTTTAATCTCAGTTCTAGGTCTGGCAATAGCTTCAGGTGGTGACACTTCTGTCCTTTCCAATTGATATATTATCGCCATTAATATCAACAGTCTGACCATATGCCTGTGTACTACTACTACTACTACTACTACTACTACTACTACTACTACTACTACATAAATATAGTAGTTTATTGAATGGATAGGGTAGATTCGTTTGGATGGCTGTGCTCTCATATGCAGTATATAATAAGTATATGCATATTGTAGTTACTGGGTAGGATTAGTAACCAGATTAAATCGGGTACGTTTTTTATCCAGCCGTGAAAATACTGCCCCCTAGCCATAAGAGGTTAACAAAAAGCATAGATACCTAACATGGACTGGATTGGGTAGATTCGTTTGGATGGCTGTGCTCTCATATGCAGGTGCATTTGGTCAGAGGAGTCAGCAGTATTAGGGTAGGCTGTGTGTCTGTACCAGGACACTCAGACTCCCCGTTTCACATCTCTGTGCACAGCTCTCAACGGGAATCGCACCCCTTGTCTCCTTTTCTTTGCTCTCACAGGGACGCCCAGGTGATCCTTCACGGAGACACGTTCCTTGCACTTGGAGACACTTAGGGCTGTGGTACAGGAAGAACAGTTCAAAGCTTTGCTCTTGACTCCCACTCAATCTCTTAATGATAGGCTCTTTATCTTGCAGGATAGGCTATCGACTTCCAAGGGTCGTGCTGTCCTTGGGGCAGGTGGAGTACGTTGCATCCGATCTACCAGTAGTTTCTTCGCCAACACCTTTCGTAGCGTATTGCACAGGTTCTGATGTTGTGTAGCAAAAGATGTTCTGTAGTCATCCCTCAGCTCTCTGTGTGGGATGGCTAGAAACCTATCCAAGGTGACATGCTTGAAGTTGTCACAGTGACAACATTGGTCCCATTCCGTCAGATAGGACTGTACAGCCATGACTTGCAGATGAGGCTAATGTATAGGAACCTACGTTGAGATGTATACAATGTTAAATAGAAACTATCTCTGGGATATGTAGACTTTATCCACTTTGACTACAATGTCCTGGTTGGAGACATCAGCCAAGGTTGAACAAGGTAGACCCGGTCAGATTGTTTAGACGAGTCGGTGAGTCGGCTCCGGTCGGATGTCATAGACCTGGTTGATGATTCATGCCGGACTGAATATTACAGCTCCCATAGACACATCGTGGGTTGGCTGATTCAGCCCTATTTGGAGACATGAGCCGTGATCCGAGATACATTGTCCATCTGATAGACCTTGGAGAAAGCATATATATACACACAGTCACAAAGGGCATATACACTTACACATCGCCACAGATCAGAGAGAGACCAGAGTAGAGCCACAAAATGGAGCTGACTAATAAATTCAAGATGGCCAACTACCTCATGAGAAACAAAGACATCTTCCAGAAGCTCATGGCAGCAATACAAGACCACAAAAACCTGCCACTAGATAGCGGACTAAGAAAAACACTACGCCTTATGCTTAAGAGGCAGAGATCAGACACCTATGTGAAATACCCCGAGACTCTGATTAATATAACGCACTCCTACTTTGGCAGCGAGGTTGCCTGGACTCTTCTCGTCGGCATACTCCAAAAGCACCATTGTGAGTTTAAAATCACTGACATTGAAGCGCACGGCCTTGAAGGGCTGGCGAAGCATGATATCTATCGTGCTTCGAACCTACGTTCAATATTGGAAAACGCACTGTCCAACCTCAGCCACGCTGATGTGAAGCGAGTGAAACTGTTGCTGTCATGGGAGATTGTCAAGGGGTACAATCATATTCCCTATTGTGTCATTGAGATGAAAGATATTTACGACCTAGCAGATGAGATTGTCTCTAGGCACTTTACCCACGCAGTCTATGTGATGACTCTGATCCTGACACACATAGAGCAAATGGACCTGGTGGTGGAACTAAACCTCAGCATCAACCGGAAGGAGGCAAGAACCAGCCTATCAGAACCCCAGAGTGATTATCACCAGTGACAACCCATTGGACTGCTCTCCACATCACTGAGACATGTTTAATTCTCTGTCATGTAACTATTATATGTAACCCATGGTTTGTGTATGTGAAATAAACACAATACCAGTGTTATGTAGTGATACTTGTTGTTTATTGAGTCTGTGCATTGTGTCTGTTCATTGTGCTATACAAATGTAACCACGTTCCCTCTTGATGATACCCAAGAAAGAAGTGTTAAAGGAAAGTCATATGCTAAGACACATTTACCTCTAGCTAGTGACCTGTGGATAACCGTACACTACACAGTAGAGTACATCAACGGATCGGTTACCCACCTCTCCGTCACAATGGTCGACTATGAGGAGTACTACAGTAGTAGTTACTGGTGGATTAGCAACAAGGACGATTGGCTGAACATGTCCTTGATAGGGGCTCCGTTGATGATTGTTTTTGGGTTGGCGATTCTGATAACTCACAGGACCTGTAGCAGAAGGCCATCCATCGTCCTTTATTTACACACCATGTTCGCGTGTTCATTCGCTACAGTATGACACCGTGTATGTGCCCACAACGTGCTCCTGTGACGGGATGAGCTACAATGGGAACTGTCGGTGTGACGGTAATGTCGTGGAGGCCTCAGAGGCTTCTGTGATTAGCGTTGTGGAACAAGGTAACTACCTCTCCAGTCCGTATATATATATAAACCATAGCCTTGCTACATCTACAACTACATCAGAAACATAAAACTGGGTTCTACTGTTTGTTTCTTACTCATCCTCTACATCTGAATAGAACCAGAACAGATCCGCAACGGGCCTGTGACACCGGGACCCAGCTAGAATGACAGAGGAGCCCTTCTGCAACATGTGACATTAGGTCATCTCCAGGCAACACACTTCATCACTTCAGCTGTGTAACTAATATAATATAATATACTATCTAGACACATGTCCTATTTCATTGTATAGTTCATGTGTTGTTTGTTTGGCTGACCAATAAAGATCACTACCACAAAACCACATGTCACTGTTTATTAGCAGGTAAACTGAGTAACATGACATGATGCACATAATAGAATCACACCGAAATCAAAGGCAGGCTGCTGTATCTTATCTTCCTTGCACATAGCCCATAGAAGTAACACAAGCCATAGATAAGTGACAGCAAAACCACTATTAGGACCATGGCCATGCTCCATATGCACAGATCTTTGTTATTGAGACCCATGTCTGAGTGTTAGAAAGTACTGTTATTAGGAAAGCTGCTTATAGTGGCAGACATGGCTTGTCCTCCTTACTCGACAGACTGCCTCTGTATAGGATGAGTGTTTTCTTAGGGCCACCGCGGTTCCACAGCACCACTTTCCTTCATTCGAATGAGCCTCAGAACCTGCTGTATCAGAGGCACAGGCAACACCTAGTTTTAGGTCCCAATAGCTTGGTACCTTCACACTAGTACCTAGGCCTTGATATTGGACATCAACAATGATAAGGTAAAGGCCTGCTGTAATTGTAGTCTGATCACTCTAACACAGTATATGTCATTTGATGTTGTGGTATAGTGTCAAGGACACATAGCGTGAGTTCCCCTTTGTGTCTATGTGTTATAGATAATATAGGAAGGTAAATGCTCACCTACTTATCTCAATTCAATCCACACTGACATTTAAATCTCAGTTCTAGAGCTGACAATAGCTTCAGGCTATGGCACTTCGACCCTTTTCAAACTGGCGAACGCTCACCATCAATATGAGCTGTCTGACCATAGCCCTGTTTGTTACTACCACATACATATAGTAGTTCATTGTCTGTGGATGGTTAGACAAGGTTGGACTCCTGCACTGTCATACTGGAGTTTTGGTTGGAGGAGTCAGCTGTTTTCGGGTGGCGTAGGCATAAATGGACACTACAAATCATAGATGCCTAACAGGGCCTGGATGGTTAGACAAGGTTGGAGTCCTGCACTGTCGTATACTGGTGTTGTGTTCGGAGGGGTCAGCTGTGCTGTGATGACTGAGCATTGGTGGATACTACAACCACGGAGCATCACCATTGGGTGAAATAATGATCCATGTTAGACAAGTGGTGCTCGTCTGTGTATAAGAAGTGTAGCTCAGCTACACTGTCCGTCCATTACATTCAGCACTATTACCATGTTGTACCTTACCATAGTCATTCGATGGTGTTGTACCCCACTGGACCATATCAACCTCATCACGCATAACATCACAAAGTGGTATATGAACAGGTACTAGACATTTGACAGTTATCTGCATTGAGGTTGAACCTAAAAGGGCTACCAGCTACATAACCAAGTTAGTATGTTTGATGCAAAATCTCTGGGTTGAACCGAATGTCAATATGATGGAGTGTGGAGATGTGGATACATTGTTGGGAAACAAAAATGCTTTGGGTCTTGTTAGCAACACCTACAGTGTCACCTACACTGACAGTAGACCAGGACTCAGTTTCTATAAACATTTGAGTAACACAGTGGCATTAGTGAAAGGGTACGACTGGACAATACGGAAGGGTTCAACTGTTGCAGACAATGGGACAAATATAAAGCTGTACTGTCAACACGTAAGTTCTTAAAGAACGTAAGTTCTTAAACACTGTAATCACAGTAAACATGAAATGTGTTATGTTGTCCTTTGTTAAGAATTGTTTGTATGTGTCACCCCTAGGAAAGGCACGTTGTCACTGCTGTACTGACTGGGTCATTGACCAAGATGATAACAGTTCAATGTCAAGAACCCCAGAGGATATACGACTTGATGAAGACACATGGGATCATATGCTCCAACGTCTGGGATTCCAACATAGCACTGTCAGCAATGGTTACTGTTGTGTTTTATATTGTTATACTCTGCCTTACTGAATCTCTGTGCTATCCATGCCAGAGGTAATAGTCTGTTGTGATATACAGTGATGATATTGAAATGGGAAATAAAAGACATAACGATATTCTGGTTGGTATGTTTGTGTGTTATTCAACAAAGCACATTGTATACATACACATACATAGATACATGTCAGGGTACAAAACATTTCGGTTTAGTTTGCGTAGCAAACACCAGAGCGCCCAGCTTTCACTTGGAGTGCACTCGTTTGGGTATAGGCGACGTGTAGGGGAGGCTCAGGGTGGCCCGGGTTCTGTAGGGGAAGCCCCTGTAGGGGAAGCCCCTAATTTTCACATTTCAATATCATCACTGTATTTCACAACAGACTATATTACCTCTGGCATGGATAGCACAGACATTCAGGAAGGCAGAGTATAACAACATAAAACAGAACCGTCATCATCAAGTCCTAAGTGGAGATAATTTCCAGGGGCTTCCCCTACGCGAACCCGGGCCACCCTGAGCCTCCCTTACACGAACTCTGTGCTCATTCTGCCCTTGGGCACCGTGTGAGTTTGGGTATCGATTTTAAAACGGCTCCCCTCCTACACTACCTTCCCTGGGTTGTGGATATTGTGCCTTTGTGTATGGTTGTTATTACATTTATTAGTTATACTACACTACCCCCGGGTGGACACTAGTGGAAGGTCCTGACTCAGAACCCACAGCCTCTACATTCCAGGGCAGGGCACTGTGTGTGAAGGGGCAGTCTGCCCCGGTACTGCCCTTGGGCCCCGTGTGAGTTTGGGTATCGATTCTAAAAACGCCCCCCCCCCCCCCCCCCCTTCCTACACTACCTTCCCTGGGTTGTGGATATTGTGCCTTTGGGTATGGTTGTTATTATTTAAATCAAATTTTATCAGTCACATACACATATTTAGCAGATGTTATTGTGGGTGTAGTGAAATGCTTGTGTTCCTAGCTTCAACAGTGCAGCTGTATCTAACAATACACAACAATACACACAAATCTAAAAGTAAAAGATTGGAATTAAGAAATATAGAAATATGTGAAGACAGACAGACACACGCATACAAGCGCAGGCGCAGACAGACACATTGACGTACACACACTCTCCTTCCCGCTAACTTTATAACATGCATATGTAACAGTACTCTTCTGACGTTGTGTACAATCAATCATCGACACGAACTCCAACTTGTAGCACCAGTCATGGAGCTTTATTCTGATAAGAACAGCACAAAATTGCACGTCATGCAATGCACGGCTCACCATCCAACTCTGCACTCAGGCACTGTACAAAATATACAACCCCCCCACCAGACACCCCCCCCACCAGACACAGTAAGTTGCTAGCTAGCATTAGCTGGAATTCTCTACAACAAAATGCACAACAAATATTCACCAAAAAAACACTGCATCTTATGTGTGATGTTCGAATAACATTTACAAACAAATTGATATAAATTGTACATTTAAATCATCACTTGGGAGTATAAAAATCACTTTTGACGCACAGTGCTTTGCAACCAACAACTTACCGCTGGTTTGGTGCTTGTTCACTGGGACGATTCTAACTGAAACATCCTCCCTCGTAAGCAAGCTACGCAAACCAGCCAATAAGATGCCATGTTGAGTAGGTGAAGGCAAGACAAAAATAAAACCAAAAACCCATTGGCTTAACAATAAAGTGGCAAGGGGAATCACCAATATAACCCTGTTAGACATATGCACCGTTTCTAGTGGTTGAAGAATTGCATTTCAAGAAGGCAAGTAGATTAGTGTTTTGTGCAAATGGTGGATATGATGGACACGTTTATTCATAACAATAAAAAGGTTAATAACAAGATGCAATCATTTGCCCTTAGTGAGAATAGAGAACATCCATTTCATTTATCTTTGCATTTTAAAATAATTAGAAATAGCGATCTATTTCCGAGGCTTTTATTTATTTCGTTTCCATGATCGTTTCATAATAAATCCCTCATCTTTTCTGTGATGGTTTCATACTCACGACGTAGAATATAGGCCTACAAGTTTACCATTCGTCCCATCTCTCGTTTAGTTGGACCCACTACACAGCAGTAAATAGAAAAGTTATTTCAAGTATTTTGCTCTAACACCAGATGCCTAATTTGTAAACGTTGTCTACACATGCATGTGCAAGTTTTCACGCAAATGTTGTAATTTATAAAAACTGAATTTGACATGAGAATTTGCTAATCCAACCTTTAGACCATGTGCATGCACAGTTTCTAGTGGTTGAGGTCTTGCATTGCAACAGTAGACTAGTTTTAGTCTTGTACAGATGGGGAATATATGACGAGACTCTTATTCAGAACTAAAGAACAGACAGGCCGAGCTAAATATAATAAGATGCAAATCATTTGCTGTTAGTGAGAATGGCGAAAATCGATGTATCTTTACATTCTAAAATAGTGAATAATCTTTGCTGTTATTTATTTAATGTCCTAGATCATTGCAAAAATAAATTCCTCACCTTTTCTGAATGTGTGATGGTTTCAAAGGCTACTCGCAAAATAACATACAGACCTACAAGTTAGGATTGGCTACTATTCGTCCCATCTCTCATTTAATTGGACCCACTTCACAGTAGTACATAGATAAACTACAGTATTTCAAGCAGACGATTTTGCTTTATGCGCTCGGATCCAAAGCGCAGTTTAACGTTAGAACAGACCGTTCTCCTTTTCTGTTGACGTGTGTAGGCTAAGCCTGAATACTGTCATGTGACATTTCTTGAGTGGACAATATTTCATTTATAAACATAATTCATTATCATAATCCTTGTACAGTACATTCCTCATATTTTCTGGCCATGATGAGGTCATATTCCATATGTAGCCATACAACAAATGACCATGCGCAGTTCTCATTTAATTGGGCCAATTAGAGGCTATTATTTAAAATGTTTTCTCTATGCAGATGACACAGCCCAACCTCACATTCAATTCACGCATAAATTTACGTAATTAATTTCAACAGATTTCGTGCGTTTTTGTGCATTTTTGTGTGGTATGAAAAGGAAAACTGTAATGACTGTTTTCCTACTTGCACTTGTTGCAAGATCCTCCGTGTCTCTTCCTATCACTATAACAGTGATGTTGAATCACCCAGTTACACCGCCCTGCTTTGGATCCAAGACCAAGAAAACACACATCCCCTCAGGAAAAAACACTGGCATGTCACGCTCTGCTCTGCCGTCTCTGCCAGCCACCAGCATGACTGACACTTCATCGGTGTCTCTCTACTGGCACTGTGCGATAGTCTCTGCTCCCATTGAGAACTTGGGGAGAGAGATTCGGAAGAAATGCTGACTTCCTCTGCAGCCCAGCCCACTGAATTTGTACGAGGCCGCCTACAATTGACACGCCACATTGCATCAACCAATGGTTGTGTGCCATGTCACTGACAATAATAAAGTACACATTTCATGCAGAACGCTCCGTCTTCAGTGTTTCAAATAATATGTGTAGATATTCAGGAGGCTGTATGTTTGTATTATCACAGCACTATAATAAAAGGGGCTCCTCAAAATCCATTGTGAGACTAAAAACGTCCTAAGGCTCGTCAATAACAACGACGAGACAGCCTGTAGACAGACAAGAAGCGCAGTGTCTAACAGCGATGTGCAGTGGAAACAACCTGGAGCTGAACACAAAGAAAAGAAAGGACATCATAGAGGATTTTAGAAATGTTTTATTTGTTCCATTTGACTGTTTTACTGTATACCTCTGTGTGCTATGTAGGCCTTTTATATGTGAGAGAGCTCCAAAGAATAATTCCAATTTTGAGCTCGAAAAGCGGCTTCACTCCGAGGAGCAGCTGTAGTGTTGCCGGTCCGGAGAAGGGAGGCTGGGCTCTGTGAGGACGATGGTAGTCAGAGGCAGGAACAAGGCTGCGTTATGACACCAGTGAAGCAGCGGAGCAGCTCTACTGTCTCGGGTGAAGCTCGTTTTGGCTCGGCGGACGAGTATTCCACTTCATTGTTTGATCCGTGCATAATGCAAAAAGTCCTTATAAAAGGTTATGTTCGTGGGAGAGGTGATCAACGCTGTTATCAGGGCTGGTTAGGCACAATTCTCTGTGATGCAGTGGCTTTGGTATATTCAGTCTTTGTTCTGTTAGAAAACGAACTGTGCTCTGCATTCTCAGTGTCTCGGTCTGACAAGACTCCCGACTCGACAGTGCTCTAGTAGGATACAGTCATCTCTCAATATCTACAATAACACTTATTAGGAAGGTTATCCGAATGAATTAGGATATGAAATGGCATGTCAAGTCAGTCACTATAAAACCAAGCTGTATTGGATAGAAAATAGTAGACAGTAAGTTATCCTACCCGGACGAAGCATACTACTAATCTACAGGCGAAATGTATGTCTCACTTTTGTAAGTGAATGGAAATACAAGTCACTATAAAACCAGCACTGCCTCTCTACTCACTGACACTGAGCTGTCCGAAGAAACCAGAAGAGAGCTGCCAACTGTCATCATCAGAAGAAGAACAAATCAGCCAGAAGTCAGAAACACTCAGATTGACTGCTGCTAAGGCTTGAACACTGCCAGAGAGAACTGCGTTGATTATGAAGGGGAAAATAACCTTTACGGTTTTCCTACTTGCACTTGTTGCAAAATCCTCCGTGTCTCTTCCTATCACTATAACAGTGATGTTGAATCACCCAGTTACACCGCCCTGCTCTGGATCATGCCATGGTGGCAGAAATAAGAAGGGAAGGAAAGAACCATAGAATAAATGGATCGTGGATCCAAGACCAAGAAAACACACATCCCCTCAGGAAAAAACACTGGCATGTCACGTTCTGCTCTGCCATCGCTGCCAGCCACCAGCATGACTGACACTTCATCGGTGTCTCTCTACTGGCACTGTGCGATAGTCTCTGCTCCCATTGAGAACTTCACCCCTTACACACCTGCATAGCTGAGTGGGGAGAGAGATTCGGAAAAAATGCAGACTTCCTCTGCAGCCCAGCCCACTGAATTTGTACGAGGCCGCCTACAATTGACACGCCACATTGCATCAACTAATGGTTGTCATGTCACTGATAATAAAGTACATATTTCATGCAGAACGCTCTGTCTTCAGTCTTTCAAATAATATGTTTAGATATTCAGGAGGCTGTATGTTTGATTTATCACAGCACTATAAGAAAAGGGGCTCCTCAAAATCCATTGTGAGACTAAAAACGTCCTAAGACTCGTCAATAACAACGACGAGACAGCCTATAGACAGACAAGAAGCGATGTGCAGTGGAAACAACCTGGAGATGAACACAAAGAAAAGAAAGGACATCATAGAGGATTTTAGAAATGTTTTATTTGTTCTATTTGACTGTATACCTCTGTGTGCTATTGTAAGTGCTGTCGTGAGAGAGAGTAGACCAAGGTGCAGCGGAGTTAGTGTTCATCATTGAATATTTAATAACACTATACAAAACAAAATGAGAAAACTGACAGCCAAACAGTCCTGTCAGGTGCAAACACTAACAGAAACAATTACCCACCAAACCCAAAGGAAAAACATGCTCCTTATGTGTGACTCCCAATCAACAACAACGAACTTCAGCTGTGCCTGATTGGGAGCCACACACGGCCCAAAACACAGAAATACAAACACCTAGAAAAAGAACATAGAACGCCCACCCAATGTAACACCCTGGCCTAACCAAAATAAAGAACAAAAAACCCCTCTCTATGGCCAGGGTGTTACAGCTATGTAGGCCTGTAATATGTGAAGGCGCTCCAAAGAATAAAACGACCTCGTTTGGATAAAACGGCCTCGGTTGGATAAAACAACCTCGGCTGGATAAAACAACCTCAGCTGGATAAAAAGGCCTCGGTTGGATAAAACAACCACGGCTGGATAAAACAGCCTCGGCTGGATAAAAAGGCCTCAGTTGGATAAAACAACCACGACTGGATAAAACAGCCTCGGCTGGATAAAACAAGCTCGGCTGGATAAAACGCGCAAGGCTGGATAAAACGACCTCGGCTGGATAAAAAGGCCTCGGTTGGATAAAACAACCACGGCTGGATAAAACAGCCTCGGCTGGATAAAACATGTGTCCATGTAAGCTTTAAGAAAAACAGATATTAATATTATCATGGATACATGTCCAGACATGTGGAGCAGTGAAAACAATCCCCTCCATTGTATTATTCAACTTGAAATTTGATGACCTGTCCTAGACTGACCCCAATATTCCAAAAGTGAAATGTTGCCTTTATTCATGTATCAACCTTGGCTGGATAAAACGACCTCGGTTGGATAAAATAACCTCGGCTGGAAAAAACGGCCTCGGCTGGATAAAACGCGCTCGGCTGGATAAAACCTCCTCGGCTGGATAAATCCTCCTCGGTTGGATAAAAAGGCCTCGGTTGGATAAAAAGGCCTCGGCTGGATAAAACTACCTCGGCTGGATAAAACTACCTCGGCTGGATAAAACGACCTCGGCTGGATAAAACGGCCACGGTTGGATAAAACGGCCACGGCTGGATAAAACGCACTCGGCTGGATAAAACGCCCTCGGCTGGATAAATCCTCCTCGGTTGGATAAAAAGGCCTCGGTTGGATAAAAAGGCCTCAGCTGGATAAAACTACCTCGGCTGGATAAAACTACCTCGGCTGGATAAAACTACCTCGGCTGGATAAAACATCCTCGGCTGGATAAAACGTCCTCGGCTGGATAAAACGTCCTTGGCTGGATAAAACAATCTTTGTTGGATAAAACGTGCTCGGCTGGATAAAACAACCTCGGTTGGATAATAGCGCTCGGCTGGATACAACGCGCTCGGCTGGATAAAAAACCTCGGCTGGATAAAACGCGCTCGGCTGGATAAAACGCGCTCGGCTGGATAAAACGTGCTCGGCTGGATAAAACAACCTCGGTTGGATAAAAAGGCCTCGGTTGGATAAAAAGGCCTCGGCTGGATAAAACTACCTCGGCTGGATAAAACGATCTCGGCTGGATAAAACGGCCACGGTTGGATAAAACGGCCTCGGCTGGATAAAAAGCGCTCGGCTGGATAAAACGCGCTCGGCTGGATACAACGTCCTCGGCTGGATAAAACGGCCTCGGTTGGATAAAACGCGCTCGGCTGGATAAAACGCGCTCGGCTGGATAAAACGTGCTCGGCTGGATAAAAAACCTTGGCTGGATAAAACGCGATCGGCTGGATAAAACGCGCTCGGCTGGATAAAAAACCTCGGCTGGATAAAACGCGCTCGGCTGGATAAAACGCGCTCGGCTGGATAAAAAAACCTTGGCTGGATAAAACGCGCTCGGCTGGATAAAACGCGCTCGGCTGGATAAAACGCGCTCGGCTGGATAAAACGGCCTCGGCTGGATAAAACGCGCTCGGCTGGATAAAACGCGCTCGGCTGGATAAAACCTCCTCGGCTGGATAAATCCTCCTCGGTTGGATAAAAAGGCCTCGGTTGGATAAAAAGGCCTCGGCTGGATAAAACTACCTCGGCTGGATAAAATGACCTCGGCTGGATAAAACGACCTCGGCTGGATAAAACGGCCACGGTTGGATAAAACGGCCTCGGCTGGATAAAACGAGCTCGGCTGGATAAAACGCGCAAGGCTGGATAAAACAACCTCGGCTGGATAAAAAGGCCTCGGTTGGATAAAACAACCACGGCTGGATAAAACAGCCTCGGCTGGATTAAACATGTGTCCATGTAAGCTTTAAGAAACAACAGATATTAATATTATCATGGATACATGTCCAGACATGTGGAGCAGTGAAAACAATCCCCTCCATTGTATTATTCAACTTGAAATTTGATGACCTGTCCTAGACTGACCCCAATATTCCAAAAGTGAAATGTTGCCTTTATTCATGTATCAACCTCGGCTGGATAAAACGACCTCGGTTGGATAAAACAACCTCGGCTGGAAAAAAAGGCCTCGGTTGGATAAAAAGGCCTCGGCTGGATAAAACTACCTCGGCTGGATAAATCCTCCTCGGTTGGATAAAACTCGCTCGGCTGAATAAAACAACCTCGGTTGGAATAAACAACCTCGGTTGGATAAAATGGCCTCGGTTGGATAAAACGGCCTCGGTTGGATGAAACGGCCTCGGCTGGATGAAACAACCTCGGCTGGATGAAACAACCTCGGCTGGATGAAACAACCTCGGTTGGAATAAACAACCTCGGTTGGATAAAACGGCCTCGGCGGGATAAAACGCGCTCGGCTAGATAAAACGCGCTCGGCTGGATAAAACGGCCTCGGCTGGATAAAACGCGCTCGGCTGGATAAAACGCGCTCGGCTGGATAAAACGCGCTCGGCTGGATAAAACCTCCTCGGCTGGATAAATCCTCCTCGGTTGGATAAAAAGGCCTCGGTTGGATAAAAAGGCCTCGGCTGGATAAAACTACCTCGGCTGGATAAAATGACCTCGGCTGGATAAAACGACCTCGGCTGGATAAAACGGCCACGGTTGGATAAAACGGCCTCGGCTGGATAAAACGAGCTCGGCTGGATAAAACGCGCAAGGCTGGATAAAACGACCTCGGCTGGATAAAAAGGCCTCGGTTGGATAAAACAACCACGGCTGGATAAAACAGCCTCGGCTGGATTAAACCAGTGTCCATGTAAGCTTTAAGAAACAACAGATATTAATATTATCATGGATACATGTCCAGACATGTGGAGCAGTGAAAACAATCCCCTCCATTGTATTATTCAACTTGAAATTTGATGACCTGTCCTAGACTGACCCCAATATTCCAAAAGTGAAATGTTGCCTTTATTCATGTATCAACCTCGGCTGGATAAAACGACCTCGGTTGGATAAAACAACCTCGGCTGGAAAAAAAGGCCTCGGTTGGATAAAAAGGCCTCGGCTGGATAAAACTACCTCGGCTGGATAAAACGGCCACGGCTGGATAAAACGCGCTCGGCTGGATAAAACTCGCTCGGCTGGATAAAACAACCTCGGTTGGAATAAACAACCTCGGTTGGATAAAACGGCCTCGGTTGGATAAAACGGCCTCGGCTGGATGAAACAACCTCGGCTGGATGAAACAACCTCGGTTGGAATAAACAACCTCGGTTGGATAAAACGGCCTCGACGGGATAAAACGTCCTCGGCTGGATAAAACGTCCTCGGCTGGATAAAACAATCTTTGTTGGATAAAACGTGCTCGGCTGGATAAAACGTCCTCGGCTGGATAAAACAACCTCGGTTGGATAATAGCGCTCGGCTGGATACAACGCGCTCGGCTGGATAAAAAACCTCGGCTGGATAAAACGCGCTCGGCTGGATAAAACGCGCTCGGCTGGATAAAAAACCTCGGCTGGATAAAACGCGCTCGGCTGGATAAAACGCTCTCGGCTGGATAAAAAAACCTTGGCTGGATAAAACGGCCTCGGCTGGATAAAACGCACTCGGCTGGATAAAACGCACTCGGAGGGATAAAACGCGCTCGGCTGGATAAAACCTCCTCGGCTGGATAAATCCTCCTCGGTTGGATAAAAAGGCCTCGGTTAGATAAAAAGGCCTCGGCTGGATAAAACTACCTCGGCTGGATAAAACTACCTCGGCTGGATAAAACAATCTTTGTTGGATAAAATGTCCTCGGCTGGATAAAACGTCCTCGGCTGGATAAAACAACCTCGGTTGGATAATAGCGCTCGGCTGGATACAACGCGCTCGGCTGAATAAAAAACCTCGGTTGGATAAAAAGGCCTCGGTTGGATAAAAAGGCCTCGGCTGGATAAAACTACCTCGGCTGGATAAAACGATCTCGGCTGGATAAAACGGCCACGGTTGGATAAAACGGCCACGGCTGGATAAAACGCACTCGGCTGGATGAAACGCGCTCGGCTGGATAAAACGCGCTCTGCTGGATAAAACGCGCTCGGCTAGATAAAACGCGCTCGGCTGGATAAAACGCGCTCGGCTGGATAAAAAACCTCGGCTGGATAAAACGCGCTCGGCTGGATAAAACGCGCTCGGCTGGATAAAAAAACCTTGGCTGGATAAAACTCGCTCGGCTGGATAAAACGGCCCCGGCTGGATAAAACGCGCTCGGCTGGATAAAAAAACCTTGGCTGGATAAAAAGCGCTCGGCTGGATAAAACGCGCTCGGCTGGATAAAACGCGCTCGGCTGGATAAAACCTCCTCGGCTGGATAAATCCTCCTCGGTTGGATAAAAAGGCCTCGGTTGGATAAAAAGGCCTCGGCTGGATAAAACTACCTCGGCTGGATAAAACTACCTCGGCTGGATAAAACTACCTCGGCTGGATAAAACGACCTCGGCTGGATAAAACGGCCACGGTTGGATAAAACGGCCACGGCTGGATAAAACGCGCTCGGCTGGATAAAACGCGCTCGGCTGGATACAACGTCCTCGGCTGGATAAAACGTCCTCGGCTGGATAAAACAACCTCGGTTGGATAATAGCGCTCGGCTGGATACAACGCGCTCGGCTGGATACAACGGCCTCGGCTGGATAAAACGCGCTCGGCTGGATAAAACGCACTCGGCTGGATAAAACTCGCTCGGCTGGATAAAACAACCTCGGTTGGAATAAACAACCTCGGTTGGATAAAATGGCCTCGGTCGGATAAAACGGCCTCGGTCGGATAAAACGTCCTCGGCTGGATAAAACAACCTCGGCTGGATAAAACAACCTTGGCTGGATGAAACGCGCTCGGCTGGATAAAACGCGCTCGGCTGGATAAAACGTCTTCTGTTGGATAAAACGGCCTCGGCGGGATAAAACGTCCTCGGCTGGATAAAACGTCCTCGGCTGGATAAAACAATCTTTGTTGGATAAAACGTCCTCGGCTGGATAAAACGTCCTCGGCTGGATAAAACAACCTCGGTTGGATAATAGCGCTCGGCTGGATACAACGCGCTCGGCTGGATAAAACGCGCTCGGCTGGATAAAACTCGCTCGGCTGGATAAAACAACCTCGGTTGGATAAAACGTCCTCGGCTGGATAAAACAACCTCGGTTGGATAAAACGTCCTCGGCTGGATAAAACAACCTCGGTTGGATAAAACGACCTCGGCTGGATAAAACGACCTCGGTTGGATAAAACGACCTCGGCTGGATACAACGACCTCGGCTGGATACAACGTCCTCGGCTGGATAAAACAACCTCGGTTGGATAAAACGTCCTCGGCTGGATAAAACAACCTCGGTTGGATAATACAACCTCGGCTGGATAAAACAACCTCCGCTGGATAAAACAACCTCGGTTGGATAAAATGTCCTCGGCTGGATAAAACTACCTCGGCTGGATAAAACGGCCTCGGCTGGATAAAACTACCTCGGCTGGATAAAACGTCCTCGGCTGGATAAAACAATCTTTGTTGGATAAAACGTCCTCGGCTGGATAAAAGGTCCTCGGCTGGATAATAGCGCTCGGCTGGATACAACGGCCTCGGCTGGATAAAACGTCCTCGGCTTGATAAAACGTCCTCGGCTGGATAAAACAACCTCGGTTGGATAATAGCGCTCGGCTGGATACAACTGCCTCGGCTGGATAAAACGCGCTCGGCTGGATAAAACGCACTCGGCTGGATAAAACTTGCTCGGCTGGATAAAATGCGCTGGGCTGGATAAGACAACCTCGGCTGGAAAAAACGTCCTCGGCTGGATAAAACCTCCGCTAGATAAAACGTAAGAAATGCTGACTTCCTCTGCAGCCCAGCCCACTGAATTTGTAAGAGGCCGCCGACAATTGACACACCACATTGCATCAACCAATGGTTGTGTGCCATGTCACTGACAATAATAAAGTACACATTTCATGCAGAACGCTCCGTCTTCAGTCTTTCAAATAATATGTGTAGATATTCAGGAGGCTGTATGTTTGTATTATCACAGCACTATAAGAAATGGGGCTCCTCAAAATCCATTGTGAGACTAAAAACGTCCTAAGGCTCGTCGATAACAACTACGAGACAGCCTATAGACAGACAAGAAGCGCAGTGTCTAACAGCGATGTGCAGTGGAAACAACCTGGAGATGAACACAAAGAAAAGAAAGGACATCATAGAGGATTTTAGAAATGTTTTATTTGTTCCATTTGACTGTTTTACTGTATACCTCTGTGTGCTATGTAGGCCTATTATATGTGAGAGAGCTCCAAAGAATAATTCCAATTTTGACACTCGAAAAGCGGCTTCACTCCGAGGAGCAACTGTAGTGTTGCCGGTCCGGAGAAGAGAGGCTGGGCTCTGTGAGGACGATGGTAGTCAGAGGCAGGAACATGGCTGCGTTATGACACCAGTGAAGCAGCGGAGCAGCTCCACTGTCTCGGGTGAAGCTCGTTTTGGCTCGGCAGACCAGTATTTCACTTCATTGTTTGATCCGTGCATAATGCAAAAAGTCCTTATAAAAGGTTATGTTCGTGGGAGAGGTGATCAACGCTGTTATCAGGGCTGGTTAGGCACAATTCTCTGTGATGCAGTGGCTTTGGTATATTCAGTCTTTGTTCTGTTAGAAAACGGACTGTGCTCTACATTCTCAGTGTCTCGGTCTGACAAGACTCCCGACTCGACAGTGCTCTAGTAGGATACAGTCATCTCTCAATATCTACAATAAACACTTATTAGGAAGGTTATCCAAATTAATTAGGATATGAAATGGCATGTCAAGTCAGTCACTATAAAACCAAGCTGTATTGGATAGAAAATAGTAGACAGTAAATTATACTACCCGGATGAACCATACTACTAATCTACAGGAGAAATGTATGTCTCACTTTTGTAAGTGAATGGAAATACAAGTCACTATAAAACCAGCACTGCCTCTCTACTCACTGACACTGAGCTGTCCGAAGAAACCAGAAGAGAGCTGCCAACTGTCATCATCAGAAGAAGAACAAATCAGCCAGAAGTCAGAAACATTCAGATTGACTGCTGCTAAGGCTTGAACACTGCCAGAGAGAACTGCGTTGATTATGAAGGGGAAAATAACCTTTACGGTTTTCCTACTTGCACTTGTTGCAAAATCCTCTGTGTCTCTTCCTATCACTATAACAGTGATGTTGAATCACCCAGTTACACCGCCCTGCTCTGGATCATGCCATGGTGGCAGAAATAAGAAGGGAAGGAAAGAACCATAGAATAAATGGAACATTCTGCTATCACTCCGTGGATCCAAGACCAAGAAAACACACATCCCCTCAGGAAAAAACACTGGCATGTCACGCTCTGCTCTGCCGTCGCTGCCAGCCACCAGCATGACTGACACTTCATCGGTGTCTCTCTACTGGCACTGTGCGATAGTCTCTGCTCCCATTGAGAACTTCACCCCTTACACACCTGCATAGCTGAGTGGGGAGAGAGATTCGGAAGAAATGCTGACTTCCTCTGCAGCCCAGCCCACTGAATTTGTACGAGGCCGCCTACAATTGACACGCCACATTGCATCAACCAATGGTTGTGTGCCATGTCACTGACAATAATAAAGTACACATTTCATGCAGAACGCTCCGTCTTCAGTCTTTCAAATAATATGTGTAGATATTAAGGAGGCTGTATGTTTGTATTATCACAGCACTATAAGAAAAGGGGCTCCTCAAAATCCATTGTGAGACTAAAAACGTCCTAAGGCTCGTCAATAACAACGACGAGACAGCCTATAGACAGACAAGAAGCGCAGGGTCTAACAGCGATGTGCAGTGGAAACAACCTGGAGATGAACACAAAGAAAAGAAAGGACATCATAGAGGATTTTAGAAATGTTTTATTTGTTCCATTTGACTGTTTTACTGTATACCTCTGTGTGCTATGTAGGCCTATTATATGTGAGAGAGCTCCAAAGAATAATTCCAATTTTGACGCTCGAAAAGCGGCTTCACTCCGAGGAGCAGCTGTAGTGTTGCCGGTCCGGAGAAGAGAGGCTGGGCTCTGTGAGGACGATGGTAGTCAGAGGCAGGAACAAGGCTGCGTTATGACACCAGTGAAGCAGCGGAGCAGCTCTACTGTCTCGGGTGAAGCTCGTTTTGGCTCGGCGGACGAGTATTCCACTTCATTGTTTGATCCGTGCATAATGCAAAAAGTCCTTATAAAAGGTTATGTTCGTGGGAGAGGTGATCAACGCTGTTATCAGGGCTGGTTAGGCACAATTCTCTGTGATGCAGTGGCTTTGGTATATTCATTCTTTGTTCTGTTAGAAAACGAACTGTGCTCTGCATTCTCAGTGTCTCGGTCTGACAAGACTCCCGACTCGACAGTGCTCTAGTAGGATACAGTCATCTCTCAATATCTACAACAACACTTATTAGGAAGGTTATCCGAATAAATTAGGATCCGAAATGGCAAGTCAAGTCAGTCACTATAAAAACCAAGCTGTATTGGATAGAAAATAGTAGACAGTAAGTTATCCTACCCGGACGAAGCGTACTACTAATCTACTGGAGAATTGTGTCTCACTTTTGTAAGTGAATGGAAATACAAGTCACTATAAAACCAAGCTGTATTGGATAGAAAATACACAGTAAGTTATCCTACCCGTACGAAGCATACTACTAATCTACAGGAGAAATGTATGTCTCACTTTTGTAAGTGAATGGAAATACAAGTCACTATAAAACCAGCACTGCCTCTCTACTCACTGACACTGAGCTGTCCGAAGAAACCAGAAGAGAGCTTCCAACTGTCATCATCAGAAGAAGAACAAATCAGCCAGAAGTCAGAAACATTCAGATTGACTGCTGCTAAGGCTTGAACACTGCCAGAGAGAACTGCGTTGATTATGAAGGGGAAAATAACCTTTACGGTTTTCCTACTTGCACTTGTTGCAAAATCCTCTGTGTCTCTTCCTATCACTATAACAGTGATGTTGAATCACCCAGTTACACCGCCCTGCTCTGGATCATGCCATGGTGGCAGAAATAAGAAGGGAAGGAAAGAACCATAGAATAAATGGAACATTCTGCTATCACTCCGTGGATCCAAGACCAAGAAAACACACATCCCCTCAGGAAAAAACACTGGCATGTCACGCTCTGCTCTGCCGTCGCTGCCAGCCACCAGCATGACTGACACTTCATCGGTGTCTCTCTACTGGCACTGTGCGATAGTCTCTGCTCCCATTGAGAACTTCACCCCTTACACACCTGCATAGCTGAGTGGGGAGAGAGATTCGGAAGAAATGCTGACTTCCTCTGCAGCCCAGCCCACTGAATTTGTACGAGGCCGCCTACAATTGACACGCCACATTGCATCAACCAATGGTTGTGTGCCATGTCACTGACAATAATAAAGTACACCTTTCATGCAGAACGCTCCGTCTTCAGTCTTTCAAATAATATGTGTAGATATTAAGGAGGCTGTATGTTTGTATTATCACAGCACTATAAGAAAAGGGGCTCCTCAAAATCCATTGTGAGACTAAAAACGTCCTAAGGCTCGTCAATAACAACGACGAGACAGCCTATAGACAGACAAGAAGCGCAGTGTCTAACAGCGATGTGCAGTGGAAACAACCTGGAGATGAACACAAAGAAAAGAAAGGACATCATAGAGGATTTTAGAAATGTTTTATTTGTTCCATTTGACTGTTTTACTGTATACCTCTGTGTGCTATGTAGGCCTATTATATGTGAGAGAGCTCCAAAGAATAATTCCAATTTTGACGCTCGAAAAGCGGCTTCACTCCGAGGAGCAGCTGTAGTGTTGCCGGTCCGGAGAAGAGAGGCTGGGCTCTGTGAGGACGATGGTAGTCAGAGGCAGGAACATGGCTGCGTTATGACACCAGTGAAGCAGCGGAGCAGCTTTACTGTCTCGGGTGAAGCTCGTTTTGGCTCGGCGGACGAGTATTTCACTTCATTGTTTGATCCGTGCATAATGCAAAAAGTCCTTATAAAAGGTTATGTTCGTGGGAGAGGTGATCAACGCTGTTATCAGGGCTGGTTTGGCACAATTCTCTGTGATGCAGTGGCTTTGGTATATTCAGTCTTTGTTCTGTTAGAAAACGAACTGTGCTCTGCATTCTCAGTGTCTCGGTCTGACAAGACTCCCGACTCGACAGAGCTCTAGTAGACTACAGTCATCTCTCAATATCTACAATAACACTTATTAGGAAGGTTATCTGAATGAATTAGGATATGAAATGGCATGTCAAGTCAGTCACTATAAAACCAAGCTGTATTGGATAGAAAATAGTAGACATTAAGTTATCCTACCCAGACGAAGCATACTACTAATCTACTGGAGAATTGTGTCTCACTTTTGTAAGTGAATGGAAATACAAGTCACTATAAAACCAAGCTGTATTGGATAGAAAATAGACAGTAAGTTATCCTACCCGGACGAAGCATACTACTAATCTACAGGCAAAATGTATGTCTCACTTTTGTAAGTGAATGGAAATACAAGTCACTATAAAACCAGCACTGCCTCTCTACTCACTGACACTGAGCTGTCCGAAGAAACCAGAAGAGAGCTGCCAACTGTCATCATCAGAAGAAGAACAAATCAGCCAGAAGTCAGAAACACTCAGATTGACTGCTGCTAAGGCTTGAACACTGCCAGAGAGAACTGCGTTGATTATGAAGGGGAAAATAACCTTTACGGTTTTCCTACTTGCCCTTGTTGCAAAATCCTTGGTGTCTCTTCCTATCACTATAACAGTGATGTTGAATCACCCAGTTACACCGCCCTGCTCTGGATCATGCCATGGTGGCAGAAATAAGAAGGGAAGGAAAGAACCATAGAATAAATGGAACATTCTGCTATCACTCCGTGGATCCAAGACCAAGAAAACACACATCCCCTCAGGAAAAAACACTGGCATGTCACGCTCTGCTCTGCCGTCGCTGCCAGCCACCAGCATGACTGACACTTCATCGGTGTCTCTCTACTGTCACTGTGCGATAGTCTCTGCTCCCATTGAGAACTTCACCCTCTACACACCTGCATAGCTGAGTGGGGAGAGAGATTCTGAAGAAATGCAGAAATAAGAAGTGAAATACTCTCGTCCGCCGAGCTACATCCGAGATAGTAGAGCTGCTCATCGATTTCGCTGGTGTCGTAATGCAGCCGTGTTCCGGATATGAATAGTGAACTCTTTTCATAACATACTCTGTAAGCTATTATACAATGGCATTGTATAATGCCATTACAGCTAGAGTGTAGTTTGCCTTGACATGAATAAAACCAAATGAATGATCAGTCAGAGATGTGTGTTGTGCTTCTATTCATAATATATATGAAACATGACTGTATAACATAGTCTTCCTGCACATATCACGCCATTGGTGTTAACCCATACATGTCGCCCCATAGTAAAAGTTATACCAATCCTTTAAGGACATATGATTATTCAACATTAACTTCAACTGGGTTCTCCTGATCAACACCTCGGTGCTTAACTGTGTGACAGTAGCAAGACTGTCAATGTCTTCTTCCTCACATCCCTCCGCAAGCCTCAGCCCATGGATGAGTTTGGTGTATATGTCCGAGAGTGTTGTTCCGTAGATTATGGTGATGGAGAGATGCCCGGTTATTTCACCTATGTTATCAGAGGTGCTCTGGATCAAGACTTTGATGTGAGGCGTATTTTCGTCTACAATGGCAATTCTATACCTTGATGTATTTGTCTTGTGTAGTTGTGTACTGTACTCATGTGTTATTGTGTACCAATGACACCGGCTTATGTTAGACACCAAACACAAATGTGGTTCACTCATTTATTAGCCTTTACGGTACATATTCCTAACATCATTCTCAATCAAATCTCTTTTATGATGAGAAGCATCAACCAGGAAGTGGTAACAGGTAAAGGACTCTTGTGAAGGTCACATAACCAACAATGTCATTGCTGCTCCAATACCAGCCAATCCAACAAGGGTCATAATAATGTTCCTAGATCTGGACTCTGGTTCTGCTACTGGAAAGAACTCCACGAACCCATTCTGGAAACACTTCAAAATAAATATTAGATTACAGGTAGACCAGGACAATGGTGGCATCTCCCAGTCATTACTGAACGTAGCCAGGAGTTATGTTTGACTAGCCAGTCCTTGTGGTGAGTGACCAGGTACGCTGATATCTCCTCTCCCGCCACCTCCACACAGTTGTCTCTCCCCTTGTCTTTCAAGTACTGGCACACCGCAGCTCCAAAAGATGTCAGGCTGGCAACACGGCCCCAGTTGACGGTCCCGTCTTGAAAGATGATATGGGCTACTGCACTGAGGAACTTCACATCATCCCCTCTGTCATCCACATAGAGTGTGTTGATCATACCTTTAACGTCCATAGCGCAAACATGTTAAATGACTTTGTCACTGGCTAGTGTTAGCTGTTGGTGTCATAGCGCAATACCTACCATTGTATGTGTATCTGTTCTTCTCCAGTAATTGACCAACAACTCTACTCATTGTTGACAGAGCTTTGCTTTCATTCCACCTAGGTTTCAGAAGTCCCGTACATTGTCCTAGGACACATTTAATGAGTTGCCTAGTGTCGGTGTCCAGGGCTCCGGTCTGGTGATGGTATGTTTCCTGATGTGATATCTTCATTGTGTGCATTTACACGTGGATGGTAACCTATGTCTTCAATGATAGTCTGCAGGCTCACAACAACACAGGATACCTTTACAGTGTTGACACTTATATACACAAGATGGGAGTTATTCACCCTAGCTCTAGCACTGACAGAGTGCAACTATTACACCAGGGGTAACATATGCCTTATGCAGTCAGCAACGTCAAAATAGAAAAGAAGATATCAAAGGCGTACTTCATGTTACGTTTATTTAAATACAGCAACACTACACACTACCGTACGCAATATCAAACAGGCTCATAGAATGTGTTATGTTTGTTACAGTAAAAGGTAATTTGCAACAACATAGAAAGGTACCATGTCAAGGTATAAATGTGAAAGTCTTCAGCCTCATCCGAAGTTCTTTGGTCATTTCATCGCAGTGCGGGTGATGTCCCTCGGAGGGTAGGTACCTTCCCTGGATGGTGAGGGCGCTGCAGAAAACGCAGCGGTTCAGGCCGCTGATTGAAGTGTACCCGTAAGGCGATTCGGTGATGATGGTATCAGGGAACGCGATTGTTCCCTTCCTGTACCGTTCCTTCCCCAGTATGAGCATTATCTCGTCTTCTCGATTGGTGTACCTATCTGCAAGGTACTTACAGCGTCCTCTTGTGTTGTATACGTGGTAGATGTGCTCACCGAGTAGGATATCGTTCTCAACAAAGTTGTTGATTTCGAGGTTACACATGAAACATTTGTGTGTGTCAACCGTATGTGGAAGGAGTACACCGAAGTTTGTGGTGTCGTAAGCTAAGGCGCTATCGGGTTCGAGGCCTCCCCAGCTGTACTCATGTCCGGGTCCTCTCCTAGTGAACAAAGGAGTGCTGTCGATAGACCCTGCCAGTTTCAGATGCTTCAACTTTGTCTTGAGGCGGTTACCAATCTCAGGGCATGTGATGTAATGATCTTGGCCAGGTGGCGATGCACAGATAATGCAATGTTTTGTACCTGCGATTGTAACGTACCCATCATTCGAGTACAACGTGAACTCGGGGAATGCTAGCAGCCCGCTTTGGAACCTCAGCATCCCTTGTAGGATGATAAGCTCCTTTTCACGTCCCCTGCACATGAGCTTCACATAGCGACACTGTCATCCCCCGCTCCGCACATGTTCATTTAAACCAGGGTCACCTCTTTTGTATCCGGAGAGTACTATGTTACAATCGGTACACTTATACGTGTCGTACGTCCCAGCCACGTGCATCATGACATTAGGGTCTTCCAGTAAGTCATATTCATTCCTTGAACCTTTGCAACAGTGTTTGGGAGTGGTGTATTGAGGGGTTATACTCCGGTCCTTTATACAACTCCACAAGTAGCCATGTCCCAAGGTTGTATAAGGGTATTTGGGTTGGATATATGGACTCTGGTTGTATATAACAACACTGGTGGATAAAGGACACTGGTGGATAAAGGAGAATGGGAGGATAACAAGGACTCTGGTGAGCAACACTGGCCTGATGAAACCTGGGATTGGTACCCTAGGGGGTTTCAGGTATGATACAATGTGTGACATGTGTACATGAACCATAATAAAGGATGACAATAGTGGGTCAATGTTTATTACATTTATTGGCAATGTGACACAAACACTATGGCACAATATGACATTAGGTCAGGGTTGGTGTACGGTTCATAGATCAACGCATTGTGGCTACTACTACCAACTAGGTGTCATCATTTCCACACCGTACATCAACATGTCTTCCTCATCATACTCCCTCTTCAAAACTATTTCTCCATAGTGAGCGGGTATAGCCCTTTCCATTCCTGAAAAGTAATCTCGGAACACCACAATCACATTTTCATATAACACCATTCGAAGGCTATTGGCATTGTCGAGCCTTGAATGAAGTTCCAACTCCGCTGGTGTTTCATACAGACCACTTTCTCTAACCTTTAGGGCGACTATCCAAAACCCTTTAGCTGTAATGGTCACCTTGGTAGTAGAGTTAGACCCCTTGGGGGATATTCCGTACATCAATAGGTCACAGTGACTTACATTCCTTACCTCCACTAGGAAACAGTCAGAACCGGTACAGCAATAAGTAATAGTTGACCCGTACAAGTATATCTCACTGTGGGGTACGTCATGATCCACTACCAAGTCCATTACAACGGATCCCTGAGCAAGGCTCTGGTGGATAGTTGTAGTGTTATTATCCACCCTGATTAGTGTTTGCTGGGATGCTGTGGCCACAACTTTAACCCCATTAGGTGTAGTTACAGTCATTTCGTCCAGACCAGCACGAACTAGGGAATCCAGTTTCTCCCTCCACACCTTGGCGTTAAATTCCTCTCCTTCCTTGGTAGTGAGATCCTTGTAGGCACTTCGATATACTGTGTCACCGGTCACACTGCAAGTCAACATGATACCTTCTGGGTCAATGGACACGGCTGAGCTCCCCTTCCTGTACAGCACCGCTCCGTGCAAAAGCAGTCCATGGTCCGTCACCGAGCATGCACGCTTTACGTACTCTGGTTGAGGCACCAAGCTAGTCTCTGGTCGTAGGACTAATGTAATCTCGTCCACGTCCAACTGTTGAGTAGCACTCACGGTCACCCCCGTAGTGCCATGTGCTACCAGAAGAGACAGGGTCATATGATCCTTCACCGTAACAGATGAATTTGTACCCAGTTCCAGTGTACTGAACTGACTCCCCTGCTTTAACTCTACGTGGGAATTGTCACCTAGATGCAGGTCCATTCGGGTTTCCAACACCACGTTAGCAGATGATTCGGCTGCCTTGATGCACTCTATGGACACGGGTCTGACTGTAATATCACGGCCTGTTATCTTATTCCTCTTCACATCTCCCATCATACTTATCCGCAGCTTCTTCTCTGGACTCCCGATTATCACGGTATCGACACCTAGGCCGCCAACTATGCAAGCCTTAGTGTGTTCGGATACCAGGAAGACATTGGTAGCGTTTGTGGCACCTTTATAAATGCCTGCACCATCCACTATAATCAAGGCAGGCATATCGGTCTTAGCCACCAACATCTTAACATAGTTACTTATGTCATCAAGCTTCCTCTCTTTACGTGTGGGCATCTTCACGCTAGGAGCATTTGCGTACAGCACTATGTCTTGGCTTACTGGGCCCCGTTTCCTAAAAACATAGGGCTTGACGACCTCCTCTTTGTCTGTGCCAATATACCTGCGAGTAATACACTGTCTCAAGCTCCTACATTTACCCTTGAAGATGTTAGCATCTGTGGTTCTGGTTGTGAGGAAGGATGGACGGCCGTTTCCCGGTACATCAATGTATCTGGAACACTTGCGTGATTCCTTCATCCATCCGAGAGGCCGTGAAATCATTTCGGCTTTGTACGCATTGACGGTCAGGGCTCTCAGTTGCGGTTCCATAAGAGGATCACCTACTTCTGTGGTTACTGCCACGAACCTCTTTCTCTCGATCGCGTCTTCTATATATCTATCCATGTTGCCACAGGGATCAGTGGCGTTGGGTATAGTCCGGTCGTAAAACGCACATTCTTCGTTGGTCGGCAATGCAGCCACCTGTCGACTCAATGCCTCCATGAACATCTGGATCCGGGATTGTTTGGGGTTGTTACAGTGTATACGGGCCAATTGGTAACACAGTTGCTGAGTCTCAATGTTCCCTATGTATACCGCTTTCAGGGGCACACTGTGCTCCATTGAAAATGTCACCTGATAAATTTCGTGGTGTGGAGACAGGTCTGGTGTAGCTGCATCCAAAATAGCGGGCCACACCTCGACTGCACTCTCCACACATTGCTGGCCTTGCTGATTATGAAACTCATTGATGACTGTAGATACAGGGAAGCCAACTACCACGTTTACCGTGCGTAAGGCTTGAAGCAAAGAGTTTGCAAGTCCACTGTTGACACTCTCCAGGTCGGCCACCTTCTCATAGTAGTCCAACCACGATGTAGAGCCAAAGAAACTCGTTGCCCCCAATGTCCACATCTCCTTAGTGCTAAGAGGCAGTTTGTTAGCGACTGACCTCACCACGTGAGTCGCATATTCCCCCTGTGTTATGAGCGTGACTAGAACGTCCACCGAGACCATGGGTAACATTGCAGGGTTCAGACCGTCAAATACCAGGGTTATCATCTGCATAGAGGATCTTGTCAGCCAGTAGTAGTCACTAGGACTGTGGTGTCCGTCGGCGATGTTGCGGATGTTCTGAGCAAAGAAGAAGATGTTAGCTGCTGCACCGGCGATATTCATGACAGGGTTGTTAGCCAACAGCTCCAAAGTCTCAGATAGAGCCTTGGTCTTTGCGTACTGGCCCAATTTGTGAGCCATGTAACCGTTTACTATTTGACTAAGATCTAAGGCAGCAAACGTCTTCACCAAGGGGTCTCCGTACACCAGGGCCCCAATGTTAGTAGGCCCGTGCTCCAAGGACCCAGGTTTTGATTGCTAGTTGCGACTTAGGACCGGTTGTGGCAGCGCGAGCGTAAGCAGCGCCCATTCGCTTCACCGCTCGGCGTTGATCACTGGGAATGGCACTGTGAGCCTCAGACATCATGGTGTTCACTGCGGCTTCCACTTCGGGGTTGTTCATCATTGACTCCAACTGAGTGCGGGCCATTTCCACAATTGCCTTCCGCTTCTGTATAAACGCTTTGACCAGAGCGGCTGGAATCTTGGTAACGACTCGAGTAAAGAGGTTCTTCGCATTCACAGTGGATTTCACTATCATCCTCAGAGACCCTTCCTCTCTTGTAAATTTCACGGGCCATTTGTCTTTAAACAAGAACTCACCATCATGCGTGGTAGAGAAGTTCTCCTCGTCATAGAGGGAACAGCGCGCCGCTGCCCTGCGTCTACGCTTGCTGTGGCGCCCGCAAGCTCCTAAGCTGTGCTTGAACGCTTCGGGTTCCGTCTCTGGATCGACATGGTGGGGCTGTCTGTTGGAACCGAATGAGAGCATGCTCATGTCCACGTTTAACGGGGAGCCGTCTGAGCCGGTGATGGTGGCTTCTTCTTTCAGAGTGTACACTGGCACATCAGGATGATCACACTTCCCAGCTCCGTACAAATTTTTAGCGTCTTGATGTGTTACGGCTCCGACATCGGCTGGGTTGAGTGCAGATTCGGATAGGAACATCTTCCTGGTATCCTTATCGCCTTTCAGTTCTAGGGTACGAAGTAAAGGACTCGTTTCCATTCTAAAGTAGCTCTTGCCTCCCATCTTTACATAGGGCGATTGTGGACCGGTAGCTCTGTACGAGGCATCCATCTTTCTTTCGAGGAGAACGTCCAAAGGGTTCAGGCCTACAGCGCCAATGTAGGCACTTTTCAGCTCTGTTGGAGTGTACTTAGTCCATAAGGGGTTACGTTGTCTGTAGAGCAACATAGATGTTTCCGGGGGTATTGCAAATATAGTCTCTTCAGGGTGAGGTGTCACAAGTGCTTCATGTAAGGTCATTGTAGTTGTTTCGGTCCCGAGGGTTTTCTCAACTTTTGTTCTTCGGCTTGCAGCTATAGTCTTCCACTGCATCACTCCAACTTCGACGGCGGACCGTGTAGCAGCTGCCTTCCGCATGAAGATCAAATCGGAGTTGAACTGGGTGTTTTGTGGGTACTCGTACAGTGTGCGGTCATAGAAATAACTCGGTTCCACAAACGAGAGCTGATTGGCTAGGGCTTCATCGGTACGCTTGGTTGAGGTTACCATGACCACCTTCATGTCTGCACCCGATCCCAGGTCCGTTTGATGATCCTGGTCTAAGGGTTTGAAACGAACATCGGCATCGTGATACACCAAGTGATCAGCTTGATCGGAGTATGCCGTGAAAGCGACAAAACGCATGATATCAGAGGCAGAGGTGTAAAAGTGGTTGCCTCTCAACTCTTGGTAAGCCGCATGTAGATTGTCGTACAGATGTACAAATGCCTTGGTTGTTTTGGGCCCCTTCATCGTTATCATCCTTTCTTTAGCTTTAGTGAACACATCTGTATCCAGTTCCATGACAACTCTACTGTCTTCCACAACACCGGTCTTTTTCAGGTGATCCATTGTCCCAGCGTCCAAAACCAGTCTGTTCTTATGGAAGAAGTTTGCCTGTTCCTTGATAGCATTCATGTGGGGCATTAGATTTTCCGAGTTACCTGTCCACGTAGTGAAGTATAACGTGTCTTGAGTTTGGGTCAGTCCCGTAGACACTAGGGCTAGAATCACAGTCAGTGCTACTGCAGAGCATGGCACTGTGTATAGACCCATCTCTCTGTTGAGGCTCGGGTACAGCTAAATCAGTTGTAGACTTAGTGTTAGTATCCCTTGGTTACATTGTCTACAAGTGGCAATCCTAGTTGCTTATATAGGGCTCTCGGTGAGGAGGGTGAATCAAACCAAGAGCGTGATATCCGACCTAAGGCAAGCCATAGGACTGGGAACGGAACGTACAACCACGAAGCCAATATCACACCCAGGGTGGGCATCCAACTGAGCTATTTTATTCGAACACACCTAGGCAATATATATGTTGACAAAGGTACACAGGTCTGAGGGATGTCAGGGTGCAACTTTCCTCCCTGGAGTTGTTGACACTATCTATATACATGTGATGTGACTGTATTGTACTTTGGGAATAATAAAATATTCTATTTGAAACATTGTGTAAGGGTCTGTTATGACATGACTTTATTTCATAGGAATATAGACATTGACATATACCATCATTAGCTACATAAGTTACATAGTCACAGTATAGACCAAGTGTCATTACACTACACAGAGTACCGTGCCACTTTATTATCAGGTACCCCTTTGCCCTTTGTTTGCCTAGTCCAATAGTCACCGCTCTTTCCCTTGACAAGAGCGGTCTTCCTTCACTTGGAGCAAGACATAGATGATATCTTACGTAGAGCCTTGTACACATCAGGGTTGACAAAGGAACTGCTGCATACCACACAGCCCTGAGTCAATATCTTACTAAGGTCACACAGCTCGTTTTGTGTGAACTAGCCAGGCTCCAGCTTTTCCAACAGCGACATCAAACTGCTTTCCAGGCGGAGTCCCTCCTTGGGATCCATAGTGCACACCTTGATCACTCCGAGCAGGCAGCATACGGCGATACACTTCCAACTCTTGAAGCGTAACAACCTGATTTCCAATGCACATTTAGATAACAGATTGGCAGCTACCAGTATGAAACTTTCATTCAGCACATCGATAGGTGACGGGGTAGGTGACGCTTGTCCGAGGAGGTGTTCCAGGATGAGATACTTGCACAGTATACTGACCATATTGTCACCATTGACGGGGAACACGGATCCTTTCAACTTGGTAATTATCCGCTTCTCGGCCCTTTATATCTGACAAGATGTAAACGTTGAACTTGGGGTTACCAGTGTCTCTGGAGGACTCTATAACACATGCCTTGTTTACCCAGTCGTTGTGGTTGCACAAGCCCTCTAGATCACATTCCGTGAACACAGCATGCATCTTAATTGAGAGCGATAGGCATGCAACTCGGATGTTAGCGATGTTCTTCAGCAGCTGAGACCGGTCATCACCGAGGTCAACACAGGTGGTTATGTATCGGTCCATGACATTCACAGCCGGCATAAAGACAGAGCGGTGCTTGTTGGTGAACATCATGTCGGATGGTATTATGTTAGCCAACCAGCTGACGGCCGCTGGCCGATAGTTCTGTTAGTCTGTGACAATATCATTGGTTAGCTCCTGTGGGTTAGGGTGATCTATCCCTGTCTCGTTTGCAGTGTTTGTACTGTGCAGAGACAATTGGTCGGTGAAGGCTCACTCCAGTTCAACCTTACCCATCTCTGGCATACCAAAGTCCAATTTGGGAAATGTGAACACGTGGCGATCCAAAGGGGTAAACGGAGTGCAGTCTTGCTCGTACCTGAACATCTCACGGGGGACAAGGTGCTGTTTCCTCCTGGACTTGATCTGTGTAAGTGTTGTTGCAGTTATAGTACAAGACCGTGCTTGTTGAGAATATCCATTAAGGGGTTCCATTTCAATAGCCGCAGACCCCTGATGTTGAGTGTAAGCACTCGTTCACATCCTCACCCTTCATAACCACCTTGGATATTTAACTGTACCAGTTGCATTCAGACACGGCTAACCCGTCCGACACCGAGCTACGCGGCCAACCAGGGCTAATGGCAACAAACCCTGGTTTCGGATAGGCTTGTGAGTGTCTGAGGGAGGATGGGTGTTTGCCTCAATCAGCACATAATCCTCAGGACTTGGAAATGTCATGGGAGATGTTGACCCTAGCACGCTCACTGACAGAAGGACAGAGTTTAGGTCTGGGATCTACAGTGAAACACTTCTACCCCCTTTATCTTAACAAAGACATGTGTCTTGCATGTTAACACGGTTCTTGTTTCAGAAGTCAGCTTTGGGACCCATTAGGTGTACCCCCTTCCTTTTATATGTGTGTGTGTTACGGGCACAAACCTGTCCCCTGACTGGTGGTGACTAGTAGAGGGTTAGGGTCCTTGGCGATACCAACTGGCAAATGGTATACCTGCACAGGATCCTTGTACTCTGTTAATGTGTGACCTAGACGCTACAGCTATTCCCCACTAGCAGTACCAACTGATATGTACTCCATGGGACTACCAACACAGAAAGGAATGAAGACATGTTACGGGTCCACATTGAGTCAAGCTTAGACATTTCTTTATTCATGCTACAAAGCATTGTATAGTAACTTACTTAAACGCCTATACATGCCACAAACAACATAGGTGAACAGCATATCGGCTTCAATACAGATTCAAAGGTTACACAGAACAAGTAAACAAAGCATCTGTGAGGTTAGTTGTTAGTTACATAACATGATGCAAAATAACGCTTGGGTAAAGGGTTATCGTTATCAGCTTTGTGATTGCAGCATTCCGTCATCATCACACGGGACCATGGGATAGATTCTCTAATGATGGAGAATATCGAGGCCCGGAAGAACTGTAGGGCTGTATAATCTGCGTCCGTGATATATATCCCGCTATGATGTTCAGGGCAAGGTCCTTATTGTGACCCTTAAATCTGTCGACACAGTACATGTCCAGCTAGGATTTCACATTTGTGTGTGTCTTGTTTCTTTCGAATATACAGGCCAAGCCATCAACGACTGCTTCAACCAGGTTCATATCGTCCATCTCACACTGAGGAAAGTGCTCAGGGTGATGGGGGATCTTCTCATAATTGTGCTTGAATCCAATGTTTGCCATGGCTGACATGTCAGCTGTGCTGTCAATATACAGCTTCTCCAGGATTTTACTTCTTCGGTCTGGTTACCTCCGTAACGTTTGTTGAGCTAGGGCCATTTCTTCTCGTTGACAACCACGGCTTCCTTGTCCATGTGTACGGCCATGATACCTGAGTATGCAGCTGCTTCAATTGCACTGGTCTTGCTAGAGTCGTGACACCCAATGCTTCTCACGTAATAGTGATCGGCCAGCAGGTCCAAAGTGTCTTCACAAGTCCTGGTTGCTTGTTCTAGAGCTCTGGCAACCACAGCACCGATCATGGTCACAAATATGTTGTGTGAGAGGAAGGCTTTGTGGTGTTCTCTCAAGGGGAGACTATCGGCCAAGGCTTTCTCACACTCGGGACTCCAGAAGTTGGCATTTGTAGCGGAGCACAGGACATGCACCAGTTTGACAGTGCCGTACTTGGTCGTAGGGATCTCAATCTTCACCTTCTTGGCACGTGCACTCGTTACGATGTCCTGTACGAACGCATTCATCGGGGCTGGCTTGTAGACATATTTGTTATGCTCTGGGATCAAGGGTAGCGGTTTCGGTGGCACGCCAGTAACCTTAGCAGAGGCTCTGGTTCTGGTAGGAGGAGGTTTAGCGGAAGCCATTGTACGTATCCAGACTGGAGTCCTAACACGATGTAAATGTACAAGTTAGGGACGCCGGTGGTGTCTTATGCAGGACACGGGAGTTGAAGCTAGCAAGGTTAATAAATAGAGATGAACCACACTATAGGTCCTATAGCCAGTGGGAAACTGGCCGCTGTCAGACGTGGTGATGTGTTTACAGAGGCAAAAACATTAACATGGGATCCAATCCAACTTTCCTCACAACGGTACAATTTGAAACAGAGAAACTGTGCACTTCGTTGGTGTAGCCAATTCTAGCCGACCTCTTACACTGGTAGGTTGCAGTGTGGTTGCACGTGTCACCATATATCATTAGAGTGTTTTTGCTTGTTACGTTGTGGGTCACCTTCATCCCCGACTGTGTATTGTACCAGTCCTTGTATTTGGAGACATCGCCCTGTTGCGTGATGCGATATAACCTGTACATTATGTCCTCCTCTGTCAAGATAAGCCAGCTAGTGGCCAGAAAGTGGTGAGTATTCGAGTTTGGACATACAAGTTGCAGAGGTGGAGCAGTACGGTTAGGAAGAGCCTTAATCCTTAGGGCCGAAGTGAAAGTAGAGAAGGAGGCTCGGTGGTAACATCATTGCTCTTGGCCGCTGTGTGAGGTGTAACGTAATTAAGGGCCGTGGCCATATCACCACTGGCATCCACAGTCCCGGTTGTAGTGCCAAAATTCCAAGGTTCAGTTGTAAAGACTGCATGTGTGGTTACTGTCATACTAGGTGCAATTGCTAGATACCCATATGTTTTGGGTAATGAAGTAGCAGAGACTGGTAGCTGATCCTCTGCAGACAGGATCGTGGCAGTTGATAGGGTAACAAGTAGATAGCTCAAGGGTATAGCTGACAACGCCATGGTTGTAACAACCAACACTGGAGATGATGTGGATACCGCATACACTTAATAGGCTAAATATGACAATACCCAATTCCCCCCTAACTACTACTTTAGATATACAACCTAGTTTGTCTGACATATCAGTCTTTTGATAGAGCAATAACAAGATGGTCCATTGATCAGCTTACCGATTACACTTTGGATGGTTCTCGGCTACACCACTTGGCTTTTGTCACAGTGCAGACTAGAGATTTCCCTCGCATCCCGCACATCCACCCTACATTCACAGGAGTGGCTCTCGAATGCTCCTGTTTGTCCTCATCGGGACATCTTGAGTCTTTGTACCAACCATCACTTTTAAAACTAAAATGATCAATAAAGGGCAGGTTAGAGCTGAGAGGGTGACTGAAGCAGCAGCCATGAAACGACTGCGGCCTATCATGACCTCGCAGTCGACATATTTGTTTCCGTGTGACTGCGATTCTGTGTCGGCTTGCACTTTGTCAATATATTTCCGAACCGTGGCATCCATGGCGATGATGTCCTGTAACACGGCCATTCCTTGCTGGAGCAACAGAGTGGACTGAGCGGATCGGTTCCGAATGCTAGCGATAGACTTGAGAATGTCTAAATCGGAGAGAGCGTAGACCTTCGATAGTATCCTAGGACTCTTGGTCATCCGGACCACACTCACATCATTCACTGTGTTGGTATCAGGGTTTCCAGCTGATGTGCTCCTCAGGGTGAACAAGTCTGCTTTTGCCTTGTAGCAGATAGGTCCGAAGCATGGGGCGCCACACACCAGGGGACACTCCAAGTCCATCTCGCCCTTGTAGTTCACTTCACAGGCTGACACAATATCCTCCTCCGGGTTCAGATGTTCAAATACTCCCCTCGGGTCACACTGGGGCATCCTGTAGTTGTAGTTTGTGTCGTTTACCATGTGCCTGTCCAGCCAACAAATCCTGTTGCCCCGTGAGGAATCTATGAAGGCCATGTACCATTGCGAGAGCACAACGGGTTTCCAAGTGTCCCTCCTGACTACCATCACTAGCCTAGAGGAGGACAGGGAACGGCTTGCAACTGGTATATTGGTGTAAGATTCTGTTATGAAGCCCGGTTCGCACCCAGTCATATCTGACCTCAGTACACCTTGAGCGCATGAGAGTAAGTGCTGATGGGCTCCCTGGAAGGTGAACGTGATGGCATTGAGCTGTATGGCCAAATTGAAGGCTCCGCTCTTCCAGGTGTCAAGCAACCCATTTAACCTAATGGTATCGTTGGACCCCGGCTGCTGCTGATTGTACAGGAGAGGATCTGCATTTAGGGGAGCGTATGATAAGGTGCTGGGAAAATTGTTAACTACATTTTCCAGTGCTCCTTCGATCAGGGTCCTGTAGTATTGCATCACATCCACCACGTGAGGATCCGAAGTTAAGACCTTACCGTGGTATGACAAGAGTTTGGACACGGGATCGGACATGGCCAAGTTCTGGTTGTTGCTGATATGCGTGTCCATGACAGCAGCCAGATCGTTAAAGGCTGAGTTGAGCAATGTCATGACCCTATTATATTCCAGTGTGGCTGTTGACAATGTACTAGTTGCAACGTGCCAGGTGCCAGAGGAACACAATTGATCACAACCTTTATGAGTGAGGTAACCCTCTGCAGGCCACCTGGGAACATTTTGGGTACTTTACTTCGAGTTGGGTCCAGTTGAGGTTTATAAAGAAATGGTAGGCAGTATGGGAGCTGCGCCTCTCCCATGTGCGTATCTTCCATCTGCCTGGGTTGAGTATCACCCTGTGGTCGAGGGTGTCGGGAGACACGTTACCGTTTCTGATTAAACGACCTGGTCCTGAAGCTAGACCTTGCCTCCTGGGGTTCCCGGCACCTGCGGTTAAAGGTGATTCTTGACTAGACACAGGGTAAACAATAGGAAGCAGAGCTAACAGTAGCATATACATGGATCTGAACAAGGTTGCACTGTGGTTGGTCATGGCGATGGTGGTGGGGTTCACTGCACTTTCCTATAGCGTTGTTGGCTATAGAGACTCCCTTGACACATCCAGCAAAGCATTGTGAGTATGCTAATGTTGATTAGTACAGCTAGTACAGTCGAGCTCAGACATAGTGCAGAGGTGCGGGTTGATATAGACATTACGTTCTTCACTGTCTGCACTGTCATCAGCTCATTCTCTTCGATCAAGGTACTGAGTTGAGAGAAGACATAACTCCTAGCCTTGACAGTGTGGTTCATCATGTTCATGCAATTGTAGGTGTTCTGAAAGAACTCATCTGAGTATGGTAAGTGGTCAGCAAGAATCAGGTCCATTTCAGGGCAATAGAGTAACGCTAGGGGTTGCACAATCTGTGTGGTGAGCGGTCCCACTGTTGTAATATACCTTTTCACCTTGGAGACGAGAGGCTCTTCTGTGTGCATGTAGTAACCCGGCCTGGGCTGAGGAAAGGACATTTTCTCCGATCCGAAGGAGAATGGTTTGAGTTCACGTGGGATTGTAACGCGTTTCGCAACGTGGTTAACATGGATTATCATTTTAATAAAGATTTCCTCTGATGATTCCATATGGCTAGAAATTGCAATCGGATACCCGGTGCCCCCTTGTGGCCAATTGTTATCAACATAGTCTCCCAGCTCCATGCAAGAACTGGAGCCTCTGATGCACTCAACAGTTTTCGATATCAATTACATACTGTCAATGATTGCTGACAAGCCCCTTGAGCCTTGGTGAGAGGGCAGGGTGATGCTACTTGTCATTACTTGCTTGCTGGACAGCCAACCTTCTTCCTCTCTAGTCAGTGAAGTTGTTCCGAGCCAGCGGCTCCAGTGAACTATACTCTGGACAACAGCCTGTCTCGAATGTCTGGTGACAGGTAATGACACCAATAGCCTAGCACGATGCTCAGCCCCGCTAATGTAGCTGTCGCAACCTTTTGTAAGGTTCTCGTGTGCTTCACTCTGTATACCAAATGAAGGGAACCGGAGGCCATTGCTCCTTACAATGGTAGAATGTGAAAGGATGCAAATCATGTCCCTATCCTGATCAACGAAGGCTACAGTATCCTTATAATTCAAGTTGATAGCCTGTGCACCGTAGGGTATAAACTTAACCCTCTCGATAGCATTCCGGATGATGTGTTCACTAACGGGTAAATTAGCGCCTACGTTCATGTTTGAGGACAAGCCCAATCTCAGGTTAGGCATGTCGGGAACCAGGACAAAGCTTTTGGTGAGAGGTATCCCCTGGGTGGCGTGCTGGAAAAACATTGAACTTTCCAGTTTGTACACTCCATCCACGTGACCGTACGAGTATGCTCCGTCTCCGAACGTTGAGTTTCTGGTGTACCGGTAATGTAAAGTGCGGAGCTTGGTGGCTGTCAGGTTGATTATGTTTGAGAGCTCCGTGAAGGTCGGCAGGCCTTCGGTGTTACCAAAGGTATAGTCAAGGTATCCCAGGGAGTATCTACACACACCCCACTTGGCCATATCTGCTATTATCCCGGCAAGGTCTCGCATAGAATAATGGACCCTATTGTCATCCAAGATGACATGGTCAAAGTTGGCATGTCTGTTGAGCAACAGCGGCCACTTGCAGTCAATGTTTGGGGTGTAGTCGCTCGATGTCACGGTCACCACTATCCCGGCGCGGTTGTTCGATATCTTGCATAGCTCCTCATATACCAATAATCCTGTCCTCTCTGGGTACTCTTCCTCACGGGGTAACCTGATTGCGTAAGGGTCACCTGAGGTGTACTCTCCTACGGTCCAACGACCAGGTCTTACCTGCTTACAACCTGTCTTATTGTGAGTGAATATGGATATAGTGTCCAGGTTCAGAAAGGCTCCATGTGACGCCACGAGTAGACCCAATTGCCGTAGAGCAGTCTCTGCTTGCTCCTGCTCAGACTCCAAATGGTATGATTGTGTGTAATTGCCATACTGATGACAGGGAGTGTACTGCTGAAATGGCAAACTGTTCCCTTCTGTATCCTCATTGTCTACTGGATGTTTGATGTTGGGGCAGATGATAATTATGTCTCTTTCCCTACACACTATACAGTTCATGCTTGTTACTGGTGTGTCATGACACGCTGGAATGGGGTCATCCTCAGGGCTATTGTAAAGGATGTTGTTAACTTTTTCATATATTGTTATAGGTCCAGAGCATCTCTCTGTGTTACAGCATTTAAAGTAATTGTAGTTAGTTATGTATTCCACATTGTAATCTGTGTAGTACCTTTTGGTCCTTATGACATCGGCAATCTGGTATGCTGAGATCGCAGGTATCAAGTCTAACTTTGATCGGGAAAGGTTGTTGCCTCCTGGGGTTCCCGCTAATATATAGGTTGTTGATAATATCAAAGTCCGACGCCTTTACTCTCTCGACATTCATGTTGATGACTATCACCCAAGGACCTCGGTTCAACTGGGACTGCAAGGTTAATATCCAGTCAAGTACAGCAGCCAGCTCTTCCTGGTATGGGTCAGGTCGGAACGAGTGTAACACCGATCTTACCCCCCCAGCCCTGTCGGATGATAGTTTTAAGGGTATCCTCTGCCGCAAGTGGTGTATACACCTGGGACCGTTTCACAGCATTGTACTTCTATGGGCAAGCACTGATCATTGAGAGTCGGGGGAATGTATTCCATTAGGATGTCGAAGTCGACGAGTACGACATCACATCTCATCATGTCTAGAGGAGCGGACGGGTTGTCTCGTGTTGGTCCAGACAAGAGGGCGAACACGTACATTGTGACTAGACAGAAGCGTTCAGTTTTAGGTGGGACCGAACCATATAGGACACTGCCCTGGTTCTTGATCGAGACATCGGGCTCCTGGCGTGTAATTTCTAGAGTCCAGTCGTTGTGGCTGCCCTCCACTCCTTTTAACAGGTGTGCGAACGGGGTCGTGATGCACGTAGGCGAGCACAGACCACCGGGCTTGGCGTAGTGTAGCAGAGCCTGGTTGCAATTGCAGGACTGGTGCAGCTTCGTTTTCCACAGGCAGTTGACATCGAGACTACTTTGTAACCCTAGCATGCTTTTCAGATCAGTGTCATAGAGTTCGAGATTGATGTGGAAGGAGTCCAATCTGCCGCAGGTGAAGTCTTCTTTGACCAGGGAGATATCGAAAACGTACACGAAGAAGCCAACCGATTCAATTGCGGTCCAGTTCCGGCCTCTAGGAATGTTGTATTGAGCCTGCCTGGAAACACGACCCGGAGTGTCTGCCCACAACACCCACTTACTCCAAGGCTTGCCCCTGAACCAATATAGCACTTTAGGGGATTGTGAGTTTGGTCTCTACGAGAAGCATGTCATGTTCCCCTATCCACAAAGGATTGTTTAGGAAGTGAATGGCTAACTCAGGTTTCACATCTTCCCCAGTAACAAATGGTTTCACCAGGGTGTCATACAGTTGCTTTGAGGTGTGGTAAAAGGAGAGCTTATTCAGCCTGTAGTACAGTGATTCCGCTGGGAGCCCCATGCCATGTAAAAAAAAATCTAAATTGAACATACGCTGGGTCAGTTGTGCATAACCGGTCATGTCTCTGCAAAGTGTCCCTACTATGCCATTAGGTATGTCCCGCACCCAGGTTGTAGTCAGCTCCTTGAGCGTATCAAGGAAGTGTTTTGAATGTATATCGGTGAAGAGGTCCTGCACCTTATAATGTTCAGGATTACCGCAAATTGTGTTATGCCAGAATGTGCCGGGTAGGATCACACTTTCATTTTTTGGACAAGTGAAGGTTACACGTCTCTTCACCTTGATAAATCCCCAGGAAAAAGCCTGTAGGACACACGGCTGCACATCGTCTTCCTCTTGGGTCCTTGTAACGCATGGCTGGTTGCCCCAGAGGACACCTGTAAAGACATAGTCCAACACCGCTGTCGGAAAACCCAACAAGAGCAAATGGTGAGTCGTGCGTTTCGGAGCAGTATTCTACATCATTACGGCAGTGCCGTAAATTGGTCTTTACCAATATATGATCACGTCTGTTAATTTAAAAGAAAGTCACATATGACCCAGCCTGGCAAGGTAACATTGGAAACGACCAAGCAGAAAACGCTCCTGAGTCTCTTCGACGGCACAGGCAGTATTTGCAGGCCATTCGTCCAAGCTGGCTGGACCGTGCGAAAACTAGACATCGATGGTGGACACGGGGCGGATATCGTTGTAGACATATACGAAACTGGGACCCTGTCACAGAGTGGCAAGGGCCAGCTCCCGACGTTATAGTAGCCAGACCACCTTGTGAAAACTACAGTATAGCAAGGACTAATGCCAATATCCCGAGGAACCTGAAGCTTGCAGATTATCTGGTTGAAAAGACTATAGACATCATAGAGCACTTCCATACAATCAACCCTAACATGCAGTACTTTGTGGAAAACCCAGACTCTAGTCTGCTCTGGAAGAGATGGGTTTCGCACAGGCTTTACGAAGACATCGAGAATCACACGTTGAGCGTATTTGTGAAGTGGATGAATGATGGTGAAGGGAAGAAAACATGTCAGCAGGTCACCTAGGCCAAGAGCAAGGGGTTCAAGATGTCTTGTAAAGACCCAAGGGCTGTCAGACTCGATTATTGTCAATACGGTGCAAAGTACAGAAAGAGGACTCGGTTCATGACCAACAACCCATTCAGAGGCAAGAAGTGCAGAAAGGCCTGTAGCAGCATCAGCAACAGGAAGCACATGGAGGTAGCTCGAGGCTCTAGATCATCATCGGATAGAAAGGGAGCACCACAAGGAAAGAAAGGCCATACATTAGACGAGCTACATGCCTACCCGGACGCTATCACGGCCAAGATTCTTTATCACGTTCACAAAGCCTCCCCCCGTGAGAGACACGGCCCCATTCGACCGGAGCCCAAATTGACTCCACTTAGGAATTGATGGTGACAGTTACTTTTTTCTTTTATTTCTTTTATAATGTTACACTCTGTCTTATTGAATGTAAGTGCCATCCATGCAATAGGTAATATAGTCTGTTGTCATATAAAGTAACGATATTGGAAATTGAAATAAAAGACATAAAGATACTAAGGTTGGTATTTTATTCAACAAAGAACTTTTGTATACATACACATTTAAGTCAGTTAGCAGACGCTCTTATTCTGAGCGACTTACAGTAGTGAATGCATACATTTCATGATTATTATTTAAAAAAAATTAGTACTGGCCCACTGTGGGAACCAAACCCACAACCCTGGCGTTGCACACATCATACTGGTGTTACAAACACCATGCTCTACCAACTGAGCCACATAGATACATGTCAGAGTACAAACCATTTAGTTTTGACCTGGCTAGGGTGAACTTCTCCCTTGTCTAATTATTTTAAAATTGTCAAAGCTTGAAGTTTTTCAACTGCACCGGACCCCGAGCAGCACTTGGTGGTTAGCTTCTCTTCACAGTTTAACACAGTGTTCGTTTCCATGTCAGCCAAAGATAGATCGCCCGTTATCTCGGTCTGCTGAGAATCTGTATGTTCCAGCTGCCTAATCTTCAGAATAGAGAGTGAGAGCAAGCTGGAAATAGGGAGAGCGAGAGAAAGAGTAAGGGAGCGAGGGCTAGCCCTAAACAGAGCCAGGGACAGGCATAGAGAGAGTGAGAGCAAGCTGGAAATAGGGAGAGCGAGAGAAAGAGAAAGGGAGGGAGGGAGGGCTAGCCCTAAACAGAGCCAGGGACAGGCATAGAGAGAGTGAGAGCAAGCTGGAAATAGGGAGAGCGAGAGAAAGAGAAAGGGAGGGCAACAGAGCTCCCGTTGGATACACGAACCTTGGCCCCATTGGACACATCAGCCACGCATGGTAAATTTGAGCCAGTCACAGTTAGACAACAGAGCACCCGTTGGATACATGAGGGTTGCTCCGCCCAGTTCATAGTCCCAGAACCAAAATCCTCTCAGTCTGTCAGTGACCGGGCTCGGGTGAACTTCTCCCTTGTCTAATTATTTACAAATTCTCAAAGCTTGACGTTTTTTCAACTGACTTTTTTCTTTCATAATGTTACACTCTGTTTTATTGAATGTCAGTGCTATCCATGCAATAGGTAATATAGTCTGTTGTCATATAAAGTAATAATATTGGAAATTGAAATAAAAGACATAAAGATACTCATGTTTGTATTTTGGTGTTTTATTCAACAATGCACTTTTGAATACATTCACATACATAGATACATGTCAGAGTGCAAACCATTTCGTTTTGACCCGGCTAGGGTGATCTTCTCCCTTGTCTAATTATTTAAAAATTGTCAAAGCTTGAAGTTTTTCAAGTGCACCGGACCCCGAGCAGCACTTGGTGGTTAGCTTCTCTTCACAGTTTAACACAGTGTTCGTTTCCATGTCAGCCAAAGATAGATCGCCCGTTATCTCGGTCTGCTGAGAATCTGTATGTTCCAGCTGCCTAATCTTCAGAATAGAGAGAGTGAGAGCAAGCTGGAAATACGGAGAGCGAGAGAAAGAGAAAGGGAAGGAGGGCTAGCCCTAAACAGAGCCAGGGACAGGGATAGAGAGAGTGAGCGCAAGCTGGAAATACGGAGAGCGAGAGAAAGAGAAAGGGAAGGAGGGAGGGCTAGCCCTAAACAGAGCCAGGGACATGAATAGAGAGAGTGAGCGCAAGCTGGAAATACGGAGAGCGAGAGAAAGAGAAAGGGAAGGAGGGAGGGCTAGCCCTAAACAGAGCCAGGGACATGAATAGAGAGAGTGAGCGCAAGCTGGAAATACGGAGAGCGAGAGAAAGAGAAAGGGAAGGAGGGAGGGCTAGCCCTAAACAGAGCCAGGGACAGGGATAGAGAGACTGAGAGCAAGCTGGAAATAGGGCGAGCGAGAGAAAGGGAGGTCAACAGAGCACCCGTTGGATACATGAACCTTGGCCCCGTTGGACACATCAGTCACGCTTGGTAAACTTTGTGCTGGTCACAGTTAGACAACAGAGCTCCCATGGATACATGAGTCACGATTGGATAAATAGGGCAGCTTGGGTTACAGGTTAATTTGTGGTTACAAATGTATAATAGAAGTCCAGTAGGACACATGAGGCATGGTTGGATAGCTCAGCAGTATCAGGATAATACAGTCATGCTCTGATAACATAGTCTTTGTGGGGTATATCAGTCATGGTCCAATAACCACCCAGTGTTGAGTTTACTGTGGTTGAAGATTATGTTATCCAGCCAATGGTAGGTGATGTCATTACAGACTGCCATGTAAAAGCCCCTACTCAAGGCACATCCACTTCACAACCCTGGAGTCTCTGAGAGATGTCTAACAGGCTCCCATTCTACCCCATAGACTACACTTGTTGTTTAAAAGCTGGTTCATATGATAACAAGACCTGTCTATGAGAGGTGATAGTCATCGATACATACTCAACACACTGAAGATGGCCGGTGTAACCACCAAATATATTGTCGCAGACCACCCTCCTTGGTATTACAAATCAGATTACAAAGATGTCTTCACTTGTACAAGTACACAAGGACTGTTTGATAAAGTGGTCAACCTCATGATGTGTAAGCAACAGGCACTTTCAGAGAGAGAGAAAAGGTACAAACCGAAAACCATATGCAAGATTATCAGGGATATGGTAATCAAGGACTCTAACCTCTATGGGCTAGGTGGGACGCTTGCGCCAGTGTAATCCCGTGGCGCGATATTCAAATACCTCAAATGCAAAAACTTCAATTTTTCAAACATATCACTATTTTACACCATTTTAAAGACAAGACTCTCGTTAATCTAACCACACTGTCCGATTTCAAAAAAGGCTTTACAACGAAAGCAAAACATTAGATTATGTCAGCAGAGTACCCAGCCAGAAATAATCAGACACCCATTTTTCGAGCTAGCATGTAATGTCACATAAACCCAAACGACAGCTAAATGCAGCACTACCCTTTGATGATCTTCATCAGATGACAACCCTAGGACATTATGTTATACAATACATGCATGTTTTGTTCAATCAAGTTCATATTTATATAAAAAAACAGCTTTTTACATTAGCATGTGACTAGCATGTGACTAGCATTCCCACCGAACACTGCCGGTGAATTTACTAAATTACTCACGATAAACGTTCACAAAAAACATAACAATTATTTTAAGAATTATAGATACAGAACTCCTCTATGCACTCGATATGTGCGATTTTAAAATAGCTTTTCGGTGAAAGCACATTTTGCAATATTCTCAGTAGATAGCCCGGCATCACAGGGCTAGCTATTTAGACACCCAGCAAGTTTAGCACTCACCAAAGTCAGATTTACTATAAGAAAAATGTTATTACCTTTGCTGTTCTTCGTCAGAATGCACTCCCAGGACTTCTACTTCAATAAGAAATGTTGGTTTGGTCCCAAATAATCCATTGTTATATCCAAATAGCGGCGTTTTGTTCGTGCGTTCAAGACACTATCCGAAAGGGTAAATAAGGGTGGCGAGCATGGCGCATTTCGTGACAAAAAAATTCTAAATATTCCATTACCGTACTTGGAAGCATGTCAACCGCTGTTTAAAATCAATTTTTATGCCATTTTTCTCATAAAAAAGCCATAATATTCCGACCGGGAATCTGCGTTTAGGTAAAAAGAGGAAAGAAAATAAAGCACGGGGTCGACTCGTGCACGCGCCTAAGCCCATTGTCCTCTGACCGGCCACTTGCCAAACGCGATAATGTGTTTCAGCCTGAGGCTGCCTCGTCATCGTTCAGGTTTTTCCCGGGCTCTGAGAGCCTATTGGAGCCGTAGGAAATGTCACGGTACAGCTAAGATCCTGACTCTTCAATAAACAGAAGCAAGAACAACAACACCTTGTCAGACAGGCCACTTCCTGCATGAAACCTTCTCAGGTTTTTGCCTGCCATAGGAGTTCTGTTATACTCACAGACACCATTCAAACAGTTTTAGAAACTTTAGGGTGTTTCATATCCATATGTAATAAGTATATGCATATTCTAGTTACTGGGTAGGAGTGGTAACCAGATTAAATCGGGTACGTTTTTTATCCGGCGGTGTAAATACTGCCCCCTAGCCCTAACAGGTTAAATAGAAACTATCTCTGGGATATGTAGACTTTATCCACTTTGACTACAATGTCCTGGTTGGAGACATCAGCCAAGGTTGAACAAGGTAGACCCGGTCAGATTGTTTAGACGAGTCGGTGAGTCGGCTCCTGTCGGATGTCATAGACCTGGTCGATGATTCAGCTCGGATTGAATATTACAGCTCCCATAGACACATCGTGGGTTGGCTGATTCAGCCCTATTTGGAGACATGAGCCGTGATCCGAGATGCATTGTCCATCTGATAGACCTTGGAGAAAGCATATATATACACACAGTCACAAAGGGCATATACACTTACACATCGCCACAGATCAGAGAGAGACCAGAGTAGAGCCACAAAATGGAGCTGACTAATAAATTCAAGATGGCCAACTACCTCATGAGAAACAAAGACATCTTCCAGAAGCTCATGGCAGCAATACAAGACCACAAAAACCTGCCACTAGATAGCGGACTAAGAATAACACTACGCCTGATGCTTAAGAGGCAGAGATCAGACACCTATGTGAAATACCCCGACACTCTGATTAATATAATGCACTCCTACTTTGGCAGCGAGGTTGCCTGGACTCTTCTCGTCGGCATACTCCAAAAGCACCATTGTGAGTTTAAAATCACTGACATTGAAGCGCACGGCCTTGAAGGGCTGGCGAAGCATGATATCTATCGTGCTTCGAACCTACGTTCAATATTGGAAAACGCACTGTCCAACCTCAGCCACGCTGATGTGAAGCGAGTGAAACTGTTGCTGTCATGGGAGATTGTCAAGGGGTACAATCATATTCCCTATTGTGTCATTGACATGAAAGATATTTACGACCTAGCAGATGAGATTGTCTCTAGGCACTTTACCCACGCAGTCTATGTGATGACTCTGATCCTAAAACACATAGAGCAAATGGACCTGGTGGTGGAACTAAACCTCAGCATCAACCGGAAGGAGGCAAGAACCAGCCTATCAGAACCCCAGAGTGATCATCACCAGTGACAACCCATTGGACTGCTCTCCACATCACTGAAACATGTTTAATTCTCTGTCATGTAACTATTATATGTAACCCATGGTTTGTGTATGTGAAATAAACACAATACCAGTGTTATGTAGTGATACTTGTTGTTTATTGAGTCTGTGCATTGTGTCTGTTCATTGTGCTATACAAATGTAACCACGTTCCCTCTTGATGATACCCAAGAAAGAAGTGTTAAAGGAAAGTCATATGCTAAGACACATTTACCTCTAGCTAGTGACCTGTGGATAACCGTACACTACACAGTAGAGTACATCAACGGATCGGTTACCCACCTCTCCGTCACAATGGTCGACTATGAGGAGTACTACAGTAGTAGTTACTGGTGGATTAGCAACAAGGACGATTGGCTGAACATGTCCTTGATAGGGGCTCCGTTGATGATTGTTTTTGGGTTGGCGATTCTGATAACTCACAGGACCTGTAGCAGAAGGCCATCCATCGTCCTTTATTTACACACCATGTTCGCGTGTACATTCGCTACAGTATGACACCGTGTAGGTGCCCACAACGTGCTCCTGTGACGGGATGAGCTACAATGGGAACTGTTGGTGTGACGGTAATGTCGTGGAGGCCTCAGAGGCTTCTGTGATTAGCGTTGTGGAACAAGGTAACTACCTCTCCAGTCCGTATATATATATAAACCATAGCCTTGCTACATCTACAACTACATCTGAAACATAAAACTGGGTTCTACTGTTTGTTTCTTACTCATCCTCTACATCTGATTAGAACCAGAACCGATCCGCAACGGGCCTGTGACACCGGACCCAGCTAGAATGACAGAGGAGCCCTTCTGCAACATGTGACATTAGGTCATCTCCAGGCAACACACTTCATCACTTCAGCTGTGTAACTAATATAATATAATATAATATAATATACTATCTAGACACATGTCCTATTTCATTGTATAGTTCATGTGTTGTTTGTTTGGCTGACCAATAAAGATCACTACCACAAAACCACATGTCACTGTTTATTAGCAGGTAAACTGAGTAACATGACATGATGCACTTAATAGAATCACACCGAAATCAAAGGCAGGCTGCTGTATCTTATCTTCCTTGCACATAGCCCATAGAAGTAACACAAGCCATAGATAAGTGACAGCAAAAGCACTATTAGGACCATGGCCATGCTCCATATGCACAGATCTTTGTTATTGAGACCCATGTCTGAGTGATAGAAAGTACTGTTATTAGGAAAGCTGCTTATAGTGGCAGACATGGCTTGTCCTCCTTACTCGACAGACTGCCTCGGTATAGGATGAGTGTTTTCTTAGGGCCACCGCGGTTCCACAGCACCACTTTCCTTCATTCGAATGAGCCTCAGAACCTGCTGTATCAGAGGCTCAGGCAACACCTAGTTTTAGGTCCCAATAGCTTGGTACCTTCACACTAGTACCTAGGCCTTGATATTGGACATCAACAATGATAAGGTAAAGGCCTGCTGTAATTGTAGTCTGATCACTCTAACACAGTATATGTCATTTGATGTTGTGGTATAGTGTCAAGGACACATAGCGTGAGTTCCCCTTTGTGTCTATGTGTTATAGATAATATAGGAAGGTAAATGCTCACCTACTTATCTCAATTCAATCTACACTGACATTTAAATCTCAGTTCTAGAGCTGACAATAGGTTCAGGCACTTCGACCCTTTTCAAACTGGTGAACGCTCACCATCAATATGAGCTGTCTGACCATAGCCCTGTTTGTTACTACCACATACATATAGTAGTTCATTGTCTGTGGATGGGTTAGACAAGGTTGGACTCCTGCACTGTCATACTGGAGTTTTGGTTGGAGGAGTCAGCTGTTTTTGGGTGGCGTAGGCATAAATGGACACTACAAATCATAGATTCCTAACAGGGCCTGGATGGTTAGACAAGGTTGGAGTCCTGCACTGTCGTATACTGGTGTTGTGTTCGGAGGGGTCAGCTGTGCTGTGATGACTGAGCATTGGTGGATACTACAACCACGGAGCATCACCATTGGGTGAAATAATGATCCATGTTAGACAAGTGGTGCTCGTCTGTGTATAAGAAGTGTAGCTCAGCTACACTGTCCGTCCATTACATTCAGCACTATTACCATGTTGTACCTTACCATAGTCATTCGATGGTGTTGTACCCCACTGGACCATATCAACCTCATCACGGATAACATCACAAAGTGGTATATGAACAGGTACTAGACATTTGACAGTTATCTGCATTGAGGTTGAACCTAAAAGGGCTACCAGCTACATAACCAAGTTAATATGTTTGATGCAAAATCTCTGGGTTGAACCGAATGTCAATATGATGGAGTGTGGAGATGTGGATACATTGTTGGGAAACAAAAATGCTTTGGGTCTTGTTAGCAACACCTACAGTGTCACCTACACTGACAGTAGACCAGGACTCAGTTTCTATAAACATTTGAGTAACACAGTGGCATTAGTGAAAGGGTACGACTGGACAATACGGAAGGGTTCAACTGTTGCAGACAATGGGACAAATATAAAGCTGTACTGTCAACACGTAAGTTCTTAAACACTGTAATCACAGTAAACATGAAATGTGTTATGTTGTCCTTTGTTAAGAATTGTTTGTATGTGTCACCCCTAGGAAAGGCACGTTGTCACTGCTGCACTGACTGGGTCATTGACCAAGATGATAACAGTTCAATGTCAAGAACCCCAGAGGATATACGACTTGATGAAGACACATGGGATCATATGCTCCAACGTCTGGGATTCCAACATAGCACTGTCAGCAATGGTTACTGTTGTGTTTTATATTGTTATACTCTGCCTTACTGAATCTCTGTGCTATCCATGCCAGAGGTAATAGTCTGTTGTGATATACAGTGATGATATTGAAATGGGAAATAAAAGACATAACGATATTCTGGTTGGTATGTTTGTGTGTTATTCAACAAAGCACATTGTATACATACACATACATAGATACATGTCAGGGTACAAAACATTTCGGTTTAGTTTGCGTAGCAAACACCAGAGCGCCCAGCTTTCACTTGGAGTGCACTCGTTTGGGTATAGGCGACGTGTAGGGGAGGCTCAGGGTGGCCCGGGTTCTGTAGGGGAAGCCCCTGTAGGGGAAGCCCCTAATTTTCACATTTCAATATCATCACTGTATTTCACAACAGACTATATTACCTCTGGCATGGATAGCACAGACATTCAGGAAGGCAGAGTATAACAACATAAAACAGAACCGTCATCATCAAGTCCTAAGTGGAGATAATTTCCAGGGGCTTCCCCTACGCGAACCCGGGCCACCCTGAGCCTCCCTTACGCGAACTCTGTGCTCATTCTGCCCTTGGGCACCGTGTGAGTTTGGGTATCGATTTTAAAACGGCTCCTCTCCTACACTACCTTCCCTGGGTTGTGGATATTGTGCCTTTGTGTATGGTTGTTATTACATTTATTAGTTATACTACACTACCCCCGGGTGGACACTAGTGGAAGGTCCTGACTCAGAACCCACAGCCTCAACATTCCAGGGCAGGGCACTGTGTGCGAAGGGGCAGTCTGCCCCGGTACTGCCCTTGGGCCCCGTGTGAGTTTGAGTATCGATTTTAAAACGCCCCCCCCTCCTACACTACCTTCCCTGGGTTGCAGACACAGACAGACACATTGACATACACACACTCTCCTTCCCGCTAACTTTATAACATGCATATGTAACAGTACTCTTCTGACGTTGTGTACAATCAATCATCGACACGAACTCCAACTTGTAGCACCAGTCATGGAGCTTTATTCTGATAAGAACAGCACAAAATTGCACGTCATGCAATGCACGGCTCACCATCCAACTCTGCACTCAGGCACTGTACAAAATATACAACCCCCCCACCAGACACCCCCCCCACCAGACACAGTAAGTTGCTAGCTAGCATTAGCTGGAATTCTCTACAACAAAATGCACAACAAATATTCACCAAAAAAACACTGCATCTTATGTGTGATGTTCGAATAACATTTACAAACAAATTGATATAAATTGTACATTTAAATCATCACTTGGGAGTATAAAAATCACTTTTGACGTACAGTGCTTTGCAACCAACAACTTACCGCTGGTTTGGTGCTTGTTCACTGGGACGATTCTAACTGAAACATCCTCCCTCGTAAGCAAGCTACGCAAACCAGCCAATAAGATGCCATGTTGAGTAGGTGAAGGCAAGACAAAAATAAAACCAAAAACCCATTGGCTTAACAATAAAGTGGCAAGGGGAATCACCAATATAACCCTGTTAGACATATGCACCGTTTCTAGTGGTTGAAGAATTGCATTTCAAGAAGGCAAGTAGATTAGTGTTTTGTGCAAATGGTGGATATGATGGACACGTTTATTTATAACAATAAAAAGGTTAATAACAAGATGCAATCATTTGCCCTTAGTGAGAATAGAGAACATCCATTTCATTTATCTTTGCATTTTAAAATAATTAGAAATAGCGATCTATTTCCGAGGCTTTTATTTATTTCGTTTCCATGATCGTTTCATAATAAATCCCTCATCTTTTCTGTGATGGTTTCATACTCACGACGTAGAATATAGGCCTACAAGTTTACCATTCGTCCCATCTCTCGTTTAGTTGGACCCACTACACAGCAGTAAATAGAAAAGTTATTTCAAGTATTTTGCTCTAACACCAGATGCCTAATTTGTAAACGTTGTCTACACATGCATGTGCAAGTTTTCACGCAAATGTTGTAATTTATAAAAACTGAATTTGACATGAGAATTTGCTAATCCAACCTTTAGACCATGTGCATGCACAGTTTCTAGTGGTTGAGGTCTTGCATTGCAACAGTAGACTAGTTTTAGTCTTGTACAGATGGGGAATATATGACGAGACTCTTATTCAGAACTAAAGAACAGACAGGCCGAGCTAAATATAATAAGATGCAAATCATTTGCTGTTAGTGAGAATGGCGAAAATTGATCTATCTTTACATTCTAAAATAGTGAATAATCTTTGCTGTTATTTATTTAATGTCCTAGATCATTGCAAAAATAAATTCCTCACCTTTTCTGAATGTGTGATGGTTTCAAAGGCTACTCGCAAAATAACATACAGACCTACAAGTTAGGATTGGCTACTATTCGTCCCATCTCTCATTTAATTGGACCCACTTCACAGTAGTACATAGATAAACTACAGTATTTCAAGCAGACGATTTTGCTTTATGCGCTCGGATCCAAAGCGCAGTTTAACGTTAGAACAGACCGTTCTCCTTTTCCATTGACGTGTGTAGGCTAAGCCTGAATACTGTCATGTGACATTTCTTGAGTGGACAATATTTCATTTATAAACATAATTCATTATCATAATCCTTGTACAGTACATTCCTCATATTTTCTGGCCATGATGAGGTCATATTCCCGATGTAGCCATACAACAAATGACCATGCGCAGTTCTCATTTAATTGGGCCAATTAGAGGCTATTATTTAAAATGTTTTCTCTATGCAGATGACACAGCCCAACCTCACATTCAATTCACGCATAAATGTACATAATTAATTTCAGCAGATTTCGTGCGTTTTTGTGCATTTTTGTGTGGTATGAAAAGGAAAACTGTAATGACTGTTTTCCTACTTGCACTTGTTGCAAAATCCTCCGTGTCTCTTCCTATCACTATAACAGTGATGTTGAATCACCCAGTTACACCGCCCTGCTCTGGATCATGCCATGGTGGCAGAAATAAGAAGGGAAGGAAAGAACCATAGAATAAATGGAACATTCTGCTATCACTCCGTGGATCCAAGACCAAGAAAACACATCCCCTCAGGAAAAAACACTGGCATGTCACGCTCTGCTCTGCCGTCGCTGCCAGCCACCAGCATGACTGACACTTCATCGGTGTCTCTCTACTGGCACTGTGCGATAGTCTCTGCTCCCATTGAGAACTTGGGGAGAGAGATTCGGAAGAAATGCTGACTTCCTCTGCAGCCCAGCCCACTGAATTTGTACGAGGCCGCCTACAATTGACACGCCACATTGCATCAACCAATGGTTGTGTGCCATGTCACTGACAATAATAAAGTACACATTTCATGCAGAACGCTCCGTCTTCAGTGTTTCAAATAATATGTGTAGATATTCAGGAGGCTGTATGTTTGTATTATCACAGCACTATAATAAAAGGGGCTCCTCAAAATCCATTGTGAGACTAAAAACGTCCTAAGGCTCGTCAATAACAACGACGAGACAGCCTATAGACAGACAAGAAGCGCAGTGTCTAACAGCGATGTGCAGTGTAAACAACCTGTAGATGAACACAAAGAAAAGAAAGGACATCATAGAGGATTTTAGAAATGTTTTATTTGTTCTATTTGACTGTATACCTCTGTGTGCTATTGTAAGTGCTGTCGTGAGAGAGAGTAGACCAAGGTGCAGCGGAGTTAGTGTTCATCATTGAATATTTAATAACACTATACAAAACAAAATGAGAAAACTGACAGCCAAACAGTCCTGTCAGGTGCAAACACTAACAGAAACAATTACCCACCAAACCCAAAGGAAAAACATGCTCCTTATGTGTGACTCCCAATCAACAACAACGAACTTCAGCTGTGCCTGATTGGGAGCCACACACGGCCCAAAACACAGAAATACAAAAACCTAGAAAAAGAACATAGAACGCCCACCCAATGTAACACCCTGGCCTAACCAAAATAAAGAACAAAAAACTCCTCTCTATGGCCAGGGTGTTACAGCTATGTAGGCCTGTAATATGTGAAGGCGCTCCAAAGAATAAAACTACCTCGGCTGGATAAAACTACCTCGGCTGGATAAAACGTCCTCGGCTGGATAAAACGTCCTAGGCTGGATAAAACGTCCTCGGCTGGATAAAACAATCTTTGTTGGATAAAACGTGCTCGGCTGGATAAAACGTCCTCGGCTGGATAAAACAACCTCGGTTGGATAATAGCGCTCGGCTGGATACAACGCGCTCGGCTGGATAAAAAACCTCGGCTGGATAAAACGCGCTCGGCTGGATAAAACGCGCTCGGCTGGATAAAACGTGCTCGGCTGGATAAAACAACCTCGGTTGGATAAAAAGGCCTCGGTTGGATAAAAAGGCCTCGGCTGGATAAAACTACCTCGGCTAGATAAAACGATCTCGGCTGGATAAAACGGCCACGGTTGGATAAAACGGCCTAGGCTGGATAAAACGCGCTCGGCTGGATACAACGCCCTCGGCTGGATAAAACGGCCTCGGTTGGATAAAACGCGCTCGGCTGGATAAAACGCGCTCGGCTGGATAAAACGCGCTCGGCTGGATAAAACGCGCTCGGCTGGATAAAATGCGCTCGGCTGGATAAAACGCGATCGGCTGGATAAAACGCGCTCGGCTGGATAAAAAACCTCGGCTGGATAAAACGCGCTTGGCTGGATAAAACGCGCTCGGCTGGATAAAAAAACCTTGGCTGGATAAAACGCGCTCGGCTGGATAAAACGCGCTCGGCTGGATAAAACGCGCTCGGCTGGATAAAACGCGCTCGGCTGGATAAAACCTCCTCGGCTGGATAAATCCTCCTCGGTTGGATAAAAAGGCCTCGGTTGGATAAAAAGGCCTTGGCTGGATAAAACTACCTCGGCTGGATAAAACGACCTCGGCTGGATAAAACGGCCACGGTTGGATAAAACGTCCTCGGCTGGATAAAACGAGCTCGGCTGGATAAAACGCGCAAGGCTGGATAAACGACCTCGGCTGGATAAAAAGGCCTTGGTTGGATAAAACAACCACGGCTGGATAAAACAGCCTCGGCTGGATTAAACATGTGTCCATGTAATCTTTAAGAAACAACAGATATTAATATTATCATGGATACATGTCCAGACATGTGGAGCAGTGAAAACAATCCCCTCCATTGTATTATTCAACTTGAAATTTGATGACCTGTCCTAGACTGACCCCAATATTCCAAAAGTGAAATGTTGCCTTTATTCATGTATCAACCTCGGCTGGATAAAACGACCTCGGTTGGATAAAACAACCTCGGCTGGAAAAAACGGCCTCGGCTGGATAAAACGCGCTCGGCTGGATAAAACCTCCTCGGCTGGATAAATCCTCCTCGGTTGGATAAAAAGGCCTCGGTTGGATAAAAAGGCCTCGGCTGGATAAAACTACCTCGGCTGGATAAAACTACCTCGGCTGGATAAAACGACCTCGGCTGGATAAAACGGCCACGGTTGGATAAATCGGCCACGGCTGGATAAAACGCGCTCGGCTGGATAAAACGCGCTCGGCTGGATACAACGTCCTCGGCTGGATAAAACAACCTCGGTTGGATAAAATGCGCTCGGCTGGATACAACGCACTCGGCTGGATAAAACTCGCTCGGCTGGATAAAACAACCTCGGTTGGTAATAAACAACCTCGGTTGGATAAAACGGCCTCGGTTGGAGAAAACGGCCTCGGCTGGATGAAACAACCTCGGCTGGATGAAACAACCTCGGCTGGAATAAACAACCTCGGTTGGATAAAACGGCCTCGGCGGGATAAAACGTCCTCGGCTGGATAAAACGTCCTCGGCTGGATAAAACAATCTTTGTTGGATAAAACGTGCTCGGCTGGATAAAACGTCCTCGGCTGGATAAAACAACCTCGGTTGGATAATAGCGCTGGGCTGGATACAACGCGCTCGGCTGGATAAAAAACCTCGGCTGGATAAAACGCGCTCGGCTGGATAAAACGCGCTCGGCTGGATAAAACAACCTCGGTTGGATAAAAAGGCCTCGGTTGGATAAAAAGGCCTCGGCTGGATAAAACGATCTCGGCTGGATAAAACGGCCACGGTTGGATAAAACGGCCTCGGCTGGATAAAACGCGCTCGGCTGGATAAAACGCGCTCGGCTGGATACAACGTCCTCGGCTGGATAAAACGGCCTCGGTTGGATAAAACGCGCTCGGCTGGATAAAACGCGCTCGGCTGGATAAAACGCGCTCGACTGGATAAAACGCGCTCGGCTGGATAAAAAACCTCGGCTGGATAAAACGCGCTCGGCTGGATAAAACGCGCTCGGCTGGATAAAAAACTTCGGCTGGATAAAACGCGCTCGGCTGAATAAAACGCGCTCGGCTGGATAAAAAAACCTTGGCTAGATAAAACGCGCTCGGCTGGATAAAACGCGCTCGGCTGGATAAAACGCGCTCGGCTGGATAAAACGGCCTCGGCTGGATAAAACGAGCTCGGCTGGATAAAACGGCCTCGGCTGGATAAAACGCGCTCGGCTGGATAAAACGCGCTAGGCTGGATAAAACGCGCTCGGCTGGATAAAACACGCTCGGCTGGATAAAACCTCCTCGGCTGGATAAATCCTCCTCGGTTGGATAAAAAGGCCTCGGTTGGATAAAAAGGCCTCGGCTGGATAAAACTACCTCGGCTGGATAAAACTACCTCGGCTGGATAAAACTACCTCGGCTGGATAAAACGTCCTCGGCTGGATAAAACGTCCTCGGCTGGATAAAACGTCCTCAGCTGGATAAAACAATCTTTGTTGGATAAAACGGCCACGGTTGGATAAAACGGCCTCGGCTGGATAAAACGCGCTCGGCTGGATAAAACGCGCTCGGCTGGACACAACGTCCTCGGCTGGATAAAACGGCCTCGGTTGGATAAAACGCGCTCGGCTGGATAAAACGCGCTCGGCTGGATAAAACGCGCTCGGCTGGATAAAACGCGCTTGGCTGGATAAAACGTGCTCGGCTGGATAAAAAACCTCGGCTGGATAAAACGCGATCGGCTGGATAAAACGCGCTCGGCTGGATAAAAAACCTCGGCTGGATAAAACGCGCTCGGCTGGATAAAACGCGCTCGGCTGGATAAAAAAACCTCGGCTGGATAAAACGCGCTCGGCTGGATAAAACGCGCTCGGCTGGATAAAACGGCCTCGGCTGGATAAAACGCACTCGGCTGGATAAAACGCGCTCGGCTGGATAAAACGCGCTCGGCTGGATAAAACCTCCTCGGCTGGATAAATCCTCCTCGGTTGGATAAAAAGGCCTCGGTTGGATAAAAAGGCCTCGGCTGGATAAAACTACCTCGGCTGGATAAAACTACCTCGGTTGGATAAAACAGCCTCGGCGGGATAAAACGTCCTCGGCTGGATAAAACGTCCTCGGCTGGATAAAACAATCTTTGTTGGATAAAACGTCCTCGGCTGGATAAAACGTCCTCGGCTGGATAAAACAACCTCGGTTGGATAATAGCGCTCGGCTGGATACAACGCGCTCGGCTGGATAAAAAACCTCGGCTGGATAAAACGGCCTCGGCTGGATAAAACGCGCTCGGCTGGATAAAACGCGCTCGGCTGGATAAAACGCGCTCGGCTGGATAAAACGCGCTAGGCTGGATAAAACGCGCTCGGCTGGATAAAACGCGCTCGGCTGGATAAAACAACCTCGGTTGGATAAAAAGGCCTCGGTTTGATAAAAAGGCCTCGGCTGGATAAAACTACCTCGGCTGGATAAAACGATCTCGGCTGGATAAAACGGCCACGGTTGGATAAAACGGCCACGGCTGGATAAAACGTGCTCAGCTGGATAAAACGGCCTCGGTTGGATAAAACGCGCTCGGCTGGATAAAACGCGCTCGGCTGGATAAAACGCGCTCGGCTGGATAAAACGCGCTCGGCTAGATAAAACGCGCTCGGCTGGATAAAACGCGCTCGGCTGGATAAAAAACCTCGGCTGGATAAAATGCGCTCGGCTGGATAAAAAACCTCGGCTGGATAAAACGCGCTCGGCTGGATAAAAAAACCTTGGCTGGATAAAACGCGCTCGGCTGGATAAAACGGCCTCGGCTGGATAAAACGCGCTCGGCTGGATAAAGCGCGCTCGGCTGGATAAAACAGCCTCGGTTGGATAAAAAGGCCTCGGTTGGATAAAAAGACCTCGGCTGGATAAAACTACCTCGGCTGGATAAAACGATCTCGGCTGGATAAAACGGCCACGGTTGGATAAAACGGCCACGGCTGGATAAAACGCGCTTGGCTGGATAAAACGCGCTCGGCTGGATAAAACGCGCTCGGCTGGATAAAACCTCCTCGGCTGGATAAATCCTCCTCGGTTGGATAAAAAGGCCTCGGTTGGATAAAAAGGCCTCGGCTGGATAAAACTACCTCGGCTGGATAAAACTACCTCGGCTGGATAAAACGACCTCGGCTGGATAAAACGGCCACGGTTGGATAAAACGCGCTTGGCTGGATAAAACGCGCTCGGCTGGATAAAAAAACCTTGGCTGGATAAAACGCGCTCGGCTGGATAAAACGCGCTCGGCTGGATAAAACGCGCTCGGCTGGATAAAACGCGCTCGGCTGGATAAAACGCGCTCGGCTGGATAAAACCTCCTCGGCTGGATAAATCCTCCTCGGTTGGATAAAAAGGCCTCGGTTGGATAAAAAGGCCTTGGCTGGATAAAACTACCTCGGCTGGATAAAACGAGCTCGGCTGGATAAAACGCGCAAGGCTGGATAAACGACCTCGGCTGGATAAAAAGGCCTTGGTTGGATAAAACAACCACGGCTGGATAAAACAGCCTCGGCTGGATTAAACATGTGTCCATGTAAGCTTTAAGAAACAACAGATATTAATATTATCATGGATACATGTCCAGACATGTGGAGCAGTGAAAACAATCCCCTCCATTGTATTATTCAACTTGAAATTTGATGACCTGTCCTAGACTGACCCCAATATTCCAAAAGTGAAATGTTGCCTTTATTCATGTATCAACCTCGGCTGGATAAAACGACCTCGGTTGGATAAAACAACCTCGGCTGGAAAAAACGGCCTCGGCTGGATAAAACGCGCTCGGCTGGATAAAACCTCCTCGGCTGGATAAATCCTCCTCGGTTGGATAAAAAGGCCTCGGTTGGATAAAAAGGCCTCGGCTGGATAAAACTACCTCGGCTGGATAAAACTACCTCGGCTGGATAAAACGACCTCGGCTGGATAAAACGGCCACGGTTGGATAAATCGGCCACGGCTGGATAAAACGCGCTCGGCTGGATAAAACGCGCTCGGCTGGATACAACGTCCTCGGCTGGATAAAACAACCTCGGTTGGATAAAATGCGCTCGGCTGGATACAACGCACTCGGCTGGATAAAACTCGCTCGGCTGGATAAAACAACCTCGGTTGGTAATAAACAACCTCGGTTGGATAAAACGGCCTCGGTTGGAGAAAACGGCCTCGGCTGGATGAAACAACCTCGGCTGGATGAAACAACCTCGGCTGGAATAAACAACCTCGGTTGGATAAAACGGCCTCGGCGGGATAAAACGTCCTCGGCTGGATAAAACGTCCTCGGCTGGATAAAACAATCTTTGTTGGATAAAACGTGCTCGGCTGGATAAAACGTCCTCGGCTGGATAAAACAACCTCGGTTGGATAATAGCGCTGGGCTGGATACAACGCGCTCGGCTGGATAAAAAACCTCGGCTGGATAAAACGCGCTCGGCTGGATAAAACGCGCTCGGCTGGATAAAACAACCTCGGTTGGATAAAAAGGCCTCGGTTGGATAAAAAGGCCTCGGCTGGATAAAACGATCTCGGCTGGATAAAACGGCCACGGTTGGATAAAACGGCCTCGGCTGGATAAAACGCGCTCGGCTGGATAAAACGCGCTCGGCTGGATACAACGTCCTCGGCTGGATAAAACGGCCTCGGTTGGATAAAACGCGCTCGGCTGGATAAAACGCGCTCGGCTGGATAAAACGCGCTCGACTGGATAAAACGCGCTCGGCTGGATAAAAAACCTCGGCTGGATAAAACGCGCTCGGCTGGATAAAACGCGCTCGGCTGGATAAAAAACTTCGGCTGGATAAAACGCGCTCGGCTGAATAAAACGCGCTCGGCTGGATAAAAAAACCTTGGCTAGATAAAACGCGCTCGGCTGGATAAAACGCGCTCGGCTGGATAAAACGCGCTCGGCTGGATAAAACGGCCTCGGCTGGATAAAACGAGCTCGGCTGGATAAAACGGCCTCGGCTGGATAAAACGCGCTCGGCTGGATAAAACGCGCTAGGCTGGATAAAACGCGCTCGGCTGGATAAAACACGCTCGGCTGGATAAAACCTCCTCGGCTGGATAAATCCTCCTCGGTTGGATAAAAAGGCCTCGGTTGGATAAAAAGGCCTCGGCTGGATAAAACTACCTCGGCTGGATAAAACTACCTCGGCTGGATAAAACTACCTCGGCTGGATAAAACGTCCTCGGCTGGATAAAACGTCCTCGGCTGGATAAAACGTCCTCAGCTGGATAAAACAATCTTTGTTGGATAAAACGGCCACGGTTGGATAAAACGGCCTCGGCTGGATAAAACGCGCTCGGCTGGATAAAACGCGCTCGGCTGGACACAACGTCCTCGGCTGGATAAAACGGCCTCGGTTGGATAAAACGCGCTCGGCTGGATAAAACGCGCTCGGCTGGATAAAACGCGCTCGGCTGGATAAAACGCGCTTGGCTGGATAAAACGTGCTCGGCTGGATAAAAAACCTCGGCTGGATAAAACGCGATCGGCTGGATAAAACGCGCTCGGCTGGATAAAAAACCTCGGCTGGATAAAACGCGCTCGGCTGGATAAAACGCGCTCGGCTGGATAAAAAAACCTCGGCTGGATAAAACGCGCTCGGCTGGATAAAACGCGCTCGGCTGGATAAAACGGCCTCGGCTGGATAAAACGCACTCGGCTGGATAAAACGCGCTCGGCTGGATAAAACGCGCTCGGCTGGATAAAACCTCCTCGGCTGGATAAATCCTCCTCGGTTGGATAAAAAGGCCTCGGTTGGATAAAAAGGCCTCGGCTGGATAAAACTACCTCGGCTGGATAAAACTACCTCGGTTGGATAAAACAGCCTCGGCGGGATAAAACGTCCTCGGCTGGATAAAACGTCCTCGGCTGGATAAAACAATCTTTGTTGGATAAAACGTCCTCGGCTGGATAAAACGTCCTCGGCTGGATAAAACAACCTCGGTTGGATAATAGCGCTCGGCTGGATACAACGCGCTCGGCTGGATAAAAAACCTCGGCTGGATAAAACGGCCTCGGCTGGATAAAACGCGCTCGGCTGGATAAAACGCGCTCGGCTGGATAAAACGCGCTCGGCTGGATAAAACGCGCTAGGCTGGATAAAACGCGCTCGGCTGGATAAAACGCGCTCGGCTGGATAAAACAACCTTGGTTGGATAAAAAGGCCTCGGTTTGATAAAAAGGCCTCGGCTGGATAAAACTACCTCGGCTGGATAAAACGATCTCGGCTGGATAAAACGGCCACGGTTGGATAAAACGGCCACGGCTGGATAAAACTGGCTCAGCTGGATAAAACGGCCTCGGTTGGATAAAACGCGCTCGGCTGGATAAAACGCGCTCGGCTGGATAAAACGCGCTCGGCTGGATAAAACGCGCTCGGCTAGATAAAACGCGCTCGGCTGGATAAAACGCGCTCGGCTGGATAAAAAACCTCGGCTGGATAAAATGCGCTCGGCTGGATAAAAAACCTCGGCTGGATAAAACGCGCTCGGCTGGATAAAAAAACCTTGGCTGGATAAAACGCGCTCGGCTGGATAAAACGGCCTCGGCTGGATAAAACGCGCTCGGCTGGATAAAACGCGCTCGGCTGGATAAAACAGCCTCGGTTGGATAAAAAGGCCTCGGTTGGATAAAAAGACCTCGGCTGGATAAAACTACCTCGGCTGGATAAAACGATCTCGGCTGGATAAAACGGCCACGGTTGGATAAAACGGCCACGGCTGGATAAAACGCGCTTGGCTGGATAAAACGCGCTCGGCTGGATAAAACGCGCTCGGCTGGATAAAACCTCCTCGGCTGGATAAATCCTCCTCGGTTGGATAAAAAGGCCTCGGTTGGATAAAAAGGCCTCGGCTGGATAAAACTACCTCGGCTGGATAAAACTACCTCGGCTGGATAAAACGACCTCGGCTGGATAAAACGGCCACGGTTGGATAAAACGGCCTCGGTTGGATAAAACAACCTCAGCTGGATAAAAAGGCCTTGGTTGGATAAAACAACCACGGCTGGATAAAACAGCCTCGGCTGGATTAAACATGTGTCCATGTAAGCTTTAAGAAACAACAGATATTAATATTATCATGGATACATGTCCAGACATGTGGAGCAGTGAAAACAATCCCCTCCATTGTATTATTCAACTTGAAATTTGATGACCTGTCCTAGACTGACCCCAATATTCCAAAAGTGAAATGTTGCCTTTATTCATGTATCAACCTCGGCTGGATAAAACGACCTCGGTTGGATAAAACAACCTCGGCTGGAAAAAACGGCCTCGGCTGGATAAAACGCGCTCGGCTGGATAAAACCTCCTCGGCTGGATAAATCCTCCTCGGTTGGATAAAAAGGCCTCGGTTGGATAAAAAGGCCTCGGCTGGATAAAACTACCTCGGCTGGATAAAACTACCTCGGCTGGATAAAACGACCTCGGCTGGATAAAACGGCCACGGTTGGATAAATCGGCCACGGCTGGATAAAACGCGCTCGGCTGGATAAAACGCGCTCGGCTGGATACAACGTCCTCGGCTGGATAAAACAACCTCGGTTGGATAAAATGCGCTCGGCTGGATACAACGCACTCGGCTGGATAAAACTCGCTCGGCTGGATAAAACAACCTCGGTTGGAATAAACAACCTCGGTTGGATAAAACGGCCTCGGTTGGATGAAACGGCCTCGGCTGGATGAAACAACCTCGGCTGGATGAAACAACCTCGGCTGGAATAAACAACCTCGGTTGGATAAAACGGCCTCGGCGGGATAAAACGTCCTCGGCTGGATAAAACGTCCTCGGCTGGATAAAACAATCTTTGTTGGATAAAACGTGCTCGGCTGGATAAAACGTCCTCGGCTGGATAAAACAACCTCGGTTGGATAATAGCGCTGGGCTGGATACAACGCGCTCGGCTGGATAAAAAACCTCGGCTGGATAAAACGCGCTCGGCTGGATAAAACGCGCTCGGCTGGATAAAACAACCTCGGTTGGATAAAAAGGCCTCGGTTGGATAAAAAGGCCTCGGCTGGATAAAACGATCTCGGCTGGATAAAACGGCCACGGTTGGATAAAACGGCCTCGGCTGGATAAAACGCGCTCGGCTGGATAAAACGCGCTCGGCTGGATAAAACGCGCTCGACTGGATAAAACGCGCTCGGCTGGATAAAAAACCTCGGCTGGATAAAACGCGCTCGGCTGGATAAAACACGCTCGGCTGGATAAAAAACTTCGGCTGGATAAAACGCGCTCGGCTGAATAAAACGCGCTCGGCTGGATAAAAAAACCTTGGCTAGATAAAACGCGCTCGGCTGGATAAAACGCGCTCGGCTGGATAAAACGCGCTCGGCTGGATAAAACGGCCTCGGCTGGATAAAACGAGCTCGGCTGGATAAAACGGCCTCGGCTGGATAAAACGCGCTCGGCTGGATAAAACGCGCTCGGCTGGATAAAACGCGCTCGGCTGGATAAAACACGCTCGGCTGGATAAAACCTCCTCGGCTGGATAAATCCTCCTCGGTTGGATAAAAAGGCCTCGGTTGGATAAAAAGGCCTCGGCTGGATAAAACTACCTCGGCTGGATAAAACTACCTCGGTTGGATAAAACAGCCTCGGCGGGATAAAACGTCCTCGGCTGGGTAAAACGTCCTCGGCTGGATAAAACAATCTTTGTTGGATAAAACGTCCTCGGCTGGATAAAACGTCCTCGGCTGGATAAAACAACCTCGGTTGGATAATAGCGCTCGGCTGGATAAAACGCGCTCGGCTGGATAAAACGCGCTCGGCTGGATAAAAAACTTCGGCTGGATAAAACGCGCTCGGCTGGATAAAAAAACCTTGGCTAGATAAAACGCGCTCGGCTGGATAAAACGCGCTCGGCTGGATAAAACGCGCTCGGCTGGATAAAACGGCCTCGGCTGGATAAAACGAGCTCGGCTGGATAAAACGGCCTCGGCTGGATAAAACGCGCTCGGCTGGATAAAACGCGCTCGTCTGGATATAACGCGCTCGGCTGGATAAAACCTCCTCGGCTGGATAAATCCTCCTCGGTTGGATAAAAAGGCCTCGGTTGGATAAAAAGGCCTCGGCTGGATAAAACTACCTCGGCTGGATAAAACTACCTCGGTTGGATAAAACAGCCTCGGCGGGATAAAACGTCCTCGGCTGGGTAAAACGTCCTCGGCTGGATAAAACAATCTTTGTTGGATAAAACGTCCTCGGCTGGATAAAACGTCCTCGGCTGGATAAAACAACCTCGGTTGGATAATAGCGCTCGGCTGGATACAACGCGCTCGGCTCGATAAAAAACCTCGGCAGGATAAAACGCGCTCGGCTGGATAAAACGCGCTCGGCTGGATAAAACGCGCTCGGCTGGATAAAACAACCTCGGTTGGATAAAAAGGCCTCGGTTGGATAAAAAGGCTTCGGGTGGATAAAACGGCCTCGGTTGGATAAAACGCGCTCGGCTGGATAAAACGCGCTCGGCTGGATAAAACGCGCTCGGCTGGATAAAACGCGCTCGACTGGATAAAACGCGCTCGGCTGGATAAAAAACCTCGGCTGGATAAAACGCGCTCGGCTGGATAAAACGCGCTCAGCTGGATAAAAAACCTCGGCTGGATAAAACGCGCTCGGCTGGATAAAACGCGCTCGGCTGGATAAAAAAACCTTGGCTAGATAAAACGCGCTCGGCTGGATAAAACGCGCTCGGCTGGATAAAACGCGCTCGGCTGGATAAAACGGCCTCGGGTGGATAAAACGCGCTCGGCTGGATAAAACGGCCTTGGCTGGATAAAACGCGCTCGGCTGGATAAAACGCGCTCGGCTGGATAAAACGCGCTCGGCTGGATAAAACACGCTCGGCTGGATAAAACCTCCTCGGCTGGATAAATCCTCCTCGGTTGGATAAAAAGGCCTCGGTTGGATAAAAAGGTCTCGGCTGGATAAAACTACCTCGGCTGGATAAAACTACCTCGGCTGGATAAAACTACCTCGGCTGGATAAAACGTCCTCGGCTGGATAAAACGTCCTCGGCTGGATAAAACGCGCTCGGCTGGATAAAACGCCCTCGGCTGGATAAATCCTCCTCGGTTGGATAAAAAGGCCTCGGTTGGATAAAAAGGCCTCGGCTGGATAAAACTACCTCGGCTGGATAAAACGACCTCGGCTGGATAAAACGTCCTCGGCTGGATAAAACGTCCTCGGCTGGATAAAACAATCTTTGTTGGATAAAACGGCCACGGTTGGATAAAACGGCCTCGGCTGGATAAAACGCGCTCGGCTGGATAAAACGCGCTCGGCTGGACACAACGTCCTCGGCTGGATAAAACGGCCTCGGTTGGATAAAACGCGCTCGGCTGGATAAAACGCGCTCGGCTGGATAAAACGCGCTCGGCTGGATAAAACGCGCTTGGCTGGATAAAACGTGCTCGGCTGGATAAAAAACCTCGGCTGGATAAAACGCGATCGGCTGGATAAAACGCGCTCGGCTGGATAAAAAACCTCGGCTGGATAAAACGCGCTCGGCTGGATAAAACGCGCTCGGCTGGATAAAAAAACCTCGGCTGGATAAAACGCGCTCGGCTGGATAAAACGCGCTCGGCTGGATAAAACGCGCTCGGCTGGATAAAACGGCCTCGGCTGGATAAAACGCACTCGGCTGGATAAAACGCGCTCGGCTGGATAAAACGCGCTCGGCTGGATAAAACCTCCTCGGCTGGATAAATCCTCCTCGGTTGGATAAAAAGGCCTCGGTTGGATAAAAAGGCCTCGGCTGGATAAAACTACCTCGGCTGGATAAAACTACCTCGGTTGGATAAAACAGCCTCGGCGGGATAAAACGTCCTCGGCTGGATAAAACGTCCTCGGCTGGATAAAACAATCTTTGTTGGATAAAACGTCCTCGGCTGGATAAAACGTCCTCGGCTGGATAAAACAACCTCGGTTGGATAATAGCGCTCGGCTGGATACAACGCGCTCGGCTGGATAAAAAACCTCGGCTGGATAAAACGCTCTCGGCTGGATAAAACGCGCTCGGCTGGATAAAACGCGCTCGGCTGGATAAAACGCGCTAGGCTGGATAAAACGCGCTCGGCTGGATAAAACGCGCTCGGCTGGATAAAACAACCTCGGTTGGATAAAAAGGCCTCGGTTGGATAAAAAGGCCTCGGCTGGATAAAACTACCTCGGCTGGATAAAACGATCTCGGCTGGATAAAACGGCCACGGTTGGATAAAACGGCCACGGCTGGATAAAACGTGCTCAGCTGGATAAAACGGCCTCGGTTGGATAAAACGCGCTCGGCTGGATAAAACGCGCTCGGCTGGATAAAACGCGCTCGGCTGGATAAAACGCGCTCGGCTAGATAAAACGCGCTCGGCTGGATAAAACGCGCTCGGCTGGATAAAAAACCTCGGCTGGATAAAATGCGCTCGGCTGGATAAAACGCGCTCGGCTGGATAAAAAACCTCGGCTGGATAAAACGCGCTCGGCTGGATAAAAAAACCTTGGCTGGATAAAACGCGCTCGGCTGGATAAAACGGCCTCGGCTGGATAAAACGCGCTCGGCTGGATAAAACGCGCTCGGCTGGATAAAACAGCCTCGGTTGGATAAAAAGGCCTCGGTTGGATAAAAAGACCTCGGCTGGATAAAACTACCTCGGCTGGATAAAACGATCTCGGCCGGATAAAACGGCCACGGTTGGATAAAACGGCCACGGCTGGATAAAACGCGCCACGGCTGGATAAAACGCGCTCGGCTGGATAAAACGCGTTCGGCTGGATAAAACCTCCTCGGCTGGATAAATCCTCCTCGGTTGGATAAAAAGGCCTCGGTTGGATAAAAAGGCCTCGGCTGGATAAAACTACCTCGGCTGGATAAAACTACCTCGGCTGGATAAAACTACCTCGGCTGGATAAAACGACCTCGGCTGGATAAAACGGCCACGGTTGGATAAAACGGCCTCGGTTGGATAAAACAACCTCAGCTGGATAAAAAGGCCTTGGCTGGATAAATCCTCCTCGGTTGGATAAAAAGGCCTCGGTTGGATAAAAAGGCCTCGGCTGGATAAAACTACCTCGGCTGGATAAAACTACCTCGGCTGGATAAAACTACCTCGGCTGGATAAAACTACCTCGGCTGGATAAAACGACCTCGGCTGGATAAAACGGCCACGGTTGGATAAAACGGCCTCGGTTGGATAAAACAACCTCAGCTGGATAAAAAGGCCTTGGTTGGATAAAACAACCACGGCTGGATAAAACAGCCTCGGCTGGATTAAACATGTGTCCATGTAAGCTTTAAGAAACAACAGATATTAATATTATCATGGATACATGTCCAGACATGTGGAGCAGTGAAAACAATCCCCTCCATTGTATTATTCAACTTGAAATTTGATGACCTGTCCTAGACTGACCCCAATATTCCAAAAGTGAAATGTTGCCTTTATTCATGTATCAACCTCGGCTGGATAAAACGACCTCGGTTGGATAAAAAGGCCTCGGCTGGATAAAACTACCTCGGCTGGATAAAACTACCTCGGCTGGATAAAACGACCTCGGCTGGATAAAACGGCCACGGTTGGATAAATCGGCCACGGCTGGATAAAACGCGCTCGGCTGGATAAAACGCGCTCGGCTGGATACAACGTCCTCGGCTGGATAAAACAACCTCGGTTGGATAAAATGCGCTCGGCTGGATACAACGCACTCGGCTGGATAAAACTCGCTCGGCTGGATAAAACAACCTCGGTTGGAATAAACAACCTCGGTTGGATAAAACGGCCTCGGTTGGATGAAACGGCCTCGGCTGGATGAAACAACCTCGGCTGGATGAAACAACCTCGGCTGGAATAAACAACCTCGGTTGGATAAAATGGCCTCGGCGGGATAAAACGTCCTCGGCTGGATAAAACGTCCTCGGCTGGATAAAACAATCTTTGTTGGATAAAACGTGCTCGGCTGGATAAAACGTCCTCGGCTGGATAAAACAACCTCGGTTGGATAATAGCGCTCGGCTGGATACAACGCGCTCGGCTGGATAAAAAACCTCGGCTGGATAAAACGCGCTCGGCTGGATAAAACGCGCTCGGCTGGATAAAACAACCTCGGTTGGATAAAAAGGCCTCGGTTGGATAAAAAGGCCTCGGCTGGATAAAACGATCTCGGCTGGATAAAACGGCCACGGTTGGATAAAACGGCCTCGGCTGGATAAAACGCGCTCGGCTGGATAAAACGCGCTCGGCTGGATACAACGTCCTCGGCTGGATAAAACGGCCTCGGTTGGATAAAACGCGCTCGGCTGGATAAAACGCGCTCGACTGGATAAAACGCGCTCGGCTGGATAAAAAACCTCGGCTGGATAAAACGCGCTCAGCTGGATAAAACGCGCTCGGCTGGATAAAAAACTTCGGCTCGATAAAACGCGCTCGCCTGAATAAAACGCGCTCGGCTGGATAAAAAAACCTTGGCTAGATAAAACGCGCTCGGCTGGATAAAACGCGCTCGGCTGGATAAAACGCGCTCGGCTGGATAAAACGGCCTCGGCTGGATAAAACGAGCTCGGCTGGATAAAACGGCCTCGGCTGGATAAAACGCGCTCGGCTGGATAAAACGCGCTCGGCTGGATAAAACGCGCTCGGCTGGATAAAACACGCTCGGCTGGATAAAACCTCCTCGGCTGGATAAATCCTCCTCGGTTGGATAAAAAGGCCTCGGTTGGATAAAAAGGCCTCGGCTGGATAAAACTACCTCGGCTGGATAAAACTACCTCGGTTGGATAAAACAGCCTCGGCGGGATAAAACGTCCTCGGCTGGGTAAAACGTCCTCGGCTGGATAAAACGTCCTCGGCTGGATAAAACAACCTCGGTTGGATAATAGCGCTCGGCTGGATAAAACGCGCTCGGCTGGATAAAACGCGCTCGGCTGGATAAAAAACTTCGGCTGGATAAAACGCGCTCGGCTGGATAAAAAAACCTTGGCTAGATAAAACGCGCTCGGCTGGATAAAACGCGCTCGGCTGGATAAAACGCGCTCGGCTGGATAAAACGGCCTCGGCTGGATAAAACGAGCTCTGCTGGATAAAACGGCATCGGCTGGATAAAACGCGCTCGGCTGGATAAAACGCGCTCGGCTGGATAAAACGCGCTCGGCTGGATAAAACCTCCTCGGCTGGATAAATCCTCCTCGGTTGGATAAAAAGGCCTCGGTTGGATAAAAAGGCCTCGGCTGGATAAAACTACCTCGGCTGGATAAAACTACCTCGGTTGGATAAAACAGCCTCGGCGGGATAAAACGTCCTCGGCTGGGTAAAACGTCCTCGGCTGGATAAAACAATCTTTGTTGGATAAAACGTCCTCGGCTGGATAAAACGTCCTCGGCTGGATAAAACAACCTCGGTTGGATAATAGCGCTCGGCTGGATACAACGCGCTCGGCTCGATAAAAAACCTCGGCAGGATAAAACGCGCTCGGCTGGATAAAACGCGCTCGGCTGGATAAAACGCGCTCGGCTGGATAAAACGCGCTCGGCTGGATAAAACAACCTCGGTTGGATAAAAAGGCCTCGGTTGGATAAAAAGGCTTCGGGTGGATAAAACGGCCTCGGTTGGATAAAACGCGCTCGGCTGGATAAAACGCGCTCGGCTGGATAAAACGCGCTCGGCTGGATAAAACGCGCTCGACTGGATAAAACGCGCTCGGCTGGATAAAAAACCTCGGCTGGATAAAACGCGCTCGGCTGGATAAAACGCGCTCGGCTGGATAAAAAACCTCGGCTGGATAAAACGCGCTCGGCTGGATAAAACGCGCTCGGCTGGATAAAAAAACCTTGGCTAGATAAAACGCGCTCGGCTGGATAAAACGCGCTCGGCTGGATAAAACGCGCTCGGCTGGATAAAACGGCCTCGGGTGGATAAAACGCGCTCGGCTGGATAAAACGGCCTTGGCTGGATAAAACGCGCTCGGCTAGATAAAACGCGCTCGGCTGGATAAAACGCGCTCGGCTGGATAAAACCTCCTCGCCTGCATAAATCCTCCTCGGTTGGATAAAAAGGCCTCGGTTGGATAAAAAGGCCTCGGCTGGATAAAACTACCTCGGCTGGATAAAACTACCTCGGTTGGATAAAACAGCCTCGGCGGGATAAAACGTCCTCGGCTGGATAAAACTTCCTCGGCTGGATAAAACAATCTTTGTTGGATAAAACGTCCTCGGCTGGATAAAATGTCCTCGGCTGGATAAAACAACCTCGGTTGGATAATAGCGCTCGGCTGGATACAACGCGCTCGGCTGGATAAAAAACCTCGGCAGGATAAAACGCGCTCGGCTGGATAAAACAACCTCGGTTGGATAAAAAGGCCTCGGTTGGATAAAAAGGCCTCGGCTGGATAAAACGTCCTCGGCTGGATAAAACAACCTCGGTTGGATAATAGCGCTCGGCTGGATAAAACGTCCTCGGTTGGATAAAACGGACTCGGCGGGATAAAACGTCCTCGGCTGGATAAAACGTCCTCGGCTGGATAAAACAATCTTTGTTGGATAAAACGTCCTCGGCTGGATAAAACGTCCTCGGCTGGATAAAACAACCTCGGTTGGATAATAGCGCTCGGCTGGATAAAACGCGCTCGGCTGGATAAAACGCGCTCGGTTGGATAAAACGTCCTCGGCTGGATAAAACAACCTCGGTTGGATAAAACGTCCTCGGCTGGATAAAACAACCTTGGTTGGATAAAACAACCTCGGCTGGATAAAACAACCTCGGTTGGATAAAACGACCTCGGCTGGATACAACGACCTCGGCTGGATACAACGTCCTCGGCTTGATAAAACAACCTCGGTTGGATAAAACGTCCTCGGCTGGATAAAACAACCTCGGTTGGATAAAACAACCTCGGCTGGATAAAACAACCTCGGCTGGATAAAACAACCTCGGCTGGATAAAACAACCTCGGCTGGATAAAACAACCTCGGTTGGATAAAATGTCCTCGGCTGGATAAAACTACCTCGTCTGGATAAAACGGCCTCGGCTGGATAAAATGCGCTCGGCTGGATACAACGCACTCGGGTGGATAAAACTCGCTCGGCTGGATAAAACAACCTCGGTTGGAATAAACAACCTCGGTTGGATAAAACGGCCTCGGTTGGAGAAAACGGCCTCGGCTGGATGAAACAACCTCGGCTGGATGAAACAACCTCGGCTGGAATAAACAACCTCGGTTGGATAAAACGGCCTCGGCGGGATAAAACGTCCTCGGCTGGATAAAACGTCCTCGGCTGGATAAAACAATCTTTGTTTGGTAAAACGTGCTCGGCTGGATAAAACGTCCTCGGCTGGATAAAACAACCTCGGTTGGATAATAGCGCTCGGCTGGATACAACGCGCTCGGCTGGATAAAAAACCTCGGCTGGATAAAACGCGCTCGGCTGGATAAAACGCGCTCGGCTGGATAAAACAACCTCGGTTGGATAAAAAGGCCTCGGTTGGATAAAAAGGCCTCGGCTGGATAAAACGATCTCGGCTGGATAAAACGGCCACGGTTGGATAAAAACGCGCTCGGCTGGATAAAACGCGCTCGACTGGATAAAACGCGCTCGGCTGGATAAAAAACCTCGGCTGGATAAAACGCGCTCGGCTGGATAAAACGCGCTCGGCTGGATAAAAAACTTCGGCTGGATAAAACTCGCTCGGCTGAATAAAACGCGCTCGGCTGGATAAAAAAACCTTGGCTAGATAAAACGCGCTCGGCTGGATAAAACGCGCTCGGCTGGATAAAACGCGCTCGGCTGGATAAAACGGCCTCGGCTGGATAAAACGAGCTCGGCTGGATAAAACGGCCTCGGCTGGATAAAACCTCCTCGGCTGGATAAATCCTCCTCGGTAGGATAAAAAGGCCTCGGTTGGATAAAAAGGCCTCGGCTGGATAAAACTACCTCGGCTAGATAAAACTACCTCGGTTGGATAAAACAGCCTCGGCGGGATAAAACGTCCTCGGCTGGGTAAAACGTCCTCGGCTGGATAAAACAATCTTTGTTGGATAAAACGTCCTCGGCTGGATAAAACGTCCTCGGCTGGATAAAACAACCTCGGTTGGATAATAGCGCTCGGCTGGATAAAACGCGCTCGGCTGGATAAAACGCGCTCGGCTGGATAAAAAACTTCGGCTGGATAAAACGCGCTCGGCTGAATAAAACGCGCTCGGCTCGATAAAAAACCTCGGCAGGATAAAACGCGCTCGGCTGGATAAAACGCGCTCGGCTGGATAAAACGCGCTCGGCTGGATAAAACGCGCTCGGCTGGATAAAACAACCTCGGTTGGATAAAAAGGCCTCGGTTGGATAAAAAGGCTTCGGGTGGATAAAACGGCCTCGGTTGGATAAAACGCGCTCGGCTGGATAAAACGCGCTCGGCTGGATAAAACGCGCTCGGCTGGATAAAACGCGCTCGGCTGGATAAAACGCGCTCGGCTGGATAAAAAACCTCGGCTGGATAAAACGCGCTCGGCTGGATAAAACGCGCTCGGCTGGATAAAACGCGCTCGGCTGGATAAAAAAACCTTGGCTGGATAAAACTCGCTCGGCTGGATAAAACGGCCCCGGCTGGATAAAACGCGCTCGGCTGGATAAAAAAACCTTGGCTGGATAAAACGCGCTCGGCTGGATAAAACTAGCTCGGCTGGATAAAACGCGCTCGGCTGGATAAAACCTCCTCGGCTGGATAAATCCTCCTCGGTTGGATAAAAAGGCCTCGGTTGGATAAAAAGGCCTCGGCTGGATAAAACTACCTCTGCTGGATAAAACTACCTCGGCTGGATAAAACGACCTCGGCTGGATAAAACGGCCACGGTTGGATAAAACGGCCACGGCTGGATAAAACAACCTCGGTTGGATAATAGCGCTCGGCTGGATACAACGTCCTCGGCTGGATAAAACGTCCTCGGCTGGATAAAACGTCCTCGGCTGGATAAAACAACCTCGGTTGGATAATAGCGCTCGGCTGGATACAACGCGCTCGGCTGGATACAACGGCCTCGGCTGGATAACACGCGCTCGGCTGGATAAAACGCACTCGGCTGGATAAAACTCGCTCGGCTGGATAAAACAACCTCGGTTGGAATAAACAACCTCGGTTGGATAAAACGGCCTCGGTCGGATAAAACGGCCTCGGTCGGATAAAACGTCCTCGGCCGGATAAAACAACCTCGGCCGGATGAAACAACCTCGGCCGGATGAAACGCGCTCGGCCGGATGAAACGCGCTCGGCCGGATAAAACGCGCTCGGCCGGATAAAACGCGCTCGGCCGGATAAAACGCGCTCGGCCGGATAAAACGCGCTCGGCCGGATAAAACGTCCTCGGTTGGATAAAACGGACTCGGCGGGATAAAACGTCCTCGGCTGGATAAAACGTCCTCGGCTGGATAAAACAATCTTTGTTGGATAAAACGTCCTCGGCTGGATAAAACGTCCTCGGCTGGATAAAACAACCTCGGTTGGATAATAGCGCTCGGCTGGATAAAACGCGCTCGGCTGGATAAAACGCGCTCGGTTGGATAAAACGTCCTCGGCTGGATAAAACAACCTCGGTTGGATAAAACGTCCTCGGCTGGATAAAACAACCTCGGTTGAATAAAACAACCTCGGCTGGATAAAACAACCTCGGTTGGATAAAACGACCTCGGCTGGATACAACGACCTCGGCTGGATACAACGTCCTCGGCTTGATAAAACAACCTCGGTTGGATAAAACGTCCTCGGCTGGATAAAACAACCTCGGTTGGATAAAACAACCTCGGCTGGATAAAACAACCTCGGCTGGATAAAACAACCTCGGCTGGATAAAACAACCTCCGCTGGATAAAACAACCTCGGTTGGATAAAATGTCCTCGGCTGGATAAAACTACCTCGTCTGGATAAAACGGCCTCTGCTGGATAAAATGCGCTCGGCTGGATACAACGCACTCGGCTGGATAAAACTCGCTCGGCTGGATAAAACAACCTCGGTTGGAATAAACAACCTCGGTTGGATAAAACGGCCTCGGTTGGAGAAAACGGCCTCGGCTGGATGAAACAACCTTGGCTGGATGAAACAACCTCGGCTGGAATAAACAACCTCGGTTGGATAAAACGGCCTCGGCGGGATAAAACGTCCTCGGCTGGATAAAACGTCCTCGGCTGGATAAAACAATCTTTGTTGGATAAAACGTGCTCGGCTGGATAAAACGTCCTCGGCTGGATAAAACAACCTCGGTTGGATAATAGCGCTCGGCTGGATACAACGCGCTCGGCTGGATAAAAAACCTCGGCTGGATAAAACGCGCTCGGCTGGATAAAACGCGCTCGGCTGGATAAAACAACCTCGGTTGGATAAAAAGGCCTCGGTTGGATAAAAAGGCCTCGGCTGGATAAAACGATCTCGGCTGGATAAAACGGCCACGGTTGGATAAAAACGCGCTTGGCTGATTAAACGCGCTCGACTGGATAAAACGCGCTCGGCTGGATAAAAAACCTCGGCTGGATAAAACGCGCTCGGCTGGATAAAACGCGCTCGGCTGGATAAAAAACTTCGGCTGGATAAAACGCGCTCGGCTGAATAAAACGCGCTCGGCTGGATAAAAAAACCTTGGCTAGATAAAACGCGCTCGGCTGGATAAAACGCGCTCGGCTGGATAAAACGCGCTCGGCTGGATAAAACGGCCTCGGCTGGATAAAACGAGCTCGGCTGGATAAAACGGCCTCGGCTGGATAAAACCTCCTCGGCTGGATAAATCCTCCTCGGTTGGATAAAAAGGCCTCGGTTGGATAAAAAGGCCTCGGCTGGATAAAACTACCTCGGCTGGATAAAACTACCTCGGTTGGATAAAACAGCCTCGGCGGGATAAAACGTCCTCGGCTGGGTAAAACGTCCTCGGCTGGATAAAACAATCTTTGTTGGATAAAACGTCCTCGGCTGGATAAAACGTCCTCGGCTGGATAAAACAACCTCGGTTGGATAATAGCGCTCGGCTGGATAAAACGCGCTCGGCTGGATAAAACGCGCTCGGCTGGATAAAAAACTTCGGCTGGATAAAACGCGCTCGGCTGAATAAAACGCGCTCGGCTCGATAAAAAACCTCGGCAGGATAAAACGCGCTCGGCTGGATAAAACGCGCTCGGCTGGATAAAACGCGCTCGGCTGGATAAAACGCGCTCGGCTGGATAAAACAACCTCGGTTGGATAAAAAGGCCTCGGCTGGATAAAAAACCTCGGCTGGATAAAACGCACTCGGCTGGATAAAACGCGCTCGGCTGGATAAAACGCGCTCGGCTGGATAAAACGCGCTCGGCTGGATAAAACGGCCTCGGCTGGATAAAACGCGCTCGGCTGGATAAAACGGCCTTGGCTGGATAAAACGCGCTCGGCTGGATAAAACGCGCTCGGCTGGATAAAACGCGCTCGGCTGGATAAAACGCGCTCGGCTGGATAAAACCTCCTCGCCTGCATAAATCCTCCTCGGTTGGATAAAAAGGCCTCGGTTGGATAAAAAGGCCTCGGCTGGATAAACCTACCTCGGCTGGATAAAACTACCTCGGTTGGATAAAACAGCCTCGGCGGGATAAAACGTCCTCGGCTGGATAAATCTTCCTCGGCTGGATAAAACAATCTTTGTTGGATAAAACGTCCTCGGCTGGATAAAATGTCCTCGGCTGGATAAAACAACCTCGGTTGGATAATAGCGCTCGGCTGGATACAACGCGCTCGGCTGGATAAAAAACCTCGGCAGGATAAAACGCGCTCGGCTGGATAAAACAACCTCGGTTGGATAAAAAGGCCTCGGTTGGATAAAAAGGCCTCGGCTGGATAAAACTACCTCGGCTGGATAAAACGGCCACGGTTGGATAAAACGATCTCGGCTGGATAAAACGGCCACGGTTGGATAAAACGGCCACGGTTGGATAAAACGCGCTCGGCTGGATAAAACGCGCTCGGCTGGATAAAACGCGCTCGGCTGGATAAAACGCGCTCGGCTGGATAAAACCTCCTCGGCTGGATAAATCCTCCTCGGCTGGATAAAAAGGCCTCGGTTGGATAAAAAGGCCTCGGCTGGATAAAACTACCTCGGCTGGATAAAACTACCTCGGCTGGATAAAACGCGCTCGGCTGGATAAAACGCGCTCGGCTGGATAAAACCTCCTCGGCTGGATAAATCCTCCTCGGCTGGATAAAAAGGCCTCGGTTGGATAAAAAGGCCTCGGCTGGATAAAACTACCTCGGCTGGATAAAACTACCTCGGCTGGATAAAACGACCTCGGCTGGATAAAACGGCCACGGTTGGATAAAACGGCCTCGGCTGGATAAAACGCGCTCGGCTGGATAAAACGCGCTCGGCTGGATAAAACGACCTCGGCTGGATAAAAAGGCCTCGGTTGGATAAAACAACCACGGCTGGATAAAACAGCCTCGGCTGGATTAAACATGTGTCCATGTAAGCTTTAAGAAACAACAGATATTAATATTATCATGGATACATGTCCAGACATGTGGAGCAGTGAAAACAATCCCCTCCATTGTATTATTCAACTTGAAATTTGATGACCTGTCCTAGACTGACCCCAATATTCCAAAAGTGAAATGTTGCCTTTATTCATGTATCAACCTCGGCTGGATAAAACGACCTCGGTTGGATAAAACAACCTCGGCTGGAAAAAAAGGCCTCGGTTGAATAAAAAGGCCTCGGCTGGATAAAACGCGCTCGGCTGGATAAAACGCGCTCGGCTGGATACAACGTCCTCGGCTGGATAAAACAACCTCGGTTGGATAAAATGCGCTCGGCTGGATACAACGCACTCGGCTGGATAAAACTCGCTCGGCTGGATAAAACAACCTCGGTTGGAATAAACAAACTCGGTTGGATAAAACGGCCTCGGCTGGATAAAACGTCCTCGGCTGGATAAAACGCGCTCGGCTGGATAAAACGCGCTCGGCTGGATAAAACGCGCTCGGCTGGATAAAACGCGCTCGGCTAGATAAAAAACCTCGGCTGGATAAAACGCGCTCGGCTGGATAAAACAACCTCGGTTGGATAAAAAGGCCTCGGTTGGATAAAAAGGCCTCGGCTGGATAAAACTACCTCGGCTGGATAAAACGGCCACGGTTGGATAAAACGATCTCGGCTGGATAAAACGGCCACGGTTGGATAAAACGGCCACGGTTGGATAAAACGCGCTCGGCTGGATAAAACGCGCTCGGCTGGATAAAACGCGCTCGGCTGGATAAAACGCGCTCGGCTGGATAAAACCTCCTCGGCTGGATAAATCCTCCTCGGCTGGATAAAAAGGCCTCGGTTGGATAAAAAGGCCTCGGCTGGATAAAACTACCTCGGCTGGATAAAACTACCTCGGCTGGATAAAACGACCTCGGCTGGATAAAACGGCCACGGTTGGATAAAACGGCCTCGGCTGGATAAAACGCGCTCGGCTGGATAAAACGCGCTCGGCTGGATAAAACGACCTCGGCTGGATAAAAAGGCCTCGGTTGGATAAAACAACCACGGCTGGATAAAACAGCCTCGGCTGGATTAAACATGTGTCCATGTAAGCTTTAAGAAACAACAGATATTAATATTATCATGGATACATGTCCAGACATGTGGAGCAGTGAAAACAATCCCCTCCATTGTATTATTCAACTTGAAATTTGATGACCTGTCCTAGACTGACCCCAATATTCCAAAAGTGAAATGTTGCCTTTATTCATGTATCAACCTCGGCTGGATAAAACGACCTCGGTTGGATAAAACAACCTCGGCTGGAAAAAAAGGCCTCGGTTGAATAAAAAGGCCTCGGCTGGATAAAACGCGCTCGGCTGGATAAAACGCGCTCGGCTGGATACAACGTCCTCGGCTGGATAAAACAACCTCGGTTGGATAAAATGCGCTCGGCTGGATACAACGCACTCGGCTGGATAAAACTCGCTCGGCTGGATAAAACAACCTCGGTTGGAATAAACAAACTCGGTTGGATAAAACGGCCTCGGCTGGATAAAACGTCCTCGGCTGGATAAAACGCGCTCGGCTGGATAAAACGCGCTCGGCTGGATAAAACGCGCTCGGCTGGATAAAACGCGCTCGGCTAGATAAAAAACCTCGGCTGGATAAAACGCGCTCGGCTGGATAAAACGCGCTCGGCTGGATAAAAAACCTCGGCTGGATAAAACGCGCTCGGCTGGATAAAACGCTCTCGGCTGGATAAAAAAACCTTGGCTGGATAAAACGGCCTCGGCTGGATAAAACGCGCTCGGCTGGATAAAACGCACTCGGCTGGATAAAACGCGCTCGGCTGGATAAAACCTCCTCGGCTGGATAAATCCTCCTCGGTTGGATAAAAAGGCCTCGGTTAGATAAAAAGGCCTCGGCTGGATAAAACTACCTCGGCTGGATAAAACGTCCTCGGCTGGATAAAACAATCTTTGTTGGATAAAACGTCCTCAGCTGGATAAAACGTCCTCGGCTGGATAAAACAACCTCGGTTGGATAATAGCGCTCGGCTGGATACAACGCGCTCGGCTGGATAAAAAACCTTGGTTGGATAAAAAGGCCTCGGTTGGATAAAACGATCTCGGCTGGATAAAACGGCCACGGTTGGATAAAACGGCCACGGCTGGATAAAACGCACTCGGCTGGATAAAACGCGCTCGGCTGGATAAAAAACCTTGGCTGGATAAAACGCGCTCGGCTGGATAAAACGCGCTCGGCTGGATAAAACGCGCTCGGCTGGATAAAAAAACCTTGGCTGGATAAAACTCGCTCGGCTGGATAAAACGGCCCCGGCTGGATAAAACGCGCTCGGCTGGATAAAAAAACCTTGGCTGGATAAAACGCGCTCGGCTGGATAAAACTAGCTCGGCTGGATAAAACGCGCTCGGCTGGATAAAACCTCCTCGGCTGGATAAATCCTCCTCGGTTGGATAAAAAGGCCTCGGTTGGATAAAAAGGCCTCGGCTGGATAAAACTACCTCGGCTGTATAAAACTACCTCTGCTGGATAAAACTACCTCGGCTGGATAAAACGACCTCGGCTGGATAAAACGGCCACGGTTGGATGAAACGGCCACGGCTGGATAAAACAACCTCGGTTGGATAATAGCGCTCGGCTGGATACAACGTCCTCGGCTGGATAAAACGTCCTCGGCTGGATAAAACGTCCTCGGCTGGATAAAACAACCTCGGTTGGATAATAGCGCTCGGCTGGATACAACGCGCTCGGCTGGATACAACGGCCTCGGCTGGATAAAACGCGCTCGGCTGGATAAAACGCACTCGGCTGGATAAAACTCGCTCGGCTGGATAAAACAACCTCGGTTGGAATAAACAACCTCGGTTGGATAAAACGGCCTCGGTCGGATAAAACGGCCTCGGTTGGATAAAACGTCCTCGGCTGGATAAAACAACCTCGGCTGGATAAAACAACCTCGGCTGGATGAAACGCGCTCGGCTGGATAAAACGCGCTCGGCTGGATAAAACGTCCTCGGTTGGATAAAACGGACTCGGCGGGATAAAACGTCCTCGGCTGGATAAAACGTCCTCGGCTGGATAAAACAATCTTTGTTGGATAAAACGTCCTCGGCTGGATAAAACGTCCTCGGCTGGATAAAACAACCTCGGTTGGATAATAGCGTTCGGCTGGATAAAACGCGCTCGGCTGGATAAAACGCGCTCGGTTGGATAAAACGTCCTCGGCTGGATAAAACAACCTCGGTTGGATAAAATGTCCTCGGCTGGATAAAACAACCTCGGTTGGATAAAACAACCTCGGCTGGATAAAACAACCTCGGTTCGATAAAACGACCTCGGCTGGATACAACGACCTCGGCTGGATACAACGTCCTCGGCTTGATAAAACAACCTCGGTTGGATAAAACGTCCTCGGCTGGATAAAACAACCTCGGCTGGATAAAACAACCTCGGCTGGATAAAACAACCTCGGCTGGATAAAACAACCTCGGCTGGATAAAACAACCTCCGCTGGATAAAACAACCTCGGTTGGATAAAATGTCCTCGGCTGGATAAAACTACCTCGTCTGGATAAAACGGCCTCGGCTGGATAAAACTACCTCGGCTGGATAAAACGTCCTCGGCTGGATAAAACAATCTTTGTTGGATAAAACGTCCTTGGCTGGATAAAACGTCCTCGGCTGGATAATAGCGCTCGGCTGGATACAACGGCCTCGGCTGGATAAAACGTCCTCGGCTGGATAAAACAACCTCGGTTGGATAATAGCGCTCGGCTGGATACAACGGCCTCGGCTGGATAAAACGCGCTCGGCTGGATAAAACGCACTCGGCTGGATAAAACTTGCTCGGCTGGATAAAATGCGCTGGGCTGGATAAGACAACCTCGGCTGGAAAAAACGTCCTCGGCTGGATAAAACCTCCGCTGGATAAAACGTAAGAAATGCTGACTTCCTCTGCAGCCCAGCCCACTGAATTTGTAAGAGGCCGCCTACAATTGACACGCCACATTGCATCAACCAATGGTTGTGTGCCATGTCACTGACAATAATATAGTACACCTTTCATGCAGAACGCTCCGTCTTCAGTCTTTCAAATAATATGTGTAGATATTAAGGAGGCTGTATGTTTGTATTATCACAGCACTATAAGAAAAGGGGCTCCTCAAAATCCATTGTGAGACTAAAAACGTCCTAAGGCTCGTCAATAACAACGACGAGACAGCCTATAGACAGACAAGAAGGGCAGTGTCTAACAGCGATGTGCAGTGGAAACAACCTCGAGCTGAACACAAAGAAAAGAAAGGACATCATAGAGGATTTTAGAAATGTTTTATTTGTTCCATTTGACTGTTTTACTGTATACCTCTGTGTGCTATGTAGGCCTATTATATGTGAGAGAGCTCCAAAGAATAATTCCAATTTTGACGCTCGAAAAGCGGCTTCACTCCGAGGAGCAGCTGTAGTGTTGCCGGTCCGGAGAAGAGAGGCTGGGCTCTGTGAGGACGATGGTAGTCAGAGGCAGGAACAAGGCTGCGTTATGACACCAGTGAAGCAGCGGAGCAGCTCTACTGTCTCGGGTGAAGCTCGTTTTGGCTCGGCGGACGAGTATTCCACTTCATTGTTTGATCCGTGCATAATGCAAAAAGTCCTTATAAAAGGTTATGTTCGTGGGAGAGGTGATCAACGCTGTTATCAGGGCTGGTTAGGCACAATTCTCTGTGATGCAGTGGCTTTGGTATATTCATTCTTTGTTCTGTTAGAAAACGAACTGTGCTCTGCATTCTCAGTGTCTCGGTCTGACAAGACTCCCGACTCGACAGTGCTCTAGTAGGATACAGTCATCTCTCAATATCTACAACAACACTTATTAGGAAGGTTATCCGAATAAATTAGGATCCGAAATGGCAAGTCAAGTCAGTCACTATAAAAACCAAGCTGTATTGGATAGAAAATAGTAGACAGTAAGTTATCCTACCCGGACGAAGCGTACTACTAATCTACTGGAGAATTGTGTCTCACTTTTGTAAGTGAATGGAAATACAAGTCACTATAAAACCAAGCTGTATTCGATAGAAAATACACAGTAAGTTATCCTACCCGTACGAAGCATACTACTAATCTACAGGAGAAATGTATGTCTCACTTTTGTAAGTGAATGGAAATACAAGTCACTATAAAACCAGCACTGCCTCTCTACTCACTGACACTGAGCTGTCCGAAGAAACCAGAAGAGAGCTGCCAACTGTCATCATCAGAAGAAGAAGAACAAATCAGCCAGAAGTCAGAAACACTCAGATTGACTGCTGCTAAGGCTTGAACACTGCCAGAGAGAACTGCGTTGATTATGAAGGGGAAAATAACCTTTACGGTTTTCCTACTTGCACTTGTTGCAAAATCCTCCGTGTCTCTTCCTATCACTATAACAGTGATGTTGAATCACCCAGTTACACCGCCCTGCTCTGGATCATGCCATGGTGGCAGAAATAAGAAGGGAAGGAAAGAACCATAGAATAAATGGAACATTCTGCTATCACTCCGTGGATCCAAGACCAAGAAAACACACATCCCCTCAGGAAAAAACACTGGCATGTCACGCTCTGCTCTGCCGTCGCTGCCAGCCACCAGCATGACTGACACTTCATCGGTGTCTCTCTACAGGCACTGTGCGATAGTCTCGGCTCCCATTGAGAACTTCACCCCTTACACACCTGCATAGCTGAGTGGGGAGAGAGATTCGGAAGACATGCAGACTTCCTCTGCAGCCCAGCCCATTGAATTTGTACGAAACCGCCTACAATTGACACGCCACACTGCATCAACCAATGGTTGCGTGCCATGTCACTGACAATAAAGTACATATTTCATGCAGAACGCTCCATCTTCAGTCTTTCAAATAATATGTGTAGATATTCAGGAGGCTGTATGTTTGTATTATCACAGCACTATAAGAAAAGGGGCTCCTCAAAATCCATTGTGAGACTAAAAACGTCCTAAGGCTCGTCAATAACAATGACGAGACAGCCTATAGACAGACAAGAAGCGCAGTGTCTAACAGCGATGTGCAGTGGAAACAACCTGGAGCTGAACACAAAGAAAAGAAAGGACATCATAGAGGATTTTAGAAATGTTTTATTTGACTGTTTTACTGTATACCTCTGTGTGCTATGTAGGCCTATTATATGTTTTAGAGCTCCAAACAATAATTCCAATGTATTACTTTTAATAGGTCCTTGCAAAAGGCAAATATACTACTTGAATAAAATGGATTAAACTACTTGAATAAAACTTAGAAAAGCTTCTGATTGAGTTTGGAACTGTCAGATAATTTCTGTACCACAGAAATATAACGATAGTAAAATGTATCGTAATGAAACAGGCAGGGAGCAGGCCTCAAACCCTCGACCTTCTAGCACGAAGTCCAGCGCGCTATCGACTGCGCCCTAAAAACATGCTCAAGTGGAATTATCGCTATCCGCGCGTATAAACCCAGGGCCGTTACACTATATAATGATATTGTGTACATACGATGAGATTATGATATTTAAGCAAATTGGACAGAGGACACAGGGACATGGTTATGCTACTGGATTAGTCTGCTGGTTTGACGCTCAAAAAGTGGCTTCACTCCGAGGAGCAGCTGTAGTGTTGCCGGTCCGGAGAAGAGAGGCTGGGCTCTGTGAGGACGATGGTAGTCAGAGGCAGGAACAAGGCTGCGTTATGACACCAGTGAAGCAGCGGAGCAGCTCTACTGTCTCGGGTGAAGCTCGTTTTGGCTCGGCGGACGAGTATTTCACTTCATTGTTTGATCCGTGCATAATGCAAAAAGTCCTTATAAAAGGTTATGTTCGTGGGAGAGGTGATCAACGCTGTTATCAGGGCTGGTTAGGCACAATTCTCTGTGATGCAGTGGCTTTGGTATATTCAGTCTTTGTTCTGTTAGAAAACGGACTGTGCTCTGCATTCTCAGTGTCTCGGTCTGACAAGACTCCCGACTCGACAGTGCTCTAGTAGACTACAGTCATCTCTCAATATCTACAACAACACTTATTAGGAAGGTTATCCGAATGAATTAGGATATGAAATGGCATGTCAAGTCAGTCACTATAAAACCAAGCTGTATTGGATAGAAAATAGTAGACAGTAAGTTATCCTACCCGGACGAACCATACTACTAATCTACTGGAGAATTGTGTCTCACTTTTGTAAGTGAATGGAAATACAAGTCACTATAAAACCAAGCTGTATTGGATAGAAAATACACAGTAAGTTATCCTACCCGGACGAAGCATACTACTAATCTACAGGAGAAATGTATGTCTCACTTTTGTAAGTGAATGGAAATACAAGTCACTATAAAACCAGCACTGCCTCTCTACTCACTGACACTGAGCTGTCCGAAGAAACCAGAAGAGAGCTGCCAACTGTCATCATCAGAAGAAGAAGAACAAATCAGCCAGAAGTCAGAAACACTCAGATTGACTGCTGCTAAGGCTTGAACACTGCCAGAGAGAACTGCGTTGATTATGAAGGGGAAAATAACCTTTACGGTTTTCCTACTTGCACTTGTTGCAAAATCCTCTGTGTCTCTTCCTATCACCATAACAGTGATGTTGAATCACCCAGTTACACCGCCCTGCTCTGGATCATGCCATGGTGGCAGAAATAAGAAGGGAAGGAAAGAACCATAGAATAAATGGAACATTCTGCTATCACTCCGTGGATCCAAGACCAAGAAAACACACATCCCCTCAGGAAAAAACACTGGCATGTCACGCTCTGCTCTGCCGTCGCTGCCAGCCACCAGCATGACTGACACTTCATCGGTGTCTCTCTACTGGCACTGTGCAATAGTCTCGGCTCCCATTGAGAACTTCACCCCCTGCACACCTGCATAGCTGAGTGGGGAGAGAGATTCGGAAGAAATGCAGAAATAAGAAGTGAAATACTCTCGTCCGCCGAGCTACAACCGAGATAGTAGAGCTGCTCATCGATTTCGCTGGTGTCATAATGCAGCCGTGTTCCGGATATGAATAGTGAACTCTTTTCATAACATACTCTGTAAGCTATTACACAATGGCATTATATAATGCCATTACAGCTAGAGTGTAGTTTGCCTTGACATGAATAAAACCAAATGAATGATCAGTCAGAGATGTGTGTTGTGCTTTTATTCATAATATATATGAAACATGACTGTATAACATAGTCCTCCTGCACATATCACGCCATTGGTGTTAACCCATACATGTCGCCCCATAGTAAAAGTTATACCAATCCTTTAAGGACATATGATTATTCAACATTAACTTCAACTGGGTTCTCCTGATCAACACCTCGGTGCTTAACTGTGTGACAGTAGCAAGACTGTCAATGTCTTCTTCCTCACATCCCTCCGCAAGCCTCAGCCCATGGATGAGTTTGGTGTATATGTCCGAGAGTGTTGTTCCGTAGATTATGGTGATGGAGAGATGCCCGGTTATTTCACCTATGTTATCAGAGGTGCTCTGGATCAAGACTTTGATGTGAGGCGTATTTTCGTCTACAATGGCAATTCTATACCTTGATGTATTTGTCTTGTGTAGTTGTGTACTGTACTCATGTGTTATTGTGTACCAATGACACCGGCTTATGTTAGACACCAAACACAAATGTGGTTCACTCATTTATTAGCTTTTACGGTACATATTCCTAAATTCATTCTCAATCAAATCTCTTTTATGATGAGAAGCATCAACCAGGAAGTGGTAACAGGTAAAGGACTCTTGTGAAGGTCACATAACCAACAAGGTCATTGCTGCTCCAACACCAGCCAATCCAACAAGGGTCATAATAATGTTCCTAGATCTGGACTCCGGTTCTGCTACTGGAAAGAACTCCACGAACCCATTCTGGAAACACTTCAAAAGAAATATTAGATTACAGGTAGACCAGGACAATGGTGGCATCTCCCAGTCATTACTGAACGTTGCCAGGAGTTATGTTTGACTAGCCAGTCCTTGTGGTGAGTGACCAGGTACGCTGATATCTCCTCTCCCGCCACCTCCACACAGTTGTCTCTCCCCTTGTCTTTCAAGTACTGGCACACCGCAGCTCCAAAAGATGTCAGGCTGGCAACACGGCCCCAGTTGACGGTCCCGTCTTGAAAGATGATATGGGCTACTGCACTGAGGAACTTCACGTCATCCCCTCTGTCATCCACATAGAGTGTGTTGATCATACCTTTCACGTCCATAGCGCAAACATGTTAAATGACTTTGTCACTGGCTAGTGTTAGCTGTTGGTGTCATAACGCAATACCTACCATTGTATGTGTATCTGTGCTTCTCCAGTAATTGACCAACAACTCTACTCATTGTTGACAGAGCTTTGCTTTCATTCCACCTAGGTTTCAGAAGTCCCGTACATTGTCCTAGGACACATTTAATGAGTTGCCTGGTGTCGGTGTCCAGGGCTCCGGTCTGGTGATGGTATGTTTCCTGATGTGATATCTTCATTGTGTGCATTTACGCGTGGATGGTAACCTATGTCTTCAATTATAGTCTGCAGGCTCACAACAACACAGGATACCTTTACTGTGTTGACACTTATATACACAAGATGGGAGTTATTCACCCTAGCTCTAGCACTGACAGAGTGCAACTATTACACCAGGGGTAACATATGCCTTATGCAGTCAGCAACGTCAAAAGACAAAAGAAGATATCAACGGCGTACTTCATGTTACGTTTATTTAAATACAGCAACACTACACACTACCGTACGCAATATCAAACAGGCTCATAGAATGTGTTATGTTTGTTACAGTAAAAGGTAATTTGCAACAACATAGAAAGGTACCATGTCAAGGTATAAATGTGAAAGTCTTCAGCCTCATCCGAAGTTCTTTGGTCATTTCATCGCAGTGCGGGTGATGTCCCTCGGAGGGTAGGTACCTTCCCTGGATGGTGAGGGCGCTGCAGAAAACGCAGTGGTTCAGGCCGCTGATTGAAGTGTACCCGTAAGCCGATTCGGTGATGATGGTATCAGGGAACGCGATTTGTACCGTTCCTTCCCCAGTATGAGCATTATCTCGTCTTCTCGATTGGTGTACCTATCTGCAAGGTACTTACAGCGTCCTCTTGTGTTGTATACGTGGTAGATGTGCTCACCGAGTAGGATATCGTTCTCAACAAAGTTGTTGATTTCGAGGTTACACATGAAACATTTGTGTGTGTCAACCGTATGTGGAAGGAGTACACCGAAGTTTGTGGTGTCGTAAGCTAAGGCGCTATCGGGTTCGAGGCCTCCCCAGCTGTACTCATGTCCGGGTCCTCTCCTAGTGAACAAAGGAGTGCTGTCGATAGACCCTGCCAGTTTCAGATGCTTCAACTTTGTCTTGAGGAGGTTACCAATCTCAGGGCATGCGATGTAATGATCTTGGCCAGGTGGCGATGCACAGATAATGCAATGTTTTGTACCTGCGATTGTAACGTACCCATCATTCGAGTACAACGTGAACTCGGGGAATGCTAGCAGCCCGCTTTGGAACCTCAGCATCCCTTGTAGGATGATAAGCTCCTTTTCACGTCCCCTGCACTTGAGCTTCACATAGCGACACTGTCATCCCCCGCTCCGCACGTGTTCATTTAAACCAGGGTCACCTCTTTTGTATACGGAGAGTACTATGTTACAATCGGTACACTTATGCGTATCGTACGTCCCATCCACGTGCATCATGACATTAGGGTCTTCCTGTAAGTCATATTCATTCCTTGAACCTTTGCAACAGTGTTTGGGAGTGGTGTATTGAGGGATTATACTCCGGTCCTTTATACAACTCCACAAGTAGCCATGTCCCAAGGTTGTATAAGGGTATTTGGGTTGGATATATGGACTCTGGTTGGATATATCAACACTGGTGGATAAAGGACACTGGTGGATAAAGGAGAATGGGAGGATAACAAGGACTCTGGTGAGCAACACTGGCCTGATGAAACCTGGGATTGGTACCCTAGGGGGTTTCAGGTATGATACAATGTGTGACATGTGTACATGAACCATAATAAAGGATGACAATAGTGGGTCAATGTTTATTACATTTATTGGCAATGTGACACAAACACTATGGCACAATATGACATTAGGTCAGTGTGGGTGTACGGTTCATAGATCAACGCATTGTGGCTACTACTACCAACTAGGTGTCATCATTTCCACACCGTACATCAACATGTCTTTCTCATCATACTCCCTCTTCAAAACTATTTCTCCATAGTGAGCGGGTATAGCCCTTTCCATTCCTGAAAAGTAATCTGGCAACACCACAATCACATTTTCATATAACACTATTCGAAGGCTATTGGCATTGTCGAGCCTTGAATGAAGTTCCAACTCCGCTGGTGTTTCATACAGACCACTTTCTCTAACCTTTAGGGCGACTATCCAAAACCCTTTAGCTGTAATGGTCACCTTGGTAGTAGAGTTAGACCCCTTGGGGGATATTCCGTACATCAATAGGTCACAGTGACTTACATTCCTAACCTCCACTAGGAAACAGTCAGAACCGGTACAGCAATAAGTAATAGTTGACCCGTACAAGTATATCTCACTGTGGGGTACGTCATGATCCACTACCAAGTCCATTACAACGGATCCCTGAGCAAGGCTCTGGTGGATAGTTGTAGTGTTATTATCCACCCTGATTAGTGTTTGCTGGGATGCTGTGGCCACAACTTTAACCCCATTAGGTGTAGTTACAGTCATTTCGTCCAGACCAGCACGAACTAGGGAATCCAGTTTCTCCCTCCACACCTTGGCGTTAAATTCCTCTCCTTCCTTGGTAGTGAGATCCTTGTAGGCACTTCGATATACTGTGTCACCGGTCACACTGCAAGTCAACATGATACCTTCTGGGTCAATGGACACGGCTGAGCTCCCCTTCCTGTACAGCACCGCTCCGTGCAAAAGCAGTCCATGGTCCGTCACCGAGCATGCACGCTTTACGTACTCTGGTTGAGGCACCAAGCTAGTCTCTGGTCGTAGGACTAATGTAATCTCGTCCACGTCCAACTGTTGAGTAGCACTCACGGTCACCCCCGTAGTGCCATGTGCTACCAGAAGAGACAGGGTCATATGATCCTTCACCGTAACAGATGAATTTGTACCCAGTTCCAGTGTACTGAACTGACTCCCCTGCTTTAACTCTACGTGGGAATTGTCACCTAGATGCAGGTCCATTCGGGTTTCCAACACCACGTTAGCAGATGATTCGGCTGCCTTGATGCACTCTATGGACACGAGTCTGACTGTAATATCACGGCCTGTTATCTTATTCCTCTTCACATCTCCCATCATACTTATCCGCAGCTTCTTCTCTGGACTCCCGATTATCACGGTATCGACACCTAGGCCGCCAACTATGCAAGCCTTAGTGTGTTCGGATACCAGGAAGACATTGGTAGCGTTTGTGGCACCTTTATAAATGCCTGCACCATCCACTATAATCAAGGCAGGCATATCGGTCTTAGCCACCAACATCTTAACATAGTTACTTATGTCATCAAGCTTCCTCTCTTTACGTGTGGGCATCTTCACGCTAGGAGCATTTGCGTACAGCACTATGTCTTGGCTTACTGGGCCCCGTTTCCTAAAAACATAGGGCTTGACGACCTCCTCTTTGTCTGTGCCAATATACCTGCGAGTAATACACTGTCTCAAGCTCCTACATTTACCCTTGAAGATGTTAGCATCTGTGGTTCTGGTTGTGAGGAAGGATGGACGGCCGTTTCCCGGTACATCAATGTATCTGGAACACTTGCGTGATTCCTTCATCCATCCGAGAGGCCGTGAAATCATTTCGGCTTTGTACGCATTGACGGTCAGGGCTCTCAGTTGCGGTTCCATAAGAGGATCACCTACTTCTGTGGTTACTGCCACAAACCTCTTTCTCTCGATCGCGTCTTCTATATATCTATCCATGTTGCCACAGGGATCAGTGGCGTTGGGTATAGTCCGGTCGTAAAACGCACATTCTTCGTTGGTCGGCAATGCAGCCACCTGTCGACTCAATGCCTCCATGAACATCTGGATCCGGGATTGTTTGGGGTTGTTACAGTGTATACGGGCCAATTGGTAACACAGTTGCTGAGTCTCAATGTTCCCTATGTATACCGCTTTCAGGGGCACACTGTGCTCCATTGAAAATGTCACCTGATATATTTCGTGGTGTGGAGACAGGTCTGGTGTAGCTGCATCCAAAATAGCGGGCCACACCTCGACTGCACTCTCCACACATTGGTGGCCTTGCTGATTATGAAACTCATTGATGACTGTAGATACAGGGAAGCCAACTACCACGTTTACCGTGCGTAAGGCTTGAAGCAAAGAGTTTGCAAGTCCACTGTTGACACGCTCCAGGTCGGCCACCTTCTCATAGTAGTCCAACCACGATGTAGAGCCAAAGAAACTCGTTGCCCCCAATGTCCACATCTCCTTAGTGCTAAGAGGCAGTTTGTTAGCGACTGACCTCACCACGTGAGTCGCATATTCCCCCTGTGTTATGAGCGTGACTAGAACGTCCACCGAGACCATGGGTAACATTGCAGGGTTCAGACCGTCAAATACCAGGGTTATCATCTGCATAGAGGATCTTGTCAGCCAGTAGTAGTCACTAGGACTGTGGTGTCCGTCGGCGATGTTGCGGATGTTCTGAGCAAAGAAGAAGATGTTCGCTGCTGCACCGGCGATATTCATGACAGGGTTGTTAGCCAACAGCTCCAAAGTCTCAGATAGAGCCTTGGTCTTTGCGTACTGGCCCAATTTGTGAGCCATGTAACCGTTTACTATTTGACTAAGATCTAAGGCAGCAAACGTCTTCACCAAGGGGTCTCCGTACACCAGGGCCCCAATGTTAGTGAACACCCCGTAGGCCCGTGCTCCAAGGACCCAGGTTTTGATTGCTAGTTGCGACTTAGGACCGGTTGTGGCAGCACGAGCGTAAGCAGCGCCCATTCGCTTCACCGCTCGGCGTTGATCACTGGGAATGGCACTGTGAGCCTCAGACATCATGGTGTTCAATGCGGCTTCCACTTCGGGGTTGTTCATCATTGACTCCAACTGAGTGCGGGCCATTTCCACAATTGCCTTCCGCTTCTGTATAAACGCTTTGACCAGAGCGGCTGGAATCTTGGTAACGACTCGAGTAAAGAGGTTCTTCGCATTCACAGTGGATTTCACTATCATCCTCAGAGACCCTTCCTCTCTTGTAAATTTCACGGGCCATTTGTCTTTAAACAAGAACTCACCATCATGCGTGGTAGAGAAGTTCTCCTCGTCATAGAGGGAACAGCGCGCCGCTGCCCTGCGTCTACGCTTGCTGTGGCGCCCGCAAGCTCCTAAGCTGTGCTTGAACGCTTCGGGTTCCGTCTCTGGATCGACATGGTGGGGCTGTCTGTTGGAACCGAATGAGAGCATGCTCATGTCCACGTTTAACGGGGAGCCGTCTGAGCCGGTGATGGTGGCTTCTTCTTTCAGAGCGTACACTGGCACATCGGGATGATCACACTTCCCAGCTCCGTACAAATTTTGAGCGTCTTGACGTGTTACGGCTCCGACATCGGCTGGGTTGAGTGCAGATTCGGATAGGAACATCTTCCTGGTATCCTTATCGCCTTTCAGTTCTAGGGTACGAAGTAAAGGACTCGTTTCCATTCTAAAGTAGCTCTTACCTCCCATCTTTACATAGGGCGATTGTGGACCGGTAGCTCTGTACGAGGCATCCATCTTTCTTTCGAGGAGAACGTCCAAAGGGTTCAGGCCTACAGCGCCAATGTAGGCACTTTTCAGCTCTGTTGGAGTGTACTTAGTCCATAAGGGGTTACGTTGTCTGTAGAGCAACATAGATGTTTCCGGGGGTATTGCAAATATAGTCTCTTCAGGGTGAGGTGTCACAAGTGCTTCATGTAAGGTCATTGTAGTTGTTTCGGTCCCGAGGGTTTTCTCAACTTTTGTTCTTCGGCTTGCAGCTATAGTCTTCGACTGCATCACTCCAACTTCGACGGCAGACCGTGTAGCAGCTGCCTTCCGCATTAAGATCAAATCGGAGTTGAACTGGGTGTTTTGTGGGTACTCGTACAGTGTGCGGTCATAGAAATAACTCGGTTCCACAAACGAGAGCTGATTGGCTAGGGCTTCATCGGTACGCTTGGTTGAGGTTACCATGACCACCTTCATGTCTGCACCCGATCCCAGGTCCGTTTGATGATCCTGGTCTAAGGGTTTGAAACGAACATCGGCATCGTGATACACCAAGTGATCAGCTTGATCGGAGTATGCCGTGAAAGCGACAAAACGCATGATATCAGAGGCAGAGGTGTAAAAGTGGTTGCCTCTCAACTCTTGGTAAGCCGCATGTAGATTGTCGTACAGATGTACAAATGCCTTGGTTGTTTTGGGCCCCTTCATCGTTATCATCCTTTCTTTAGCTTTAGTGAACACATCTGTATCCAGTTCCATGACAACTCTACTGTCTTCCACAACACCGGTCTTTTTCAGGTGATCCATTGTCCCAGCGTCCAAAACCAGTCTGTTCTTATGGAAGAAGTTTGCCTGTTCCTTGATAGCATTCATGTGGGGCATTAGATTTTCCGAGTTACCTGTCCACGTAGTGAAGTATAACGTGTCTTGAGTTTGGGTCAGTCCCGTAGACACTAGGGCTAGAATCACAGTCAGTGCTACTGCAGAGCATGGCACTGTGTATAGACCCATCTCTCTGTTGAGGCTCGGGTACAGCTAAATCAGTTGTAGACTTAGTGTTAGTATCCCTTGGTTACATTGTCTACAAGTGGCAATCCTAGTTGCTTATATAGGGCTCTCGGTGAGGAGGGTGAATCAAACCAAGACCGTGATATCCGACCTAAGGCAAGCCATAGGACTGGGAACGGAACGTACAACCACGAAGCCAATATCACACCCAGGGTGGGCATCCAACTGAGCTTTTTTATTCGAACACACCTAGGCAATATATATGTTGACAAAGGTACACAGGTCTGAGGGATGTCAGGGTGCAACTTTCCTCCCTGGAGTTGTTGACACTATCTATATACATGTGATGTGACTGTATTGTACTTTGGGAATAATAAAATATTCTATTTGAAACATTGTGTAAGGGTCTGTTATGACATGACTTTATTTCATAGGAATATAGACATTGACATATACCATCATTAGCTACATAGGTTACATAGTCACAGTATAGACCAAGTGTCATTACACTACACAGAGTACCGTGCCACTTTATTATCAGGTACCCCTTTGCCCTTTGTTTGCCTAGTCCAATAGTCACCGCTCTTTCCCTTGACAAGAGCGGTCTTCCTTCACTTGGAGCAAGACATAGATGATATCTTACGTAGAGCCTTGTACACATCAGGGTTGACAAAGGAACTGCTGCATACCACACAGCCCTGAGTCAATATCTTACTAAGGTCACACAGCTCGTTTTGTGTGAACTAGCCAGGCTCCAGCTTTTCCAACAGCGACGTCAAACTGCTTTCCAGGCGGAGTCCCTCCTTGGGATCCATAGTGCACACCTTGATCACTCCGAGCAGGCAGCATACGGCGATACACTTCCAACTCTTGAAGCGTAACAACCTGATTTCCAATGCACATTTAGATAACAGATTGGCAGCTACCTGTATGAAACTTTCATTCAGCACATCGATAGGTGACGGGGTAGGTGACGCTTGTCCAAGGAGGTGTTCCAGGATGAGATACTTGCACAGTATACTGATCATATTGTCACCATTGACGGGGAACACGGATCCTTTCAACTTGGTAATTATCCGCTTCTCGGCCCTTTATATCTGACAAGATGTAAACGTTGAACTTGGGGTTACCAGTGTCTCTGGAGGACTCTATAACACATGCCTTGTTTACCCAGTCGTTGTGGTTGCACAAGCCCTCTAGATCACATTCCGTGAACACAGCATGCATCTTAATTGAGAGCGATAGGCATGCAACTCGGATGTTAGCGATGTTCTTCAGCAGCTGAGACCGGTCATCACCGAGGTCAACACAGGTGGTTATGTATCGGTCCATGACATTCACAGCCGGCATAAAGACAGAGCGGTGCTTGTTGGTGAACATCATGTCGGATGGTATTATGTTAGCCAACCAGCTGACGGCCGCTGGCCGATAGTTCAGTTAGTCTGTGACAATATCATTGGTTAGCTCCTGTGGGTTAGGGTGATCTATCCCTGTCTCGTTTGCAGTGTTTGTACTGTGCAGAGACAATTGGTCGGTGAAGGCTCACTCCAGTTCAACCTTACCCATCTCTGGCATACCAAAGTCCAATTTGGGAAATGTGAACACGTGGCGATCCAAAGGGGTAAACGGAGTGCAGTCTTGCTCGTACCTGAACATCTCACGGGGGACAAGGTGCTGTTTCCTCCTGGACTTGATCTGTGTAAGTGTTGTTGCAGTTATAGTACAAGACCGTGCTTGTTGAGAATATCCATTAAGGGGTTCCATTTCAATAGCCGCAGACCCCTGATGTTGAGTGTAAGCACTCGTTCACATCCTCACCCTTCATAACCACCTTGGATATTTAACTGTACCAGTTGCATTCAGACACGGCTAACCCGTCCGACCCCGAGCTACACGGCCAACCAGGGCTAATGGCAACAAACCCTGGTTTCGGATAGGCTTGTGAGTGTCTGAGGGAGGATGGGTGTTTGCCTCAATCAGCACATAATCCTCAGGACTTGGAAATGTCATGGGAGATGTTGACCCTAGCACGCTCACTGACAGAAGGACAGAGTTTAGGTCTGGGATCTACAGTGAAACACTTCTACCCCCTTTATCTTAACAAAGACATGTGTCTTGCATGTTAACACGGTTCTTGTTTCAGAAGTCAGCTTTGGGACCCATTAGGTGTACCCCCTTCCTTTTATATGTGTGTGTGTTACGGGCACAAACCTGTCCCCTGACTGGTGGTGACTAGTAGAGGGTTAGGGTCCTTGGCGATACCAACTGGCAAATGGTATACCTGCACAGGATCCTTGTACTCTGTTAATGTGTGACCTAGACGCTACAGCTATTCCCCACTAGCAGTACCAACTGATATGTACTCCATGGGACTACCAACACAGAAAGGAATGAAGACATGTTACGGGTCCACATTGAGTCAAGCTTAGACATTTCTTTATTCATGCTACAAAGCATTGTATAGTAACTTACTTAAACGCCTATACATGCCACAAACAACATAGGTGAACAGCATATCGGCTTCAATACAGATTCAAAGGTTACACAGAACAAGTAAACAAAGCATCTGTGAGGTTAGTTGTTAGTTACATAACATGATGCAAAATAACGCTTGGGTAAAGGGTTATCGTTATCAGCTTTGTGATTGCAGCATTCCGTCATCATCACACGGGACCATGGGATAGATTCTCTAATGATGGAGAATATCGAGGCCCGGAAGAACTGTAGGGCTGTATAATCTGCGTCCGTGATATATATCCCGCTATGATGTTCAGGGCAAGGTCCTTATTGTGACCCTTAAATCTGTCGACACAGTACATGTCCAGCTAGGATTTCACATTTGTGTGTGTCTTGTTTCTTTCGAATATACAGGCCAAGCCATCAACGACTGCTTCAACCAGGTTCATATCGTCCATCTCACCCTGAGGAAAGTGCTCAGGGTGATGGGGGATCTTCTCATAATTGTGCTTGAATCCAATGTTTGCCATGGCTGACATGTCAGCTGTGCTGTCAATATACAGGTTCTCCAGTGAGCAGGATTTTACTTCTTCGGTCTGGTTACCTCCGTAACGTTTGTTGAGCTAGGGCCATTTCTTCTCGTTGACAACCACGGCTTCCTTGTCCATGTGTACGGCCATGATACCTGAGTATGCAGCTGCTTCAATTGCACTGGTCTTGCTAGAGTCGTGACACGCAATGTTTCTCACGTAATAGTGATCGGCCAGCAGGTCCAAAGTGTCTTCACAAGTCCTGGTTGCTTGTTCTAGAGCTCTGGCAACCACAGCACCGATCATGGTCACAAATATGTTGTGTGAGAGGAAGGCTTTGTGGTGTTCTCTCAAGGGGAGACTATCGGCCAAGGCTTTCTCACACTCGGGACTCCAGAAGTTGGCATTTGTAGCGGAGCACAGGACATGCACCAGTTTGACAGTGCCGTACTTGGTCGTAGGGATCTCAATCTTCACCTTCTTGGCACGTGCACTCGTTACGATGTCCTGTACGAACGCATTCATCGGGGCTGGCTTGTAGACATATTTGTTATGCTCTGGGATCAAGGGTAGCGGTTTCGGTGGCACGCCAGTAACCTTAGCAGAGGCTCTGGTTCTGGTAGTAGGAGGTTTAGCGGAAGCCATTGTACGTATCCAGACTGGAGTCCTAACACGATGTAAATGTACAAGTTAGGGACGCCGGTGGTATCTTATGCAGGACACGGGAGTTGAAGCTAGCAAGGTTAATAAATAGAGATGAACCACACTATAGGTCCTATAGCCAGTGGGAAACTGGCCGCTGTCAGACGTGGTGATGTGTTTACAGAGGCAAAAACATTAACATGGGATCCAATCCAACTTTCCTCACAACGGTACAATTTGAAACAGAGAAACTGTGCACTTCGTTGGTGTAGCCAATTCTAGCCGACCTCTTACACTGGTAGGTTGCAGTGTGGTTGCACGTGTCACCATATATCATTAGAGTGTTTTTGCTTGGTACGTTGTGGGTCACCTTCATCCCCGACTGTGTATTGTACCAGTCCTTGTATTTGGAGACATCGCCCTGTTGCGTGATGCGATATAACCTGTACATTATGTCCTCCTCTGTCAAGATAAGCCAGCTAGTGGCCAGAAAGTGGTGAGGATTCGAGTTTGGACATACAAGTTGCAGAGGTGGAGCAGTACGGTTAGGAAGAGCCTTAATCCTTAGGGCCGAAGTGAAAGTAGAGAAAGAGGCTCGGTGGTAACATCATTGCTCTTGGCCGCTGTGTGAGGTGTAACGTAATTAAGGGCCGTGGCCATATCACCACTGGCATCCACAGTCCCGGTTGTAGTGCCAAAATTCCAAGGTTCAGTTGTAAAGACTGCATGTGTGGTTACTGTCATACTAGGTGCAATTGCTAGATACCCATATGTTTTGGGTAATGAAGTAGCAGAGACTGGTAGCTGATCCTCTGCAGACAGGATCGTGGCAGTTGATAGGGTAACAAGTAGATAGCTCAAGGGTATAGCTGACAACGCCATGGTTGTAACAACCAACACTGGAGATGATGTGGATACCGCATACACTTAATAGGCTAAATATGACAATACCCAATTCCCCCCTAACTACTACTTTAGATATACAACCTAGTTTGTCTGACATATCAGTCTTTTGATAGAGCAATAACAAGATGGTCCATTGATCAGCTTACCGATTACACTTTGGATGGTTCTCGCCTACACCACTTGGCTTTTGTCACAGTGCAGACTAGAGATTTCCCTCGCATCCCGCACATCCACCCTACATTCACAGGAGTGGCTCTCGAATGCTCCTGTTTGTCCTCATCGGGACATCTTGAGTCTTTGTACCAACCATCACTTTTAAAACTAAAATGATCAATAAAGGGCAGGTTAGAGCTGAGAGGGTGACTGAAGCAGCAGCCATGAAACGACTGCGGCCTATCATGACCTCGCAGTCGACATATTTGTTTCCGTGTGACTGCGATTCTGTGTCGGCTTGCACTTTGTCAATATATTTCCGAACCGTGGCATCCATGGCGATGATGTCCTGTAACACGGCCATTCCTTGCTGGAGCAACAGAGTGGACTGAGCGGATCAGTTCCGAATGCTAGCGATAGACTTGAGAATGTCTAAATCGGAGAGAGCGTAGACCTTCGATAGTATCCTAGGACTCTTGGTCATCCGGACCACACTCACATCATTCACTGTGTTGGTATCAGGGTTTCCAGCTGATGTGCTCCTCAGGGTGAACAAGTCTGCTTTTGCCTTGTAGCAGATAGGTCCGAAGCATGGGGCGCCACACACCAGGGGACACTCCAAGTCCATCTCGCCCTTGTAGTTCACTTCACAGGCTGACACAATATCCTCCTCCGGGTTCAGATGTTCAAATACTCCCCTCGGGTCACACTGGGGCATCCTGTAGTTGTAGTTTGTGTCGTTTACCATGTGCCTGTCCAGCCAACAAATCCTGTTGCCCCGTGAGGAATCTATGAAGGCCATGTACCATTGCGAGAGCACAACGGGTTTCCAAGTGTCCCTCCTGACTACCATCACTAGCCTAGAGGAGGACAGGGAACGGCTTGCAACTGGTATATTGGTGTAAGATTCTGTTATGAAGCCCGGTTCGCACCCAGTCATATCTGACCTCAGTACACCTTGAGCGCATGAGAGTAAGTGCTGATGGGCTCCCTGGAAGGTGAACGTGATGGCATTGAGCTGTATGGCCAAATTGAAGGCTCCGCTCTTCCAGGTGTCAAGCAACCCATTTAACCTAATGGTATCGTTGGACCCCGGCTGCTGCTGATTGTACAGGAGAGGATCTGCATTTAGGGGAGCGTATGATAAGGTGCTGGGAAAATTGTTAACTACATTTTCCAGTGCTCCTTCGATCAGGGTCCTGTAGTATTGCATCACATCCACCACGTGAGGATCCGAAGTTAAGACCTTACCGTGGTATGACAAGAGTTTGGACACGGGATCGGACATGGCCAAGTTCTGGTTGTTGCTGATATGCGTGTCCATGACAGCAGCCAGATCGTTAAAGGCTGAGTTGAGCAATGTCATGACCCTATTATATTCCAGTGTGGCTGTTGACAATGTACTAGTTGCAACGTGCCAGGTGCCAGAGGAACACAATTGATCACAACCTTTATGAGTGAGGTAACCCTCTGCAGGCCATCTGGGAACATTTTGGGTACTTTACTTCGAGTTGGGTCCAGTTGAGGTTTATAAAGAAATGGTAGGCAGTATGGGAGCTGCGCCTCTCCCATGTGCGTATCTTCCATCTGCCTGGGTTGAGTATCACCCTGTGGTCGAGGGTGTCGGGAGACACGTTACCGTTTCTGATTAAACGTCCTGGTCCTGAAGCTAGACCTTGCCTCCTGGGGTTCCCGGCACCTGCGGTTAAAGGTGATTCTTGACTAGACACAGGGTAAACAATAGGAAGCAGAGCTAACAGTAGCATATACATGGATCTGAACAAGGTTGCACTGTGGTTCGTCATGGCGATGGTGGTGGGGTTCACTGCACTTTCCTATAGCGTTGTTGGCTATAGAGACTCCCTTGACACATCCAGCAAAGCATTGTGAGTATGCTAATGTTGATTAGTACAGCTAGTACAGTCGAGCTCAGACATAGTGCAGAGGTGCGGGTTGATATAGACATTACGTTCTTCACTGTCTGCACTGTCATCAGCTCATTCTCTTCGATCAAGGTACTGAGTTGAGAGAAGACATAACTCCTAGCCTTGACAGTGTGGTTCATCATGTTCATGCAATTGTAGGTGTTCTGAAAGAACTCATCTGAGTATGGTAAGTGGTCAGCAAGAATCAGGTCCATTTCAGGGCAATAGAGTAACGCTAGGGGTTGCACAATCTGTGTGGTGAGCGGTCCCACTGTTGTAATATACCTTTTCACCTTGGAGACGAGAGGCTCTTCTGTGTGCATGTAGTAACCCGGCCTGGGCTGAGGAAAGGACATTTTCTCCGATCCGAAGGAGAATGGTTTGAGTTCACGTGGGATTGTAACGCGTTTCGCACCGTGGTTAACATGGATTATCATTTTAATAAAGATTTCCTCTGATGATTCCATATGGCTAGAGATTGCAATCGGATACCCGGTGCCCCCTTGTGGCCAATTGTTATCAACATAGTCTCCCAGCTCCATGCAAGAACTGGAGCCTCTGATGCACTCAACAGTTTTCGATATCAAGTACATACTGTCAATGATTGCTGACAAGCCCCTTGAGCCTTGGTGAGAGGGCAGGGTGATGCTACTTGTCATTACTTGCTTGCTGGACAGCCAACCTTCTTCCTCTCTAGTCAGTGAAGTTGTTCCGAGCCAGCGGCTCCAGTCAACTATACTCTGGACAACAGCCTGTCTCGAATGTCTGGTGACAGGTAATGACACCAATAGCCTAGCACGATGCTCAGCCCCGCTAATGTAGCTGTCGCAACCTTTTGTAAGGTTCTCCTGTGCTTCACTCTGTATACCAAATGAAGGGAACCGGAGGCCATTGCTCCTTACAATGGTAGAATGTGAAAGGATGCAAATCATGTCCCTATCCTGATCAACGAAGGCTACAGTATCCTTATAATTCAAGTTGATAGCCTGTGCACCGTAGGGTATAAACTTAACCCTCTCGATAGCATTCCGGATGATGTGTTCACTAACGGGTAAAGGAGCGCCTACGTTCATGTTTGAGGACAAGCCCAATCTCAGGTTAGGCATGTCGGGAACCAGGACAAAGCTTTTGGTGAGAGGTATCCCCTGGGTGGCGTGCTGGAAAAACATTGAACTTTCCAGTTTGTACACTCCATCCACGTGACCGTACGAGTATGCTCCGTCTCCGAACGTTGAGTTTCTGGTGTACCGGTAATGTAAAGTGCGGAGCTTGGTGGCTGTCAGGTTGATTATGTTTGAGAGCTCCGTGAAGGTCGGCAGGCCTTCGGTGTTACCAAAGGTGTAGTCAAGGTATCCCAGGGAGTATCTACACACACCCCACTTGGCCATATCTGCTATTATCCCGGCAAGGTCTCGCATAGAATAATGGACCCTATTGTCATCCAAGATGACATGGTCAAAGTTGGCATGTCTGTTGAGCAACAGCGGCCACTTGCAGTCAATGTTTGGGGTGTAATCGCTCGATGTCACGGTCACCACTATCCCGGCGCGGTTGTTCGATATCTTGCATAGCTCCTCATATACCAATAATCCTGTCCTCTCTGGGTACTCTTCCTCACGGGGTAACCTGATTGCGTAAGGGTCACCTGAGGTGTACTCTCCTACGGTCCAACGACCAGGTCTTACCTGCTTACAACCTGTCTTATTGTGAGTGAATATGGATATAGTGTCCAGGTTCAGAAAGGCTCCATGTGACGCCACGAGTAGACCCAATTGCCGTAGAGCAGTCTCTGCTTGCTCCTGCTCAGACTCCAAATGGTATGATTGTGTGTAATTGCCATACTGATGACAGGGAGTGTACTGCTGAAATGGCAAACTGTTCCCTTCTGTATCCTCATTGTCTACTGGATGTTTGATGTTGGGGCAGATGATAATTATGTCTCTTTCCCTACACACTATACAGTTCATGCTTGTTACTGGTGTGTCATGACACGCTGGAATGGGGTCATCCTCAGGGCTATTGTAAAGGATGTTGTTAACTTTTTCATATATTGTTATAGGTCCAGAGCATCTCTCTGTGTTACAGCATTTAAAGTAATTGTAGTTAGTTATGTATTCCACATTGTAATCTGTGTAGTACCTTTTGGTCCTTATGACATCGGCAATCTGGTATGCTGAGATCGCAGGTATCAACTCTAACTTTGATCGGGAAAGGTTGTTGCCTCCTGGGGTTCCCGCTAATATATAGGTTGTTGATAATATCAAAGTCCGACGCCTTTACTCTCTCGACATTCATGTTGATGACTATCACCCAAGGACCTCGGTTCAACTGGGACTGCAAAGTTAATATCCAGTCAAGTACAGCAGCCAGCTCTTCCTGGTATGGGTCAGGTCGGAACGAGTGTAACACCGATCTTACCCCCCCAGCCCTGTCGGATGATAGTTTTAAGGGTATCCTCTGCCGCAAGTGGTGTATACACCTGGGACCGTTTCACAGCATTGTACTTCTATGGGCAAGCACTGATCATTGAGAGTCGGGGGAATGTATTCCATTAGGATGTCGAAGTCGACGAGTACGACATCACATCTCATCATGTCTAGAGGAGCGGACGGGTTGTCTCGTGTTGGTCCAGACAAGAGGGCGAACACGTACATTGTGACTAGACAGAAGCGTTCAGTTTTAGGTGGGACCGAACCATATAGGACCCTGCCCTGGTTCTTGATCGAGACATCGGGCTCCTGGCGTGTAATTTCTAGAGTCCAGTCGTTGTGGCTGCCCTCCACTCCTTTTAACAGGTGTGCGAACGGGGTCGTGATGCACGTAGGCGAGCACAGACCACCGGGCTTGGCGTAGTGTAGCAGAGCCTGGTTGCAATTGCAGGACTGGTGCAGCTTCGTTTTCCACAGGCAGTTGACATCGAGACTACTTTGTAACCCTAGCATGCTTTTCAGATCAGTGTCATAGAGTTCGAGATTGATGTGGAAGGAGTCCAATCTGCCGCAGGTGAAGTCTTCTTTGACCAGGGAGATATCGAAAACGTACACGAAGAAGCCAACCGATTCAATTGCGGTCCAGTTCCGGCCTCTAGGAATGTTGTATTGAGCCTGCCTGGAAACACGACACGGAGTGTCTGCCCACAACACCCACTTACTCCAAGGCTTGCCCCTGAACCAATATAGCACTTTAGGTATGTACCTTTTCTCCACGCCAAAGGGGATGGTGAGTTTGGTCTCTACGAGAAGCATGTCATGTTCCCCTATCCACAAAGGATTGGTTAGGAAGTGAATGGCTAACTCAGGTTTCACATCTTCCCCAGTAACAAATGGTTTCACCAGGGTGTCATACAGTTGCTTTGAGGTGTCGTAAAAGGAGAGCTTATTCAGCCTGTAGTACAGTGATTCCGCTGGGAGCCCCATGCCATGTAAAAAAAAATCGAAATTGAACATACGCTGGGTCAGTTGTGCATAACCGGTCATGTCTCTGCAAAGTGTCCCTACTATGCCATTAGGTATGTCCCGCACCCAGGTTGTAGTCAGCTCCTTGAGCGTATCAAGGAAGTGTTTTGAATGTATATCGGTGAAGAGGTCCTGCACCTTATAATGTTCAGGATTACCGCAAATTGTGTTATGCCAGAATGTGCCGGGTAGGATCACACTTTCATTTTTTGGACAAGTGAAGGTTACACGTCTCTTCACCTTGATAAATCCCCAGGAAAAAGCCTGTAGGACAAACGGCTGCACATCGTCTTCCTCTTGGGTCCTTGTAACGCATGGCTGGTTGCCCCAGAGGACACCTGTAAAGACATAGTCCAACACCGCTGTCGGAAAACCCAACAAGAGCAAATGGTGAGTCGTGCGTTTCGGAGCAGTATTCTACATCATTACGGCAGTGCCGTAAATTGGTCTTTACCAATATATGATCACGTCTGTTAATTTAAAAGAAAGTCACATATGACCCAGCCTGGCAAGGTAACAATGGAAACGACCAAGCAGAAAACGCTCCTGAGTCTCTTCGACGGCACAGGCAGTATTTGCAGGCCATTCGTCCAAGCTGGCTGGACCGTGCGAAGACTAGACATCGATGGTGGACACGGGGCTGATATCGTTGTAGACATATACGAAACTGGGACTATGTCACAGAGTGGCAAGGGCCAGCTCCCGACGTTATAGTAGCCAGACCACCTTGTGAAAACTACAGTATAGCAAGGACTAATGCCAATATCCCGAGGAACCTGAAGCTTGCAGATTATCTGGTTGAAAAGACTATAGACATCATAGAGCACTTCCATACAATCAACCCTAACATGCAGTACTTTGTGGAAAACCCAGACTCTAGTCTGCTCTGGAAGAGATGGGTTTTGCACAGGCTTTACGAAGACATCGAGAATCACACGTTGAGCGTATTTGTGAAGCGGATGAATGATGGTGAATGGAAGAAAACATGTCAGCAGGTCACCTAGGCCAAGAGCCAGGGGTTCAAGATGTCTTGTAAAGACCCAAGGGCTGTCAGACTCGATTATTGTCAATACGGTGCAAAGTACAGAAAGAGGACTCGGTTCATGACCAACAACCCATTCAGAGGCAGGAAGTGCAGAAAGGCCTGTAGCAGCATCAGCAACAGGAAGCACATGGAGGTAGCTCGAGGCCCTAGATCGTCATCGGATAGAAAGGGAGCACCACAAGGAAAGAAAGGCCATACATTAGACGAGCTACATGCCTAGCCAGACGCTATCATGGCCAAGATTCTTTATCACGTTCACAAAGCCTCCCCCCGTGAGAGACACGGCCCCATTTGACCGGAGCCCAAATTGACTCCACTTAGGAATTGATGGTGACAGTTACTTTTTTATTTTATTTCTTTTATAATGTTACACTCTGTCTTATTGAATGTAAGTGCTTTCCATGCAATAGGTAATATAGTCTGTTGTCATATAAAGTAACGATATTGGAAATTGAAATAAAAGACATAAAGATACTCTGGTTGGTATTTTATTCAACAAAGAACTTTTGTATACATACACATACATTTACATTTTAGTCAGTTAGCAGACGCTCTTATCCAGAGCGACTTACAGTAGTGAATGCATTAATTTCATGATTATAATTATATATTTTTTTGTACTGGCCCCCTGTGGGAATCAAACCCACAACCCTGGCATTGCACACACCATGCTGGCGTTGCAAACACCATGCTCTACCAACTGAGCCACATAGATACATGTCAGAGTATAAACCATTTAGTTTTGACCGGGCTAGGGTGAACTTCTCCCTTGTCTAATTATTTAGAAATTGTCAAAGCTTGAAGTTTTTCAAGTGCACCGGACCCCGAGCAGCACTTGGTGGTTAGCTTCTCTTCAGAGTTTAACACCGTGTTCGTTTCCATGTCAGCCAAAGATAGATCGCCCGTTATCTCGGTCTGCTGAGAATCTCAATGTTCCAGCTGCCTAATCTTCAGAATAGAGAGAGTGAGAGCAAACTGGAAATAGCGAGAGCGAGAGAAAGAGAAAGGGAAGGAGGGAGGGCTAGCCCTAAACAGAGCCAGGGACAGGAGTAGAGAGAGTGAGAGCAAGCTGGAAATAGGGAGAGCGAGAGAAAGAGAAAGGGAGGGAGGGAGGGCTAGCTCTAAACAGTGCCAGGGACAGGAGTAGAGAGAGTGAGAGCAAGCTGGAAATAGGGAGAGCGAGAGAAAGAGAAAGGGAGGGAGGGAGGGCTAGCCCTAAACAGAGCCAGGGACAGGCATAGAGAGAGTGAGAGCAAGCTGGAAATACGGAGAGCGAGAGAAAGAGAAAGGGAGGGAGGGAGGGCTAGCTCTAAACAGTGCCAGGGACAGGCATAGAGAGAGTGAGAGCAAGCTGGAAATACGGAGAGCGAGAGAAAGAGAAAGGGAGGGAGGGAGGGCTAGCCCTAAACAGAGCCAGGGACAGGAGTAGAGAGAGTGAGAGCAAGCTGGAAATAGGGAGAGCGAGAGAAAGAGAAAGGGAGGGCAACAGAGCACCTGTTGGATACATGAGGGTTGCTCCGCCCAGTTCATATTCCCAGAACCAAAATGCTCTCAGTCTGTCAGTGACCGGGCTCGGGTGAACTTCTCCCTTGTCTAATTATTTACAAATTCTCAAAGCTTGACGTTTTTTCAACTGACTTTTTTCTTTCATAATGTTACACTCTGTTTTATTGAATGTCAGTGCTATCCATGCAATAGGTAATATAGTCTGTTGTCATATAAAGTAATAATATTGGAAATTGAAATAAAAGACATAAAGATACTCATGTTTGTATTTTGGTGTTTTATTCAACAATGCACTTTTGAATACATTCACATACATAGATACATGTCAGAGTGCAAACCATTTCGTTTTGACCCGGCTAGGGTGAACTTCTCCCTTGTCTAATTATTTAAAAATTGTCAAAGCTTGAAGTTTTTCAAGTGCACCGGACCCCGAGCAGCACTTGGTGGTTAGCTTCTCTTCACAGTTTAACACAGTGTTCGTTTCCATGTCAGCCAAAGATAGATCACCCGTTATCTCGGTCTGCTGAGAATCTGTATGTTCCAGCTGCCTAATCTTCAGAATAGAGAGAGTGAGAGCAAGCTGGAAATACGGAGAGCGAGAGAAAGAGAAAGGGAGGGCAACAGAGCACCCGTTGGATACATGAACCTTGGCCCCGTTGGACACATCAGTCACGCTTGGTAAACTTTGTGCTGGTCACAGTTAGACAACAGAGCTCCCATTGATACATGAGTCACGATTGGATAAATAGGGCAGCTTGGGTTACAGGTTAATTTGTGGTTACAAATGTATAATAGAAGTCCAGTAGGACACATGAGGCATGGTTGGATAGCTCAGCAGTATCAGGATAATACAGTCATGCTCTGATAACATAGTCTTTGTGGGGTATATCAGTCATGGTCCAATAACCACCCAGTGTTGAGTTTACTGTGGTTGAAGATTATGTTATCCAGCCAATGGTAGGTGATGTCATTACAGACTGCCATGTAAAAGCCCCTACTCAAGGCACATCCACTTCACAACCCTGGAGTCTCTGAGAGATGTCTAACAGGCTCACATTCTACCCCATAGACTACACTTGTTGTTTAAAAGCTGGTTCATATGATAACAAGACCTGTCTATGAGAGGTGATAGTCATCGATACATACTCAACACACTGAAGATGGCCGGTGTAACCACCAAATATATTGTCGCAGACCACCCTCCTTGGTATTACAAATCAGATTACAAAGATGTCTTCACTTGTACAAGTACACAAGGACTGTTTGATAAAGTGGTCAACCTCATGATGTGTAAGCAACAGGCACTTTCAGAGAGAGAAAAGGTACAAACCGAAAACCATATGCAAGATTATCAGGGATATGGTAATCAAGGACTCTAACCTCTATGGGCTAGGTGGGACGCTTGCGCCAGTGTAATCCCGTGGCGCGATATTCAAATACCTCAAATGCAAAACCTTCAATTTTTCAAACATATGACTATTTTACACCATTTTAAAGACAAGACTCTCGTTAATCTAACCACACTGTCCGATTTCAAAAAAGGCTTTACAACGAAAGCAAAACATTAGATTATGTCAGCAGAGTACCCAGCCAGAAATAATCAGACACCCATTTTTCGAGCTAGCATGTAATGTCACATAAACCCAAACCACAGCTAAATGCAGCACTACCCTTTGATGATCTTCATCAGATGACAACCCTAGGACATTATGTTATACAATACATGCATGTTTTGTTCAATCAAGTTCATATTTATATACAAAAACAGCTTTTTACATTAGCATGTGACTAGCATGTGACTAGCATTCCCACCGAACACTGCCGGTGAATTTACTAAATTACTCACGATAAACGTTCACAAAAAACATAACAATTATTTTAAGAATTATAGATACAGAACTCCTCTATGCACTCGATATGTGCGATTTTAAAATAGCTTTTCGGTGAAAGCACATTTTGCAATATTCTCAGTAGATAGCCCGGCATCACAGGGCTAGCTATTTAGACACCCAGCAAGTTTAGCACTCACCAAAGTCAGATTTACTATAAGAAAAATGTTATTACCTTTGCTGTTCTTCGTCAGAATGCACTCCCAGGACTTCTACTTCAATAAGAAATGTTGGTTTGGTCCCAAATAATCCATTGTTATATCCAAATAGCGGCGTTTTGTTCGTGCGTTCAAGACACTATCCGAAAGGGTAAATAAGGGTGGCGAGCATGGCGCATTTCGTGACAAAAAAATTCTAAATATTCCATTACCGTACTTGGAAGCATGTCAACCGCTGTTTAAAATCAATTTTTATGCCATTTTTCTCATAAAAAAGTGATAATATTCCGACCGGGAATCTGCGTTTAGGTAAAAAGAGGAAAGAAAATAAAGCACGGGGTCGACTCGTGCACGCGCCTAAGCCCATTGTCCTCTGATCGGCCACTTGCCAAACGCGATAATGTGTTTCAGCCTGAGGCTGCCTCGTCATCGTTCAGGTTTTTCCCGGGCTCTGAGAGCCTATTGGAGCCGTAGGAAATGTCACGGTACAGCTAAGATCCTGACTCTTCAATAAACAGAAGCAAGAACAACAACACCTTGTCAGACAGGCCACTTCCTGCATGAAACCTTCTCAGGTTTTTGCCTGCCAAATGAGTTCTGTTATACTCACAGACACCATTCAAACAGTTTTAGAAACTTTAGGGTGTTTCCTATCCATATGTAATAAGTATATGCATATTCTAGTTACTGGGTAGGAGTGGTAACCAGATTAAATCGGGTACGTTTTTTATCCGGCGGTGTAAATACTGCCCCCTAGCCCTAACAGGTTAAATAGAAACTATCTCTGGGATATGTAGACTTTATCCACTTTGACTACAATGTCCTGGTTGGAGACATCAGCCAAGGTTGAACAAGGTAGACCCGGTCAGATTGTTTAGACGAGTCGGTGAGTCGGCTCCTGTCGGATGTCATAGACCTGGTCGATGATTCAGCTCGGATTGAATATTACAGCTCCCATAGACACCGTGGGTTGGCTGATTCAGCCCTATTTGGAGACATGAGCCGTGATCCGAGATGCATTGTCCATCTGATAGACCTTGGAGAAAGCATATATATACACACAGTCACAAAGGGCATATACACTTACACATCGCCACAGATCAGAGAGAGACCAGAGTAGAGCCACAAAATGGAGCTGACTAATAAATTCAAGATGGCCAACTACCTCATGAGAAACAAAGACATCTTCCAGAAGCTCATGGCAGCAATACAAGACCACAAAAACCTGCCACTAGATAGCGGACTAAGAATAACACTACGCCTGATGCTTAAGAGGCAGAGATCAGACACCTATGTGAAATACCCCGACACTCTGATTAATATAATGCACTCCTACTTTGGCAGCGAGGTTGCCTGGACTCTTCTCGTCGGCATACTCCAAAAGCACCATTGTGAGTTTAAAATCACTGACATTGAAGCGCACGGCCTTGAAGGGCTGGCGAAGCATGATATCTATTGTGCTTCGAACCTACGTTCAATATTGGAAAACGCACTGTCCAACCTCAGCCACGCTGATGTGAAGCGAGTGAAACTGTTGCTGTCATGGGAGATTGTCAAGGGGTACAATCATATTCCCTATTGTGTCATTGAGATGAAAGATATTTACGACCTAGCAGATGAGATTGTCTCTAGGCACTTTACCCACGCAGTCTATGTGATGACTCTGATCCTGACACACATAGAGCAAATGGACCTGGTGGTGGAACTAAACCTCAGCATCAACCGGAAGGAGGCAAGAACCAGCGTATCAGAACCCCAGAGTGATCATCACCAGTGACAACCCATTGGACTGCTCTCCACATCACTGAGACATGTTTCATTCTCTGTCATGTAACTATTATTTGTAACCCATGGTTTGTGTATGTGAAATAAACACAATACCAGTGTTATGTAGTGATACTTGTTGTTTATTGAGTCTGTGCATTGTGTCTGTTCATTGTGCTATACAAATGTAACCACGTTCCCTCTTGATGATACCCAAGAAAGAAGTGTTAAAGGAAAGTCATATGCTAAGACACATTTACCTCTAGCTAGTGACCTGTGGATAACCGTACACTACACAGTAGAGTACATCAACGGATCGGTTACCCACCTCTCCGTCACAATGGTCGACTATGAGGAGTACTACAGTAGTAGTTACTGGTGGATTAGCAACAAGGACGATTGGCTGAACATGTCCTTGATAGGGGCTCCGTTGATGATTGTTTTTGGGTTGGCGTTTCTGATAACTCACAGGACCTGTAGCAGAAGGCCATCCATCGTCCTTTATTTACACACCATGTTCGCGTGTACATTCGCTACAGTATGACACCGTGTATGTGCCCACAACGTGCTCCTGTGACGGGATGAGCTACAATGGGAACTGTCGGTGTGACGGTAATGTCGTGGAGGCCTCAGAGGCTTCTGTGATTAGCGTTGTGGAACAAGGTAACTACCTCTCCAGTCCGTATATATATATAAACCATAGCCTTGCTACATCTACAACTACATCTGAAACATAAAACTGGGTTCTACTGTTTGTTTCTTACTCATCCTCTACATCTGAATAGAACCAGAACCGATCCGCAACGGGCCTGTGACACCGGGACCCAGCTAGAATGACAGAGGAGCCCTTCTGCAACATGTGACATTAGGTCATCTCCAGGCAACACACTTCATCACTTCAGCTGTGTAACTAATATAATATAATATAATATACTATCTAGACACATGTCCTATTTCATTGTATAGTTCATGTGTTGTTTGTTTGGCTGACCAATAAAGATCACTACCACAAAACCACATGTCACTGTTTATTAGCAGGTAAACTGAGTAACATGACATGATGCACTTAATAGAATCACACCGAAATCAAAGGCAGGCTGCTGTATCTTATCTTCCTTGCACATAGCCCATAGAAGTAACACAAGCCATAGATAAGTGACAGCAAAACCACTATTAGGACCATGGCCATGCTCCATATGCACAGATCTTTGTTATTGAGACCCATGTCTGAGTGATAGAAAGTACTGTTATTAGGAAAGCTGCTTATAGTGGCAGACATGGCTTGTCCTCCTTACTCGACAGACTGCCTCGGTATAGGATGACTGTTTTCTTAGGGCCACCGCGGTTCCACAGCACCACTTGATGTTGTGGTATAGTGTCAAGGACACATAGCGTGAGTTCCCCTTTGTGTCTATGTGTTATAGATAATATAGGAAGGTAAATGCTCACCTACTTATCTCAATTCAATCCACACTGACATTTAAATCTCAGTTCTAGAGCTGACAATAGCTTCAGGCTATGGCACTTCGACCCTTTTCAAACTGGCGAACGCTCACCATCAATATGAGCTGTCTGACCATAGCCCTGTTTGTTACTACCACATACATATAGTAGTTCATTGTCTGTGGATGGTTAGACAAGGTTGGACTCCTGCACTGTCATACTGGAGTTTTGGTTGGAGGAGTCAGCTGTTTTCGGGTGGCGTAGGCATAAATGGACACTACAAATCATAGATGCCTAACAGGGCCTGGATGGTTAGACAAGGTTGGAGTCCTGCACTGTCGTATACTGGTGTTGTGTTCGGAGGGGTCAGCTGTGCTGTGATGACTGAGCATTGGTGGATACTACAACCACGGAGCATCACCATTGGGTGAAATAATGATCCATGTTAGACAAGTGGTGCTCGTCTGTGTATAAGAAGTGTAGCTCAGCTACACTGTCCGTCCATTACATTCAGCACTATTACCATGTTGTACCTTACCATAGTCATTCGATGGTGTTGTACCCCACTGGACCATATCAACCTCATCACGGATAACATCACAAAGTGGTATATGAACAGGTACTAGACATTTGACAGTTATCTGCATTGAGGTTGAACCTAAAAGGGCTACCAGCTACATTACCAAGTTAGTATGTTTGATGCAAAATCTCTGGGTTCAACCGAATGTCAATATGATGGAGTGTGGAGATGTGGATACATTGTTGGGAAACAAAAATGCTTTGGGTCTTGTTAGCAACACCTACAGTGTCACCTACACTGACAGTAGACCAGGACTCAGTTTCTATAAACATTTGAGTAACACAGTGGCATTAGTGAAAGGGTACGACTGGACAATACGGAAGGGTTCAACTGTTGCAGACAATGGGACAAATATAAAGCTGTACTGTAAACGCGTAAGTTCTTAAAGAACGTAAGTTCTTAAACACTGTAATCACAGTAAACATGAAATGTGTTATGTTGTCCTTTGTTAAGAATTGTTTGTATGTGTCACCCCTAGGAAAGGCTCGTTGTCACTGCTGCACTGACTGGGTCATTGACCAAGATGATAACAGTTCAATGTCAAGAACCCCAGAGGATATACGACTTGATGAAGACACATGGGATCATCTGCTCCAACGTCTGGGATTCCAACATAGCACTGTCAGCAATGGTTACTGTTGTGTTTTATATTGTTATACTCTGCCTTACTGAATCTCTGTGCTATCCATGCCAGAGGTAATAGTCTGTTGTGATATACAGTGATGATATTGAAATGGGAAATAAAAGACATAACGATATTCTGGTTGATATGTTTGTGTGTTATTCAACAAAGCACATTGTATACATACACATACATAGATACATGTCAGGGTACAAAACATTTCGGTTTAGTTTGCGTAGCAAACACCAGAGCGCCCAGCTTTCACTTGGAGTGCACTCGTTTGTGTATAGGCGACGTGTAGGGGAGGCTCAGGGTGGCCCGGGTTCTGTAGGGGAAGCCCCTGTAGGGGAAGCCCCTAATTTTCACATTTCAATATCATCACTGTATTTCACAACAGACTATATTACCTCTGGCATGGATAGCACAGACATTCAGGAAGGCAGAGTATAACAACATAAAACAGAACAGTAACCGTCATCATCAAGTCCTAAGTGGAGTCAATTTCCAGGGGCTTCCCCTACGCGAACCCGGGCCACCCTGAGCCTCCCTTACGCGATCTCTGTGCTCATTCTGCCCTTGGGCACCGTGTGAGTTTGGGTATCGATTTTAAAACGGCTCCCCTCCTACACTACCTTCCCTGGGTTGTGGATATTGTGCCTTTGGGTATGGTTGTTATTACATTTATTAGTTATACTACACTACCCCCGGGTGGACACTAGTGGAAGGTCCTGACTCAGAACCCACAGCCTCTACATTCCAGGGCAGGGCACTGTGTGCGAAGGGGCAGTCTGCCCCGGTACTGCCCTTGGGCCCCGTGTGAGTTTGAGTATCGATTTTAAAACGCCCCCCCCTCCTACACTACCTTCCCTGGGTTGCAGACACAGACAGACACATTGACATACACACACTCTCCTTCCCGCTAACTTTATAACATGCATATGTAACAGTACTCTTCTGACGTTGTGTACAATCAATCATCGACACGAACTCCAACTTGTAGCACCAGTCATGGAGCTTTATTCTGATAAGAACAGCACAAAATTGCACGTCATGCAATGCACGGCTCACCATCCAACTCTGCACTCAGGCACTGTACAAAATATACAACCCCCCCACCAGACACCCCCCCCACCAGACACAGTAAGTTGCTAGCTAGCATTAGCTGGAATTCTCTACAACAAAATGCACAACAAATATTCACCAAAACAACACTGCATCTTATGTGTGATGTTCGAATAACATTTACAAACAAATTGATATAAATTGTACATTTAAATCATCACTTGGGAGTATAAAAATCACTTTTGACGCACAGTGCTTTGCAACCAACAACTTACCGCTGGTTTGGTGCTTGTTCACTGGGACGATTCTAACTGAAACATCCTCCCTCGTAAGCAAGCTACGCAAACCAGCCAATAAGATGCCATGTTGAGTAGGTGAAGGCAAGACAAAAATAAAACCAAAAACCCATTGGCTTAACAATAAAGTGGCAAGGGGAATCACCAATATAACCCTGTTACACTCCCCCCTACTGAATTCCACTTGCAAAGAAAAATAATACAAATACAAAACCACACTGTGCAAACACACCAGGTACAGATACACTCAACATATGTACAGAATAATCCACAGAGAAGAAAAAAAAAAATAGATATGTTTTTATACTACCCAATAGAGAAAACTAAATGGTAAAGCTGTGTATATCGAGGATGCAGACCCTGCTTTAAAACAGTCACTAAATACTCCAGTCATTACACTATTCTCCTTGAGAATTAGAGTGAAAAGTGGTTGATCAATCCCCTTAGCTCTCATAGGTAAAGATGACTGTTACATGTTAAGTACACTCAGCGACTTTAAAACATCCAAGTAATAAAATAAACTACCATGTGAGGCTTTATCATATCCGTCACATTACCATCCTGCCATCTCTAATCATGGTCACGATGATGTAAAAACAAAACAAATAAAAGATGTCAATACCATTGACCCTCTCTATTCAAATATTAACCTTCAAGAGCTAACTTTCTGCTGATTCATAATCTCAATCAGTCTAGACACTGGTCTAAATAGTCTTCCTGCCCTTGACCTAATACAACCCCGAGTACCTTCAACTGCATAAGGGGTAACAGTGTTGTGTACTGTTGCGATAGTGGGTCTGTCAACACAGGCAGTGCGTAACTGATCAGGTAAGGAATGGTCCGAGTTTGGTAGGTCAGTACGGATATCGTAAGCAGACTGGTCAATTAGCTCACTCACTACACTGTTACGGTCTCGGTCAGATTCTTGAAGACTCTCTGATCGAGGCAGACCTTCCAGCTGCAGTGTGTCTTCCACAGAATCCAAAGGTGGAATATCCTGAGCATCCAAGGATCGCACATCACCCTCCAGGCTTGTGTCACCTGTTCCTTCAGAAGGCAACTCTGACACCCACACTCTTGTTCTCTACTCAGCATCATCATCCACTGCAGTGTCCATGGCAGCTGAATCCACAAGGCTGTCATTCATGTCCTCAGACTCTGTTAACCTCTATGGGCTAGGTGGGACGCTTGCTAGCTGTTTTTTGATATAAATATGAACTTGATTGAACAAAACATGCATGTATTGTATAACATAATGTCCTAGGAGTGTCATCTGATGAAGATCATCAAAGGTTAGTGCTGTATTTAACCTGTTAGGGCTAGGGGGCAGCATTGACACGGCTGGATAAAAAACATACCCGATTTAATCTGGTTACCACTCCTACTCAGTAACTAGAATATGCATATACTTATTACATATGGATAGAAAACACCCTAAATTTTCTAAAACTGTTTGAATGGTGTCTGTGAGTATAACAGAACTCAAATGGCAGGTCAAAACCTGAGAGATTCCTTTACAGGAAGTGGCCTGTCTGACCATTTCTGGAACTTCTTTGCCATCTCTATCATTTACTAAGGATCTCTGCTCTAACGTGACACTTCCCACGTCGTCCATAGGCTCTCATAGCCCGGGAAAAAAGAGAATGTCGTCATTCCAGCCCCAGGCTGAAACACATTATCGCCTTTCTCAAGTGGCCCATCAAGAGACACTAGCTTATGCGCGTGACCCCGACCGCCCCCGCCTTTGGGATTTTTTCCTCTGTTTGCCGAAAAGGAGATTCCCTGTCGGAATTTTACCGCTTTTCTACGAGAAAAATGACGTAAAAATTGATTTTAAACAGCGGTTGACATGCTTCGACGTACGGCAATTGAATACTTTGAATTTTATTGTCAGGAATTGCGCCAAGCGCGCGACACTTCTTTACTATTTCGGATAGTGTCTGGAACGCACGAACAAAACGCCGCTATTCGGATATAACGATGGATTATTTTGGACCAAACCAACATTTGTTATTGAAGTAGACGTCCTGGGTGTGCATTCTGACGAAGACAACAAAAGGTAATGACATTTTTATAATAGTAAATATGATTATGGTGAGTGCTAAACTTGCCGGGTGTCTAAATAGCGAGCCCGTGATGCCTGGGCTATATACTTAGAATATTGCAAAATGTGCTTTCACCAAAAAGCTATTTTAAAATCGGACATATCGAGTGCATAGAGGAGGTCTGTATCTATAATTCTTAAAATAATTGTTATGCTTTTTGTGAACGTTTATCGTGAGTAATTTAGTAAAATGTTAGCGAATTCCCCGTAAGTTTGCGGGGGGTATGCTAGTTCTGAACGTCACATGCTAATGTAAAAAGCTGGTTTTTGATATAAATATGAACTTGATTGAACAAAACATGCATGTATTGTATAACATAATGTCCTAGGGTTGTCATCTGATGAAGATCATCAAAGGTGAGTGCTGCATTTAGCTGTCTTCTGGGTTTTGGTGACATTATATGCTGGCTTGAAAAATGGGTGTCTGATTATTTCTGGCTTGGTACTCTGCTGACATAATCTAATGTTTTGCTTTCGTTGTAAAGCCTTTTTGAAATCGGACAGTGTGGTTAGATTAACGAGAGTCTTATCTTTAAATGGCTGTAAAATAGTCATATGTTTGAGAAATTGAAGTAATAGGATTTTGAAGATTTTGAAAATCGCGCCACAGGCTGGCAGTGGATGTTACGTAGGTGGGACGAATTCGTCCCGCCGGTCCCATAGAGGTTAACTGTGTTTTTGGTTTTTGTGACATATATGCTTGCTTGAAAAATGGGTGTGTGGTTATTTGTGTCTATGTACTCTCCTAACATAATCTAATGTTTTGCTTTCGCTGTAAAGCCTTTTGGAAATCAGACAATGTGGTTAGATTAACGAGAGTCTTATCTTTCAAATGGTGTAAAATAGTCGTATGTTTGAAATATTGAAATTATTGCATTTTTGAGGTATTTGTTTTTCGCGCCACACGATTCCACTGGCTGTTGAATAGAGTGGGACGCTAACGTCCCACCTAGCCCATAGAAGTTAATCCAGACATGTCTGTTCCCTCATCAACGGCAGCCTAGTTTGGAAGAGGAAGAAAGTTGACTGGCATTATCAGGTTGCGATGTACCGTCTTCTCCTGTCCAGTGGAGCTGTTCTGAATCTTAAAAGTGTGACTGTCAGCATTCAATCCAGTGACAAGGTAGACAGTATCCTCCCAAAGGTCAGCGAGATTCCGCTTTCCTCGCTCCCCCTTGTTAGCCAGCAACACTCGATCCCCAATCTCCACTGGTGCTCCTCTGACTCTTCTGTCATAAAGGTCAGCATGCCTCTTCAACTGCTTCGCTGCAGATGCCTGTGCTGTATTCATGGCTTCTTTCAGATCTCTCCTCAAAGACTGAACAAACTGGTCATAGTCGACAACTTCTGGGTTCTCTATGACAGAGCCAAAGACTATGTCAACAGGCAGTCTTGGCGTCCTCCCAAACATTAGCAGGAAAGGGGCAAAGCCTGTGGTCTCGTGGATTGTACAATTGTACGCCGAACTGTTGAGTGTTGCAGGTGTTCAGAAGTCTCACACCACGCCGTACCATCCGATGGGGAACGGGTCCTGTGAAAGGATGAATAGGACGTTGGGAAACATGATCCGGGCCCTGCCGACAAGAGCAAAGCACAGATGGCCTCAGGCGCTAAAGTCCCTCACGTTTGCGTACAATTGTACAATCCACGAGATTGTTCGATAGAGATGCCACAGAAGGAGAACAAATTGTCAGACAGGGCACTTCCTGTATGGAATCTTCTCAGGTTTTGGCCTGCCATATGAGTTCTGTTATACTCACAGACACCATCCAAACAATTTTAGAAAATTTAGTGTTTTCTATCCAAATCTACTAATTATATGCATATTCTCGTTTCTGGGCAAGAGTAGTAACCAGTTTAAATCGTGTATGTTTTTTATCCGGCCGTGCAAATACTGCACCCTAGCCCCAACAGGTTAAAGCAACAGACAGCAAGACCATGTTGAACCATCCTGCCTGTCTATTCTGCCTGGTCTACCCACACTCAGGGGTTAAAGCAACAGACAGTAAGAACATGTTGAAACATCCTGCCTGTCTATTCTGCCTGGTCTCCCCACACCCAGGGGTTGACTACAACTGTTGATCTGAAGCTGTGAACAAAGACAGGGGTCCAACTCCCCAAGAAGGTTGATCATCCTGGAACATAACTCATTTCCTTTTCTCAACACCATGTCGATGAGGTCACGTGCCTTCTCTGCCCTCTCAGCGATCCTCTTTAGTGAGTCCATTTCCTCACTTCCTTTAGACAGAGTGAGTTGTAATCCCATAAAGAATCTAAGGAAGGTCTTTGGTCAAGATGTCAACGTGGTGGTGTGTATCTTTGACTAGCCTGACTATCAGCCTCTCCATCTGTATAGGACAAGAGATCATTCCAGTTCATTCCCTTAATTGTGTTTTCAAAATCATGTTGTGGAAATTCTTTCACACAGAGACACTCGAAGTCAATCTGAAATGAATCATTGTTTATTGTCAGCGAGCTGGAGAGGTTCCAACCAATCAGGATCTCTCCCTGGGCAGACTCAACTCAATGTACCATAGAACACATGTCAATCAGGATCTCTCCCTGGTCAGACCCAACTCAATGTACCATAGAACACATGTCAATCAGGATCTCTCCCTGGTCAGACCCAACTCAATGTACCATAGAACACATGTCAATCAGGATCTGTCCCTGGTCAGACCCAACTCAATGTACCATAGAACACATGTCAACCAGGATCTCTCCCTGGTCAGACCCAACTCAATGTACCATAGAACACGTCAATCAGGAGCTCTCCCTGGTCAGACCCAACTCAGTGTACCATAGAACACATGTCAATCAAGAGCTCTCCCTGGTCAGACCCAACTCAATGTACCATAGAACACATGTCAATCAAGAGCTCTCCCTGGTCAGACCCAGCAGTTGTCTTATATACGGCTATACACAGACAAGTTATATTTGCATAGTTTAGCATAATTCATGAATCATTACCATTTTGTTTCATTCATGTGACCGACCAATACTGGTTCATAACATTTAACAGACCAATACTGGTTCATAACATTTAACAGACCAATACTGGTTCATAACATTTAACAGACCAATACTGGTTCATAACATTTAACAGACCAATACTGGTTCATAACATTTAACCTCTATGGGACCGGCGGGACGAATTCGTCCCACCTACGTAACATCCACTGCCAGCCTGTGGCGCGATTTTCAAAATCTTCAAAATCCTATTACTTCAATTTCTCAAACATATGACTATTTTACAGCCATTTAAAGATAAGACTCTCGTTAATCTAACCACACTGTCCGATTTCAAAAAGGCTTTACAACGAAAGCAAAACATTAGATTATGTCAGCAGAGTACCAAGCCAGAAATAATCAGACACCCATTTTTCAAGCCAGCATATAATGTCACCAAAACCCAGAAGACAGCTAAATGCAGCACTCACCTTTGATGATCTTCATCAGATGACAACCCTAGGACATTATGTTATACAATACATGCATGTTTTGTTCAATCAAGTTCATATTTATATCAAAAACCAGCTTTTTACATTAGCATGTGACGTTCAGAACTAGCATACCCCCCGCAAACTTACGGGGAATTCGCTAACATTTTACTAAATTACTCACGATAAACGTTCACAAAAAGCATAACAATTATTTTAAGAATTATAGATACAGACCTCCTCTATGCACTCGATATGTCCGATTTTAAAATAGCTTTTTGGTGAAAGCACATTTTGCAATATTCTAAGTACATAGCCCAGGCATCACGGGCTCGCTATTTAGACACCCGGCAAGTTTAGCACTCACCATAATCATATTTACTATTATAAAAATGTCATTACCTTTTGTTGTCTTCGTCAGAATGCACACCCAGGACGTCTACTTCAATAACAAATGTTGGTTTGGTCCAAAATAATCCATCGTTATATCCGAATAGCGGCGTTTTGTTCGTGCGTTCCAGACACTATCCGAAATAGTAAAGAAGTGTCGCGCGCTTGGCGCAATTCCTGACAATAAAATTCAAAGTATTCCATTGCCGTACGTCGAAGCATGTCAACCGCTGTTTAAAATCAATTTTTACGTCATTTTTCTCGTAGAAAAGCGATAATATTCCGACAGGGAATCTCCTTTTCGGCAAACAGAGGAAAAAATCCCAAAGGCGGGGGCGGTCGGGGTCACGCGCATAAGCTAGTGTCTCTTGATGGGCCACTTGAGAAAGGCGATAATGTGTTTCAGCCTGGGGCTGGAATGACGACATTCTCTTTTTTCCCGGGCTATGAGAGCCTATGGAAGACGTGGGAAGTGTCACGTTAGAGCAGAGATCCTTAGTAAATGATAGAGATGGCAAAGAAGTTCCAGAAATGGTCAGACAGGCCACTTCCTGTAAAGGAATCTCTCAGGTTTTGACCTGCCATTTGAGTTCTGTTATACTCACAGACACCATTCAAACAGTTTTAGAAAATTTAGGGTGTTTTCTATCCATATGTAATAAGTATATGCATATTCTAGTTACTGAGTAGGAGTGGTAACCAGATTAAATCGGGTATGTTTTTTATCCAGCCGTGTCAATGCTGCCCCCTAGCCCTAACAGGTTAACAGACCAATACTGGTTCATAACATTTAACAGACCAATACTGGTTCATAACATTTAACAGACCAACACCTCACCAGTCTTCTTCTCTCTAAGATGAGACCTTGAAACTGAGATATCTCCTTCTCAAAACAACATCTGGGCTTAATGCCAAATTACAGCTACTGATAGTGAGGATTGTACAGTCAGACACTTGATGAACACACACATTGGTTTATAGAACAGCAAATTAATAAAACACAGAAATGTGTTAAAAGAATAGCAAACATTAACATTTCCCTTACAATCATTTAAGTGTCTTTGTCCACAGACTAGGAGACAGGCCTCAGCATCTTCAGATTAGTTGAAGAAGTGTCTTTGTCCACAGACTAGGAGACAGGCCTCAGCATCTTCAGATTAGGTGCTACAAGACAGAGGATGGAGGAGAAGGGAAGAGAGAGATCAGAAAGTATGGAGAAGAATGAGTAGTGAGATACACCTGAGATAATGATGTGATGATGGTCCTATGATACACCTGAGATAATGATGTGATGATGGTCCTATGATACAAATATAATAAGAGTCATTTATTACAGGCAGCAACACAAAAACATGCTTCCATTCTGAAAAATACTTTCTCTTTGATCTGGGTAGCTATGTTTTTATTTGACCTATATTTAATCATTCCACATATTCAAGGAAGGGATCAAATTAAACTGTCTTACCTAGATTCACTCAAGTGCTTAACAAGATGGCGTTCATGTTCAATGAGAGCTTTGAGACAAGCTCCCGTCACTTCTGGTCCTTTAGGGAGGACTGCATTCAGTAGTTCTCTCATTCGGTCCTGTTCAGTTGTTTCAGCTTTTATTCTGGAGTACTCTTCATCACCAATCATGCTCTTTGACGACAGATCATCTGCTATTGGCATTGGGTTTTTGACTCCCTGAATGAGTTCAGCCCTGTGTTTCTTCAGAAACTCCTCAGCAGGAATCCCAGGGAGTGTTAATGCTGAAGGGGGGTGAATTAAATTAATATGTCTTTAGGGTGAACAGCAGCTGTTTCTACATCTAACAGTCTCTCCAGTTATCATTCCCCTGATAGTCATTTCTTGTATAGAGCTGACTCCAGGGTTGTAGTCAATTCAGATTCAAGTCAGTCAGTTTAAAACAACATTTTTTTTAAATTTACTGATTTATTTGGAATTGACACCTACCCTGGCTGACACGATTGTCTATTCTACATAACATACAGAGCCTTGCAAAAGTATTCATACCCCTTGGATTTCTCTATTGTGTTATGTAGTGGGATTAAATTGGATTTAATTGTAATGTTTTGTCAACAATCTACTGAAAATACTCTGTAATGTCAAAGTGGACCACTTTAAACTCAGTTTTTCACAATTCCTGAGATTTAATCCTAGTAGAAATTCCCTATCTTAGGTCAGTTAGGATCACCATTTCATTTTAAGAATGTGAAAGGTCAGAATAATCGTAGAGGGAATTATTTACTTCAGCTTTTATTTCTTTCATCACATTCCCAGTGGGTCAGACGTTTACATACACTCAATTAGTATTTGGTAGCATTGCCTTTAAATAGTTTAACTTGGGTCAAACGTTTCGGGTATCCTTCCACAAGCTTCCCACAATAAGTTGGGTGAATTTTGGCCCATTCCTCCTGACAGAGCTGGTGTAAGTGAGTCAGGTTTGTAGGCCTCCTTGCTCGCACACGCTTTTTCAGTTCTGCACACTAATTTTCTATAGGATTGAGGTCAGGGCTTTGTGATGGCCACTCCAATACCTTGACTTTGTTGTCCTTAAGCCATTTTGCCACAACCACAACCTAAGTGTTTGTAAACTTCCGACTTCAACTGTATGTTCTTTGACATTACACAGTATTTTGTGGAGATTGTCTACAAAAATTACAATTAAATCCCTTTTAATCCCACTTTGTAACACAATAAAATGTGATGCAGATAGAAATACAGAGCCCTGCAAAACTGTCAATGTTCTATATCATTACACCCCACTGAACACGACTCATGAAGACCTTCATCACCCCACTGAACATGACTCATGAAGACATTCATCACCCCACTGAACATGACTCATGAAGACCTTCATCACCCCACTGAACATGACTCATGAAGACCTTCATCACCCCACTGAACATGACTCATGAAGACCTTCATCACCCCACTGAACATGACTCATGAAGACCTTCATCACCCCACTGAACACGACTCATGAAGACCTTCATCACCCCACTGAACATGACTCATGAAGACCTTCATCACCCCACTGAACATGACTCATGAAGACCTTCATCACCCCACTGAACATGACTCATGAAGACCTTCATCACCCCACTGAACATGACTCATGAAGACCTTCATCAGTGTCCTTCATCACAACTTGAAGAGACGTTAGCTCTGTAACCTCGTCCACAAAAACAAACTTACATATTGGATGAGAGTCTTTGCTGTATTCATCTGAAAAACAAACAACAGAAAATATCATAAAACATTTTAATAGCATCTGTTAGAAAAGGACGTTGATGATTGACATACTGTTTATGTCTAGTATTTCTTACCTTTTGATACCACTGATTTCCATACTGTCCTCTCATCTTCCCCGATTAACTCCATCTCAATGTCAACCCCTGTGTTTCCCATTATCATCTTACAACAGCTTGGTGTGGTGTCTGCAGGTAACAGCTGAATCTTCTGTAGAAGGCCATATGGTGCAACGATTGAGACAACAGACAGACAGAGAGAGAGAGAGAGAGAGAGAGTGAAATAGAATGATATTCCAGTTATTCATATACAATATGACAGATTCATGTCCTCAGCCTGCTAAAACTGCACCTCTGGATAGATGGAAGTGGAGTGGGGATTCTTGAGCGCAAACCAACTGTTCAGCTTTAAGGGCCTGTTTGGACTTGACAGGAGAAATTCTGAATATCCTTGGGACACCTGATCTTTCTCCCGTTCCTGAACAGCCTACAAAATGAGCAATGTAGTAGTCAGAACAATGTAGTCTCATAATTCACACAACATGCAGCTCACTGAGCAATCCATTTTGTCAACACCATTGTTATTGATTTAACCTTTATTTTATCAGGAAAGTTGACAGAGAAGAGATTATTTTGTACAGCAACGACCTGGGGAAGAGTTGCAGGGGAGAGGAGAGGGGATAAATGAGCCAATTGGAAGCTGGGGATGATTAGGTAGCTATGATGGTTTGAAGGCCAGATTGGGAATTTAGCCAGGACTTCAGAATGACATCTCTCTCACACAGCCAGCGGAGCCCAGACACTGTGCACTCATAACTCCCTTTGGGTGTCCTGTGTCTGAGGGCAACAATAAGATATGGTAGAGAGGGTCAATGGTCAAATGGAGAGGTTGGAATCGAAGACTATTCCCAAAGGTAATGGGGAAATACACTAGCAGGTGGAATGAAATGTTAAAAGTAGTTATTTTACCTGAACATTGTCACTCCCTGGACAGTGGAAGTCAAGGGCTCAATCTGAAGCCAGTGTGTGGAGTCCTGAACAAGGACAAGCGTGTCAGTAATATATATGGGGCCAGTTTCCTGGACACCGTTTGAGTCTAGTGCTGGACTTAAAGCATGCTCAATGGAAGTTTCAATAGAAAGTTCTTTAAGGTCCAGGACTAGACTTAATCTGTGTCTGGGAAACTGGCCCATTAACCAAAGTAACTAATCTAATGTATGTATTCAATGTTACATGGAATGCTGGTGATTTATCAATTAAACTGTCTAATGACAAAATATAACACCAGCTAAAATCCTGCATGACTACAAACAGAACACAGGACTGTCTATATCCCAGTATGAATGGTTGGTCAGTACACACCTGGCTTTGAGACTGTACCTGACTCCTGCAGGTATGTAAAAGTAAAAATTGACATTATGACTTACCTCAACATGGTCACAAGTCTTACAGCTCTGAGGAATCCCTGAAGTCAAAAGTAGTTGTTATTTAAAATGAGACAATCTCATGTGATAATGAATTAATAATTATTAAATAGACTTGTAATAAAAATAAATATAAGTGATCAACAGTCTCAGAATGTACACTCATTAGCATACCATAATCTGACATTAGTGTTATATTAATTCATGTTTGTGGAAGCAGGAAACAACATCGTTCTGGTCCATGTTTTGTAGATGTTGGGGTCTGATTTCTGGTAGATCCTAGGATGAGAGCTTAAAGGTAGAGTCAGATAAATTATGATGTACGAGCAGCACCACAGATATTGTGATGAGCAAGATGCCTGACTTCTCTCTCACACAGTCACACACAGTATCTGCCTATGTGGAAGGGTTCTCTTCACTCTCTTACAGAGTGGTAGTCACGGGACCAAAACAGCGGAGAAGTTTAGCCTTGCGGTACAATGCTCTTAGTTGTTGTAGAAATTGACCCACTATGCTGTTTAGTTTGAGCATCTACGTCATATCGCTGACTCTACCTTTAAGTTTGTTTTGACCAAATAGATCATGATTGTGTTCCTTGCCTGGGACTTAACTATAATGAACGCTTTAAAAATATTTTGATTTAAAAACAATTATCAGTTAACACTCACGTTTCTCAGGTCCAGGCTTGATCCAACACTCTCCACCATGGTCTGTAGGTCCATTTCTGTAGGTCCAACAGAACACATTAAAACACACCACTATTACTAATCTAACTGTCTGTAGGTCCAACAGAACACATTAAAACACACCACTACTACTAATCTAACTGTCTGTAGGTCCAACAGAACACATTAAAACACACCACTACTACTAATCTAACTGTCTGTAGGTCCAACAGAACACATTAAAACACACCACTACTACTAATCTAACTGTCTGTAGGTCCATCAGAACACATTAAAACACACCACTACTACTAATCTAACTGTCTGTAGGTCCAACAGAACACATTAAAACACACCACTACTAATGTAATTATAGAAATGATTCCAGAGGAAAACAAATGATAAACATTGCTATATGACTCACCTCTGAATGTGTTGGTCATCTATCTGACACAGGGTCACTGAGGAAGAGGAGGAGGAAACCCCAAACCCAGGATAGAGGGGTTCAGTGAATGTGGTGTGTTCTGTGTAAAGGTGTGTCAGTGTACCAGAGGAGGACACACTATAGAAGGACAATGTACCAGCTGGCCAGTCCAGATACACTCCAACTCTGTTAGAAACAGGACCAGGGACGACTCTGCTACAGACTCCAGGATGGTAAAAGCAATAACCACTATGAGAGCAGAGTAAACACCAGGACTCCCTATTGGCTCCAATGTCACTGTCAACCCCCCTTCCCTTCCTCTTCATTCCTTTGTACACCACACCAACGACAGCCATGCTACCATCCCTCTCCACCTCCCAGTAATAACGAGATCCAGATAAGCCTTCTCTGCAGAGAACTTGGGGAAGACAATCAAATTTGTCTGGATGGTCTTCATAATGCTGCCTCTCTTCCACCCGTGTCACCTTCCTGTTCCCCTCAGACAGTACCACGTGTGGGTTTGCTGTATTTGGGTCGAGGGTGAGATGACATGCATCTATAGACAACAGGAGAGTTTAATCGAACCACATGTGAATGTAAAATGTTGTTTTGTAGGTACAGAACAAGTATTGATTAGTTACTATGCTTCTGATTATGCAGTTAATTAGGATTGAAGAGACTTACATTTCCTCAGCCCTGATTTCAGCCTGCACTCTCCACCATGATTCACACTGTAGGAGAAACAGGTTATTGACTGAAAAAGACCTAATAAAGCAGTCAACATTTAAACCACATTGTTGTGTTCTGGTGCACTATCCAAGTTCATTACTAGAGACATACAGGTATTCTATCCTACCCACTGCATACAGAACGGAGTACAATTCATTACTAGAGACATACAGGTATTCTATCCCACCTATTGCATACAGAACGGAGTACAATTCATTACTAGAGACATACAATTATTATATCCTATCTACTGCATACAGAACGGATTACAATTCCAACAGGATATCAGAGATGCAAAACAATAGTATTCATGTGGTGATGATGTATGCTGTGTTGGAGTGCTAAGCCTGCTGAGTAAACTTCCTCTTAATACTACCATCATGTCCTCATGTTACTGAACCTACTACACTACAGTCGTGGCCAAAAGTTTTTGAGATTGACACTAATTTTAATTTTCACAAAGTCTGCTGCCTCAGTTTGTATGATGACAATTTGCATATACTCCAGAATATTATGAAGAGTGATCAGATGAATTGCAATTAATTGCAAAGTCCCTCTTTGCCATGCAAATGAACTGCATCCCCAAAAAACATTTCCACTGCATTTCAGCCCTGCCAAAAAAGGACCAGCAGACATCATGTCAGTGATTCTCTCGTTAACACAGGTGTGAGTGTTGACAAGGACAAGGCTGGAGATCACTCTGTCATGCTGATTGAGTTCGAATAACAGACTGGAAGCTTAGGAGGGTGGTGCTTGGAGTCATTGTTCTTCCTCTGTCAACCATGGTTACCTGCAAGGAAACACGTGCCGTCATCATTGCTTTGCACAAAAAGGGCTTCACAGGCAAGGATATTGCTGCCAGGAAGATTGCACCTAAATCAACCACTTATCGGATCATCAAGAACTTCAAGGAGAGCAGTTCAATTGTTGTGAAGAAGGCTTCAGGGTGCCCAAGAAAGTCCAGCAAGCACCATGACCGTCTCCTAAAGTTGATTCAGCTGCGGGATCAGGGCACCACTAGTACAGAGCTTGCTCAGGAATGGCAGCAGGCAGGTGTGAGTGCATCTGCACGCACAGTGAGGAGAAGACTTTTGGAGGATGGCTTGTGTCAAGAAGGGCAGCAAAGAAGCCACTTCTCTCAAGGAAAAACATCAGGGACAGAATGATATTCTGCAAAACGTACAGAGATTGGACTGCTGAGGTCTGGGGTAAAGTCATTTTCTCTGATGAATCCCCTTTCCGATTGTTTGGGGCATCCGGAAAAAAAGCTTGTCCGGAGAAGACAAGGTGAGCGCTACCATCAGTCCTGTGTCATGCCAACAGTAAAACATCCTGAGACCATTCATGTGTGGGGTTGCTTCTCAGCCAAGGGAGTGGGCTCACTCACAATTTTGCCTAAGAACACAGACATGAATCAAGAATGGTAGCAACACATCCTCAGAGAGCAACTTCTCCCAACCATCCAGGAACAGTTTGGTGACGAGCAATGCCATTTTCCAGCATGATGGAGCACCTTGCCATAAGGCAAAAGTCATAACTAAGTGGCTCGGGGAACAAAACATCGATATTTTGGGTCCATGGCCAGGAAACTCCCCAGACCTGAATCACATTGAGAACGTGTGGTCAATCCTCAAGAGGCCGGTGGACAAACAAAACCCCACAAATTCTGACAAACTCCAAGCATTGATTATGCAAGAATGGGCTGCCATCAGTCAGGATGTGGCCCAGAAGTTAATTGACAGGATGCCAGGGCGGATTGCAGAGGTCTTGAAAAAGAAGGGTCAATACCGCAAATATTGACTCTTTGCATCAACTTCATGTAATTGTCAATAAAAGCCTTTGACACTTATGATATGCTTGTAATTATACTTCAGTATTCCATAGTAACATCTGACAAAAATATCTGAAGACACTGAAGCAGCAAACTTTGTGGAAATTAATATTTGTGTCATTCTCAAAACCTTTGGCCACGACTGTACATATGACACAAACGCAGCTCACACTATTAGGACATCTATTGTGACTTACTTCAGCTTCATCAGTTTATATGTGCGATCCACCAGAGCAGCTGAAAGCAGTCCCCCTGCAGAGTCTCCTGGGTGATTGTAGCTCAGGTCCAGCTCTTTCAAGTGGGAGGGGTTTGACCTCAGAGCTGAAGACAGAGCAGCACAGCCCTCCTCTGTGACCAGACAGCCAGACAGCCTACAGAGAGACACACAACAGCTGTCTAGGTTGGTGTACTGGTGTCAATCATCTTGTAGGTCACCCATCCAATTGTCCATGAAACAAACATTGTGATGAAATATTAGATTTTCAGAGTATTTGTTTTACTAAGCTCAGTACAGACCTGACTGAAACAGCTGTACTTACCCCAGTGTGTGTAGTTTACAGTCTGGATCCTCCAGTCCAGCAGACAGCAGTGTAACTCAGCTCAGTACAGACCTGACTGAAACAGCTGTACTTACCCCAGTGTGTGTAATTTACAGTCTGGATCCTCCAGTCCAGCAGACAGCAGTGTAACTCAGCTCAGTACAGACCTGACTGAAACAGCTGTACTTACCCCAGTGTGTGTAGTTTACAGTCTGGATCCTCCAGTCCAGCAGACAGCAGTGTAACTCCTGGGTCCTGCAGGTCATTGTCTCTCAGCTCCAGTTGTTTCAGTTGTGAGTTGGGTGAACTCAGGACCGAGGCCAGATGTGAACAGCAACCCTCTGTCAGACCACACTGACCTAGACTAGAGGGGAGTAGAGGACAAATTTGAACGCTTGCAACACACACACACACACACACACACACACACACACACACACACACACACACACCACACACACACACACACACACACACACACACACACACACACACACACACACACCTCAGTGTGTGTAGTTTACAGTCTGGATCCTCCAGTCCAGCAGACAGCAGTGTAACTCCTGAGTCCTGCAGGTCATTGTCTCTCAGCTCCAGTTGTTTCAGTTGTGAGTTGGGTGAACTCAGGACTGAGGCCAGATCTGAACAGCAACCCTCTGTCAGACCACACTGACCTAGACTAGAGGGCAGAAGAGCACATGATTAACACATGTTTAAAACATCCACATAATAACTAATACTGAAGATAGTAAGCTCACACTAGTGTCTGTATGTTGTAGAGTGGACTGGTTAGTCCAACACAGAGCAGTTCCACTCCTCTGTCTCCCAGGTCATTGTAGCTGAGGTCCAGTTCTCTCAGGGGGGAGTTTGGTGTCTGCAGAGCTGAAGACAGAGTCTCACAGGATACATATGTGAGTTCACAGCCATTCAGTCTGCAGAAAGGAGATAATCTGTTAGATATACAAATCCTTCATTATAATGATACTGTACAGTCGTGGACAAAAGTTTTGAGAACGACACAAATATTAATTTCAAATATTAAATTAAAACTTGCAACTTTTCAGTTACTAGTCCTACACTCCAACCACTAGGCTACCCTGCCGCCCCATTTGACAGTGGAAAAACAATGATTCTAAGCACCACACTCCTTTTGAAGATTCCAGTCTGTTATTTGAACTCAATCAGCATGACAGAGTGATCTCCAGCCTTGTCCTCGTCAACTCTCACACCTGTGTTAACGAGAGAATCATTGACATGATGTCAGCTGGTCCTTTTGTGGCAGGGCTGAAATGCAGTGGAAATGTTTTTTGGGGATTGAGTTAATTTGCATGGCAATGAGGGACTTTGCAATTAATTGCAATTCATCTGATCACTCTTCATAACATTCTGGAGTATATGCAAATTGCCATCATTCAAACTGAGGCAGCAGACTTTGTGAAAATTACTATTTGTGTCATTCTCAAAACTTTTGGCCACGACTGTATACATCAACTCAATAACAGAACTTACAGTGCTCTCTTGCAGGTTTTCACTACTGGCAGCAACCTCTGATAACCTTCCTCTGATGTGTTGTATGTCTTCAGGTCAAACTCCTCCAGCACCTCCTCTGACATCAGTAACAGGTAGGCCAGGGCTGAACATTGGTCAGGTTTTAGTCTTGTTTCTGAAAGAGTTCCTGATCGCAGGGAGGTCTGCATGTCTTCAACTAGAGAGTTGGCACCAAGTTCATTCAGACAGTGGAACAAGTTGATGATCCTTTCTGGTGAGGATTCCTCCTCGATCTTGTCTGAAAGGTACCTGACTGTTCTCTCAACTGTTTTCTTATTGCTCTGTGTTGTACTTCCTGTCTGTGTCAGAAGGCCTCGTAACAGATTCTGATTGGACTCCAGTGATAGACCCAGAAGGAAGCGGAGGAACAGGTCCAGGTGTTCATTCTCACTCTTCAAGGCCTGGTCCACTGCTCTCCTGTGTAAGTCAGACAACTGGATTGACTCCTTCTCCTCACCACCACTAGCGGAGGAGAAAACATTTTCCTTCTTGTCCAGACATGATTCTAAAGCATGCACTACTGCTAGAAACTCCTGAATGCTCAGATGCACAAAGCTGTAGACCTTCTCTTGGTACAGCCCAGATTCTTCTTTAAAGATCTCTGTACACAATGCTGAGTACTCTGATGCCTCTGTGACATCAAGGCCACACTCTCTCAGGTCCTCCTCATAGAAGATCAGGTTGCCCTTCTGCAGCTGTTGGAAAGCCAGCTTGGCCAGTTTCAGGATCATCTCTTTGTCTGACTGAGACAGTTCCTTTGGGTTTGTTTCTGTGGATTTGTTGTACTTCCTGTTCTTCAAAGTGATTTGGATGAGAATGAAGTGTGAGTACATCTGGGTCAGAGTTTTGGGGACTTCATCCTTCTCTGCCTCTTTCAGTATCATCTCAAGGACAGTGGCTGATATCCAACAGAAGACTGGCATGTGGCACATGATGTGGAGGCTCCTTGATGTCTTCATGTGTTTGATGATATCATTGGCCAGATTCTGATCTGTGATTTTCTTCCTGAAGTACTCCTCCTTCTGTCGCTCATTGAACCCTCGTACCTCTGTCACCTGGTCAACACACTCAGGAGGGATCTGATTGGCTGCTGCAGGTCGTGTGGTTATCCAGAGGAGAGCAGATGGAAGCAGATTCCCCTCGATGAGGTTTGTCAGCAGCACGTCCACTGAGGTTGGCTTCGTGACATCACAGCACTTCTCATTGTTTTTGAAGTCTAGAGGAAGTCGACACTCATCCAGACCATCAAAAATGAAAACAGTTTTGGTTTCACCATCTTCAATGCTGTCAATCTCTTTCAGCTCTGAGAAGTAGTGGGAAAGAAGTTGCATCAGACTGTATTGGTCCTTTTTCAGGTTCAGATCACGGAAAGGAAGAGGAAACATGAAATGAACGTCCTGATTTGCTTTTCCCTCTGCCCAGTCAAGGAGGAACTTCTGCACAGAGACTGTTTTTCCAATGCCAGCGATTCCTTTTGTCAGCACAGTTCTGATAGGTTTGTCTTGTCCAGGTAAAGGCTTGAAGATGTCGTCGCATTTGATTGGTGTCTCTTGTGTGGTTTGCTTCTTGGATGCCATCTCTATCTGTCTAACCTCATGTTCATTATTGAGCCCTCCACTTCCACCCTCTGTGATGTAGAGCTCTGTGTAGATGTCCTTGAACAGACTTTGGTTTCCATGGTGTCCAATTCCTTCAGATATGTGTTGATACTTGTGTTTCAGTTTAGCCTTGATGTCTTGTTGGACTGTCAGCAGAGTTTGACCTGTAGGAAAACAATGAGAGTTGGGACTAATCAGTTAATGTGTGTGTGTTACGTTCTTATTTTTCAGAGTAAATAACCCACGCACACTAGAGAACCTGTAACCAAGTTTAATTCTTCCCAAAGGTTCTGTACAGCTGTAATTCAGACAACCCAACATTTGTCCCATCCAGATATTTATATCCCTCTTAAAACGGCAGGGTAGCCTAGTGGTTAGAGCATTGGACTAGTAACCGAAAGGTTGCAAGATTGAATCCCTGAGCTGACAAGGTAAAAATCTGTCGTTCCCGCCCCTGAACAAGGCAGTTAACCCACTGTTCCTAGGCCGTCATTGAAAATAAGAATTTGTTCTTAACTGACTTGCCTAGTTAAATAAAGGTAAAATAAAAACACTCTTCTTCAATCCTTTCATCTTATGGTTCTACAGGAAGAGAAACAGGAAACCAAACCCTTATTACTCTCTTAAGAGAATCTGTCCTCACCTCCTGACCTCAACACCTCCTTCATCTTATCCACAGATGTCCATCTGTCTCCCCTGTATCAACACGGTGCTCTGCTCCCGTCCCCCAACACATTCCACAGCTATCTGTCTTTCTACAGATATTCTATGCTTCTTCTCTATCATTTATTTAATATCTCAATGTTCAAAATGTCGAATCCAACAGTGTGAACCATACTTTGTAATATTGTATGAAACACAGTCTTACTTCTTCTGTCCAGAAGGTTGTGTGTGATCTTTAATACATCCTCACTGTCCAAACTCTCCACTTCCTTATTGTCATCTGGTAATGGTTCCTGGCTGAAAGCAGGTGGCTGATCACTCTTCATTGATAACAGGCTGGTTGTAGGTGACTCTGAACTGGGCTTCTGGACACTGAACAAAACAGGGAGACAGATCACCTCATCAATATCACATCAATACCTCATCTACTTCATTTTAACAACTGTATAATGGACCTTCTACTGTATAATTCCTGATGTTTAATTTTTAAGTGAATCCGCATTTGGGAAAACAGCAGCACTGAGTGGTTTCTACTGTGTCTTTTATAAAGCTAGCCATCTTCAGTTAGCAGCTAGCCATCTTCAGTTAGCAGCTAGCCATCTTCAGTTAGCAGCTAGCCATCTTCAGTTAGCAGCTAGCCATCTTCAGTTAGCAGCTAGCCATCTTCAGTTAGCAGCTAGCCATCTTCAGTTAGCAGCTAGCCATCTTCAGTTAGCAGCTAGCCATCTTCAGTTAGCAGCTAGCCATCTTCAGTTAGCAGCTAGCCATCTTCAGTTAGCAGCTAGCCAGCTTCAGTTAGCAGCTAGCCAGCTTCAGTTAGCTAGCCAGCTTCAGTTAGCTAGCCAGCTTCAGTTAGCTAGCCAGCTTCAGTTAGCTAGCCAGCTTCAGTTAGCTAGCCAGCTTCAGTTAGGTTCACATTCCAGGTCCGGCTTCGTCCATACAGTGATGGTGTATACGCCCGCTGCTAAGTCTAGTAGGCTTATAACTGTGTGTCGCACATGGCTAGTCGAACCCCGAACTCTTCATTTAGGCAGGTTAACTCAGGGCTAACTCCACTTATCCTGAATGAAGTGTCTGAGCCACTAGTTGAGGACCAATGAAATCAGATACCCTTCCTCTCACACAGATTGGGTCATCCTCCCCTTCATTTGAGGAAGATGACTGATTTAAAGATTATATTAATCATATAGCTCTGCATTGACATGATTGCTTGACGGTAGGTGGGGGCGGGAGGTCCTGTATAAACACAAACTCACTTCCTTGACAACAGCTCTGCACTGCTCCTCGAAGAACAGGAAGTATGAACGCCCTGACTTCTGCATAGGCCGTATCACCGTAAAATGCTGCACGGCCAATGCAGACGTCAGATTGACCATGCTGAGCCTTTATTTTTGTATTTAATCTTTATTTAACTAGGCAAGTCAGTTAAGAACAAATTCTTATTTACAATGACGGCCTACCAGAACCTTCTATGGATGATATGTCTACAGCCGCAACGCAACAAGCTGTTAAACAGATAGGATGCTTTACATTCATAAGCACACCAAAGTCAGCATTAACGGTAAGTAATAAAAAAGGCGGAACTGCTAAAAAACCTATTTCACAACATAGCCTGCTGAATTTGCTAGATAACTTTTCTTTGATTTTGATTTCGGCACAAATGAAAATGTGTTACTGCCTCATGGATTTGATATTTCAGCATTATCTCAACGAAGTGTTCGGTGTTCGACTAGCAATGTGCCTCATTCACGAGCAGTCAAAAGCCTGCTCATGAGTAGAGCAGAGGTGTTGAGCAGGAAGAAATCTCCCACCCCCACCTACCATCAACCAATCATGTCAATGCGGAGCTATACGGAGCTATGGGAGGCGCATGGCATCGCCGTACAAAGTTCAATTTGGCCTCCAAGCCTATGGAGGCTCCACAGTTGCTAAACTGAGCAAATCAAATCAAATGTATTTATAAAGCCCTTCATACATCAGCTGATATCTCAAAGTGCTGTACAGAAACCCAGCTTAAAACCCCAAACAGCAAGCAATGCAGGTGTAGAAGCACGGTGGCTAGGAAAAACTCCCTAGAAAGGCCAGAACCTAGGAAGACACCTAGAGAGGAACCAGGCTATGAGGGGTGGCCAGTCCTCTTCTGGCTGATCCTCCGAACCGTACACCACATTGCCAGATCAAGCAGAAATTGGCTTTAATAGCAGCAGGCGGGTGAGCAATTTCCACCGTCCTAGTATGGATGAAGCCTGATCTGGAATGTGACGCTAACGGAAGCTGGCTAACGGAAGCTGGCTAACGGAAGCTGGCTAACGGAAGCTGGCTAACGGAAGCTGGCTAACGGAACGGAAGCTGGCTAGCTTTATAAATGCCTGAGTAGATGTAGCTTGCTTCGTAGTATAACACTTAGGTTAGTTCTGAAGGATTCATTGCCATAGAAATGTACCTGGCTAAAAGATTACACTTTTCTGGCATTTTAACTTTGTTTAACTAGGCAAGTCAGTTAAGAACAAATTCTTATTTTCAATGACGGCCTAGGAACAGTGGGTTAAGTGCCTTGTTCAGGGGCAGAACAACAGATTTGTACCTTGTCAGCTCAGGGATTCAATCTTGCAACCTTTCGGTTATTAGTCCAACACTCTAACCACTAGACTACGCTGCCGCCTAGTGGTACTGGGTATCCCGAGTTGAACTCGGGGCAGTGGCGTGTATGCATGGATGCCAAGGGAAGCCAGGCTTCCCCCAAAAAATAGACCAATAGAAAAAAAATACAAAAAATAAAACCATTCATCTTTCGTCTCTCTGCGTTTCATAATGTTCCTTCAATTCACAAGAGGCTGAATGTATCTCAGAGGAGAAAGCATCTGAGTGAGCAAAACAGCGCCCCCTCTGTCTCTATACATGTAGGACATCTATTCAATTCAAGGGGCTTTATTGGCATGGGAAACATATGTTTACATTGCCAAAGCAAGTGAAATAAATAATAAACAAAAGTGAAATAATCAATAAAAAATTGACAGTAAACATTACACTCACACGTTTCAAAGGAATATACATGTTAAATGTTATATTATGGCAATGTACAGTGTTATAACGATGTACAAATGGTTAAAGTACAAAAGGGAAAATAAATAAACATAAATATGGGTTGTATTTACAATGGTGTTTGTTCTTCACTGGTTGCCCTTTTCTTGTAGCAACAGGTCACAAATCGTGCTGCTGTGATGGCACACTGTGGTATTTCACCCAGTAGATATGGAAGTTCATCAAAATTTGATTTGTTTTTTAATTCTTTGTGGGTCTTTGTAATCTGAGGGAAATATGTGTCTCTAATATGGTCATACATTTGGCAGGAGGTTAGGAAGTGCAGCGAAGTTTCCACCTCATTTATTGGGCAGTGTGCACATAGTCTGTCTTCTGTTAAGAGCCAGGTCTGCCTATGGTGGCCTCTCAATAGCAAGGCTATGCTCACTGAGTCTGTACATAGTCAAAGCTTTCCTTAATTTTGGGTCAGTCACGCTGGTCAGGTATTCTGCCACTGTGTACTCTGTAGCATTGAAGACAAGGGAAGCCAGAGAGCATCTGGCATTCCTTGACACAAAAAGTATACAAAAATTTGCCAATCAGCGTTGAGCTAAACTGAGTGAGCTTAACTGTGAATGGTCCTGGCACACAAAAAACAGTGTCAAGGGAAGCCAGTTTGGATTTGCCGTCACTCCTATCAAATCCCATTGAGAGCATATTTCATTGACAGAAGAACTTGAATTGTTGCACCTCGTTGTGGCTTGCTTGCCAGCTAGGTAAATCTTGCCCTTTCCTAAATTAGCCATGGATGGAGATAGGGATTTGGACTTGTGGTTTTACTTAATTCTCTGTAATGGCTAATGATTATAACGGCCATTCTGATCCAACCATTCATTCATAAAAGTGGGTACTGTGTGTCAGAGTGATAGACTGTTTTGTCAACATGAAAGACAGGAGGATGGCATTTGTGTTTCTTTACAAGTAGGGTGAGTCAACATTATCTTTCTACTTAAATACAATATGCTTTGTGGACTTCACTGGACAGAGGTTTCTATCCGGTTTTGTGATAAAACAAAGGTGTGGTTGAATTTATTCCACTGTGTCTTCTTATTGTCTCAGCCTTTAGTCCTATATATCACAGTGTCTTATTGTCTCAGCCTTTAGTCCTATATATCACGGTGTCTTATTGTCTAGGCCTTTAGTCCTATATATCACAGTGTCTTATTGTCTCAGCCTTTAGTCCTATATATCACTGTGTCTTATTGTCTAGGCCTTTAGTCCTATATATCACGGTGTCTTATTGTCTAGGCCTTTAGTCCTATATATCACGGTGTCTTATTGTCTAGGCCTTTAGTCCTATATATCACGGTGTCTTATTGTCTAGGCCTTTAGTCCTATATATCACGGTGTCTTATTGTCTCAGCCTTTAGTCCTATATATCACTGTGTCTTATTGTCTCAGCCTTTAGTCCTATATATCACGGTGTCAAGGCATATGAACTAACAGGTTATAGAGCAAACAACAAAATGATCACAACACATGGGTTTTAATATGGCTTTTTGGGGGAGGCTTGGCTTCCCCAGTGATTTTACCCACGCACCACTACTGATTCAGAGTTTACCAAATTTAACTCTCTAACTCCTCATATCTGATTAACAGTGATTTGTTGACACCGGAGGGAGAAGAGCGTCTGGCAGCGTGTGCAACGATGTCCGAGGGGAAAAAACTGTGTTTGTTGTTTGTAGTAACATCTTTGTTGTTGTAACATCCCAAACAGATGGTTTCACCGTTAAGGAATCTAGCTTTAAGAGAACTGTATATATTTACAATTAATCGCTTACCTCTTAGAACTGGTGTCTTGAGTCATTTTAGAGGCAGTGGTTCCCTCCTCGCTCTCCCCAGAGAGACTCGATTTAGAGGCAGTGGTCCCCTCCTCTCTCTCCCCAGAGAGACTCATTTTAGAGGCAGTGGTCTCCTCCTCTCTCTCCCCAGAGAGACTCATTTTAGAGGCAGTGGTCTCCTCCTCTCTCTCCCCAGAGAGACTCATTTTAGAGGCAGTGGTCCCCTCCTCTCTCTCCCCAGAGAGACTCATTTTAGATGTAAGTCACAGCTCACTCAGCTACAATAAGAAATAACAGAATGGTCAATATTTCTGAACATTGTTGAAGAACAATTAACAATGACAACACTTTTACTGTCTGAGGTCAGAGTTCAAACAGAGACTTCATGTTGCATTTAAACAGTCCAATCTGTTATTACTTTGACCTGGATCACCATTGGCTGTCTCCATAACAACAGCTAGTCTACCTGGTTGGATCCCCTGACTCCATAACAACAGCTAGTCTACCTGGTTGGATCCCCTGACTCCATAACAACAGCTAGTCTACCTGATTGGATCCCCTGACTCCATAACAACAGCTAGTCTACCTGATTGGATCCCCTGACTCCATAACAACAGCTAGTCTACCTGGTTGGATCCCCATTAGCTGACTCCATAACAACAGCTAGTCTACCTGGTTGGATCCCCTGACTCCATAACAACAGCTATTCTACCTGATTGGATCCCCTGACTCCATAACAACAGCTAGTCTACCTGGTTGGATCCCCTGACTCCATAACAACAGCTAGTCTACCTGGTTGGATCCCCTGACTCCATAACAACAGCTAGTCTACCTGGTTGGATCCCCTGTCTCCATAACAACAGCTAGTCTACCTGGTTGGATCCCCTGACTCCATAACAACAGCTAGTCTACCTGGTTGGATCCCCTGACTCCATAACAACAGCTAGTCTACCTGGTTGGATCCTCTGACTCCATAACAACAGCTAGTCTACCTGGTTGGATCCCCTGACTCCATAACAACAGCTAGTCTACCTGGTTGGCTCCCCTGACTCCATAACAACAGCTAGTCTACCTGGTTGGATCCCCTGACTCCATAACAACAGCTAGTCTACCTGGTTGGATCCCCATTAGCTGACTCCATAACAACAGCTAGTCTACCTGGTTGGATCCCCATTAGCTGACTCCATAACAACAGCTAGTCTACCTGGTTGGATCCTCTGACTCCATAACAACAGCTAGTCTACCTGGTTGGATCCCCTGTCTCCATAACAACAGCTAGTCTACCTGGTTGGATCCCCTGTCTCCATAACAACAGCTAGTCTACCTGGTTGGATCCCCTGACTCCATAACAACAGCTAGTCTACCTGGTTGGATCCCCTGACTCCATAACAACAGCTAGTCTACCTGGTTGGATCCCCTGACTCCATAACAACAGCTAGTCTACCTGGTTGGATCCCCTGACTCCATAACAACAGCTAGTCTACCTGGTTGGATCCCCTGACTCCATAACAACAGCTAGTCTACCTGGTTGGATCCTCTGACTCCATAACAACAGCTAGTCTACCTGGTTGGATCCTCTGACTCCATAACAACAGCTAGTCTACCTGGTTGGATCCTTTGACTACATAACAACAGCTAGTCTACCTGGTTGGATCAACTGACTCCATAACAACAGCTAGTCTACCTGGTTGATCCCCTGACTCCATAACAACAGCTAGTCTACCTGGTTGAATCCCCTGACTCCATAACAACAGCTAGTCTACCTGGTTGGATCCCCTGACTCCATAACAACAGCTAGTCTACCTGGTTGGATCCTCTGACTCCATAACAACAGCTAGTCTACCTGGGGTACACACAACTAAAAAGACGTTACAGTTTAGATTGACAGACGGTAGTAGACATTATAACATTCACCAAGTAGACTTTACAGACCGTTAACATAGCTGAGAGATATTTATTCTATACCAACCGAAGCCAGGCTTCCCCCCCAAAAAATTGACCAACAATTTTTTTTTTTATACATAAAAGAATGTATCTTTCGTCTCTCTGTGCTTCATAATTGTCCTTCAATTCACAAGAGGCGGAATGTATCTCACAGGAGAAAGCATGACATGCTATTCTATAAAATCCTTTCTCTGTAATTAATATTACCTGATTGAGCTAATCATGTAAATGTAATTAACTAGAAAGTCGGGGCACCACGAAAGAGTGTTTATAGAGCTGTTATCTTCCGCATAATCTCTGAAAGACCTAGTAATATTTTACATCAATAGCAGTCAATATTAATCGTCACCTTATTTCAGTCTCATCTGAAATGTGTAAATTCTTGGTTATCTTCACGAACCCTGGCTAACAAGTTGAATCAGCGATACAAAATTGGGTTTAATTATTTATTTACTAAATACCTAACTAATCACACAGAATTATATATACATAAAATGCTAATTATGTCATACAGAGAACATCCCTGGTGGACGGAACCTGTATGATGGCTTGTTACACAAAGAGAGGGGGTTGGGCTTGAATGAAAGAGCGGGAAGACTGAGGAACAAAGGGAGAAGCTGTGCTATCGTAAATACAGTATCTTATGCATTCTAAATTACCGCCCATTTGGAAAAGGAAAATGCAATAAACATTTACTCTGAGCTGCGCTTCCGTAGGTTGGTCGTAGATGCTGGCCGTGTTGGCCAACAGAGATCTTCCTGTCCTCGGAAGAATGTCCCTGGTGGTAAATTGGATACGTTGTAGTATCTTCGTTGTGTGTTAGACTGGATATGTCATCTGTTCTTTCCTAGCCCACGTTTACAGCGGCCGCTGCTAACTCAACGGCTAGGAGGTCTCACTTCTTTAGTGAATAAGAGTTCAAAGTTCATACCATTCATAACCAAAGCTCACGCTGAGGTTGGCTTAGTTCTGTAGTTGACATGTTAGTCCCTTTTAACGTATGGACCGTCGTCCTATCGTCCTCAAAACAGGAGGTTACATTTTCGTCAAGGGCTTATATAGTGGAGGGGGAGAAGGGTGTGTTTCATAGTTTATAACCCATGTCTCTTCACAGGGGCGGGCCACTGATTGAGCAGGGCTCTAACCTTATGAAAACCCAATTCTCTCATTTGGAAGCTAAAATTACATTTAATCTCATCACCAATAGTTTCATATTCAAACATTTAATTTGCACAACAATTCCATGTGAATCTGATAACTACAATGTGTTGACTTTCCCAGATACAGTTTATGTCGTCCTGTCATCAGTCATAATGTCTTAGATGACAACCGAACAGATATCATATACATTAAGTACCAACGCATATTTTCAACTGATTCTATTACCGAAATATGGTTCCTTTCCCCCCACTTGTTTGATGTTCCCAGACTCTCTATGTTTAACAAAGGCTATTCAAGAGTCCTTCAGTAGAGTCAGAGAGAGAGGGAAGGGAGAAAGGTATTTATGGGGGGGTCATAAACCTTACCCACAGGCCAACTTCATGACAACTGTATAACAGAGTGATAGACCGTGTACTGTATAACAGAGTGATAGACAGTGTACTGTATAACAGAGTGATAGACCGTGTACTGTATAACAGAGTGATAGACCGTGTACTGTATAACAGAGTGATAGACTGTGTACTGTATAACAGAGTGGTAGACCGTTTTGTCAACATGACAGAGAGGAGGATGTCATTGGTGTTTCTCTACAAGTAGGGTGAGTCAACATGTTTTTTCTACATGTATGAACACGCACAGACATCAGTACCATGAACCATTCTTTACAACGTGCAGTAACTCTCTGTGGTTCTAAATCAATAGTTGTTTAGTAGTCAGAAAATGTCAGACACACGACCTTGCTTGACCATGCTGTAGGTCATGTCTGTAGGTCTGTAGGTCATGTCTGTTACATGTAATATGCTGTGTGGATTTAACCGGAAAGATGTTGCTTTCCGGTTTTGTGGTGGTTGAATTTATTCTGCCACTGTGTCTTCTTCTTGTCTCGGCCTTTAGGCCCATAGTCTATCTCACGGTTGAAAGACGTGAATTAACAGCGATTTTACCCCCGCACCGCTACTGGTGTGCCCTCATAATTGGTGTGGATGCAATTTTAAACACCCGCGCTTTAACCTGCCAAGTTGATGTATGCTTCAGAATGTTTTAATTATAGGCTATGTCCGGGCTTTTCTCCGTTTTATTTTACAATTTGTATCATGTTATTAAATATCATCCACTATCGAGAACCACGGTCAGGAATACCCACATACATTTATAACTGTCACTTGAGTGTTCGTTTTCTTCAAATTGTATCTTACATTTTGCATCATTCCATTCTGTTCACCTTTCTTTCCTCTGTCAAGTCAGTGTAAGTTGTTCCTGAGTGTCGTTAGCATTAGAATGTGGGCCTGTTTGAATCGTTATGGATCTCAGACCCCACGGAGCAGGTTAAACCTGTAGCCCGGTGCTCGGTTCACGACGACTGGACCGTTGTTATACAGTTCCATGATTAGTGAGAATTAGGGTAGATGTATAGGACCCCTCCCTATTCAACCCCGATTGTATACTTTTTTACACCTTCCAATGTTTCATGGATTCAACTTGAATATGACAACTTTCAGGATGAATCAAACTGCTGTATTTATTATTTATCAATATATTTTGTGTAAAAACGCTGTTGAATGAAAACTCCACCAGAAAACCTCTTGGCCGGTAAGTGGGTGTTTTCAGCGGTTAAATTACATTTATTCAGCGCACGCGAGGGAGCCAGGCCTGCAAAGCCCGTTATTAATAAGGTAAGTCTGAATATAAACTAATGAGAAGTGCGTAGGAAAGGCGTGTATAAAAAAGGCGTTGGAATAATGCCCTTAGTGAATACACCCATGCACTGCTTGAGTTAACATGAGGTGCGATCAGTTTCTCTCGCCCGTTGTACCGGGGCTTGTATTCAGAAGAAAGGTGTTCTGACAACGATTAAACCAGTGGGTAACATTACGCAATGGTGCGCCGGCCAACTTATATCGAGCGCACAGCAGTGAGCAAGACGGACCACCACCTTCCTGATCCGTGTCGCAGGAAAGCATTTTCACCTTTGATTTAGCCCTACATTTAAATAGTTTCTATGACCATTGTTGCTCGTAACATTTACCTGACTGACTTGACGACACAGAGTGTTTCTATAGTGACAGCTTTACATAATTCCAATGCACGTCTTCTAACGCAGTTTCGTCATGCGGATAATAATCACGATAATGTGCTGTCAGTCGCCTTTACCAATAATACTCTACCTCATATCTCTGTAGCCTATAACATCACATTGGATCATATTGATTAGGCTAATCAATATCAATCAACACCAATGTAAATAAGACTAAACTTATCATTTTGTAAAGTTGAAATCAGTATTGTATTAACTTTACAATTCTTCAGGTGTGTTTCCCATAAATCATGTGTCTCTCTATGAAAGCCTAACTTCTCCACAACACTTTTCTACATTAAATTATAAAGAACGTTACAAACCTCTGATGTTTTTGTCTTCTACCTGTAAAGTCCATTTCTTCCTCTTGTTCCTTAAACACGGACTTTCTGTGTTGGGACATGAAGTGGAGAGGGGAGGAGGGAGAGGTAGAGGGGAGGAGGTAGAGGTAGAGGGGAGGAGGGAGAGAGGGATAGGTGGAGAGAGGGAGGAGAGAAAGGGGGGGTGGAGGGAGGAGAGAGGTGGAGGGAGGAGAGAGGGTGTGGAGAGAGGGGAGGAGGCAGAGGTGGAGAGAGGGTGGGAGAGAGGGATAGAGGTGGAGGGAGAGAGGGGAGGAGGGAGAGAGGAGAGAGGGCGGAGAAAGGGGGGGTGGAGAGAGGGGAGGAGGGAGAGGTGGAGAGAGGGAGGGAGAGAGGGATAGGTGGAGTGAGGGAGGGAAGGAGGGAGAGGTGGAGGGAGAGAGGGAGAGGTGGAGAGAGGGAAGAGAGGGAGAGGTAGAAGGAAGAGAGGGAGAGGTGGAAGGAAGAGAGAGGGAGAGGTGGAAGGAGGATAGAGGGAGAGAGGTGGAGGGGTGGAAGGAGGAGAGAGGGAGGGAGGAGAGAGGAAGGTAGAGAGGTATCAGGGATATACTGTAAAAGTAGTGCACTATATAGGGAAAAGGGTACCATAGGGCTCTGGACTAAAGTAGTGCACTATATAGGGAAAAGGGTGTCATTTGAGAGTACGTACTCAATACACTGTGTAGCAACATAGGACCTTATAGATTATTGACATAGGATCTGTCTCTCTCACTAACACACACACACACACACACACACACACACACACACACACACACTCACACACACACACACACACACACACACACACACACACACACACCTCATCTTAACAGACTGACTACACTACATTTACAACACCTCACCTTAACAGACTGACTACACTACATTTACAGCACCTCACCTTAACAGACTGACTACACTATATTTACAACACCTCATCATAACAGACTGACTACACTACATTTACAACACCTCACCTTAACACTGACTACACTACATTTACAGCACCTCACCTTAACAGACTGACTACACTACATTTACAACACCTTAACAGACTGACTACACTACATTTACAGCACCTCACCTTAACAGACTGACTACATTACATTTACAGCACCTCACCTTAACAGACTGACTACACTACATTTACAGCAACTCACCTTAACAGACTGACTACACTACATTTACAACACCTCACCTTAACAGACTGACTACACTACATTTACAGCACCACACCTCAACAGACTGACTACACTACATTTACAACACCTCACCTTAACAGACTGACTACACTACATTTACAGCACCTCACCTTAACAGACTGACTACATTACATTTACAGCACCTCACCTTAACAGACTGACTACATTACATTTACAGCACCTCACCTTAACAGACTGACTACACTACATTTACAACACCTCACCATAACAGACTGACTACACTACATTTACAACACCTTAACAGACTGACTACACTACATTTACAGCAACTCACCTTAACAGACTGACTACAATACATTTACAACACCTCACCTTAACAGACTGACTACACTACATTTACAGCACCTCACCTTAACAGACTGACTACACTACATTTACAACACCTCACCTTAACAGACTGACTACACTACATTTACAGCACCGCACCTCAACAGACTGACTACATATACAACACCTTAACAGACTGACTACACTACATTTACAACACCTCACCTTAACAGACTGACTACACTACATTTACAACACCTCACCTTAACAGACTGACTACACTACATTTACAACACCTCACCTTAACAGACTGACTACACTACATTTACAGCACCTCACCTTAACAGACTGACTACACTATATTTACAACACCTCATCATAACAGACTGACTACACTACATTTACAACACCTCACCTTAACAGACTGACTACACTACATTTACAGCACCTCACCTTAACAGACTGACTACACTACATTTACAACACCTTAACAGACTGACTACACTACATTTACAGCACCTCACCTTAACAGACTGACTACATTACATTTACAGCACCTCACCTTAACAGACTGACTACACTACATTTACAACACCTCACCTTAACAGACTGACTACACTACATTTACAACACCTTAACAGACTGACTACACTACATTTACAGCAACTCACCTTAACAGACTGACTACACTACATTTACAACACCTCACCTTAACAGACTGACTACACTACATTTACAGCACCACACCTCAACAGACTGACTACACTACATTTACAACACCTCACCTTAACAGACTGACTACACTACATTTACAACACCTTAACAGACTGACTACACTACATTTACAGCACCTCACCTTAACAGACTGACTACATTACATTTACAGCACCTCACCTTAACAGACTGACTACACTACATTTACAACACCTCACCTTAACAGACTGACTACACTACATTTACAACACCTTAACAGACTGACTACACTACATTTACAGCACCTCACCTTAACAGACTGACTACATTACATTTACAGCACCTCACCTTAACAGACTGACTACACTACATTTACAACACCTCACCTTAACAGACTGACTACACTACATTTACAGCACCTCACCTTAACAGACTGAGTACACTACATTTACAACACCTCACCTTAACAGACTGACTACACTACATTTACAGCACCTCACCTTAACAGACTGACTACACTACATTTACAGCAACTCACCTTAAAAGAGTTACTACACTACATTTACAGCACCTCACCTTAACAGACTGACTACACTACATTTACAACACCTCACCTTAACAGACTGACTACACTCCATGTACAACACCTTAACAGACTGACTACACTACATTTACAACACCTTAACAGACTGACTACACTACATTTACAGCACCTCACCTTAACAGACTGACTACATTACATTTACAGCACCTCACCTTAACAGACTGACTACACTACATTTACAACACCTCACCTTAACAGACTGACTACACTCCATGTACAACACCTTAACAGACTGACTACACTACATTTACAACACCTTAACAGACTGACTACACTACATTTACAGCACCTCACCTTAACAGACTGACTACATTACATTTACAGCACCTCACCTTAACAGACTGACTACACTACATTTACAACACCTTAACAGACTGACTACACTATATTTACAACACCTCATCATAACAGACTGACTACACTACATTTACAACACCTCACCTGAACAGACTGACTACACTACATTTACAGCACCTCACCTTAACAGACTGACTACACTACATTTACAACACCTTAACAGACTGACTACACTACATTTACAGCACCTCACCTTAACAGACTGACTACATTACATTTACAGCACCTCACCTTAACAGACTGACTACACTACATTTACAACACCTCACCTTAACAGACTGACTACACTACATTTACAGCACCTCACCTTAACAGACTGACTACACTACATTTACAGCAACTCACCTTAAAAGACTGACTACACTACATTTACAACACCTCACCTTAACAGACTGACTACACTCCATGTACAACACCTTAACAGACTGACTACACTACATTTACAACACCTCACCTTAACAGACTGACTACACTACATTTACAACACCTCACCTTAACAGACTGACTACACTAGATATATTACAGTAAATATATGCTGTGGAATATGTAGAATATATTAAAGTAAAGATATGCTGTGGTATATATATGTAGAATATATTACAGTAAAGATATACTGTGGTATATATGTAGAATATATTACAGTAAAGATATGCTGTGGTATATATGTAGAATATATTACAGTAAAGATATGCTGTGGTATATATGTAGAATATATTACAGTAAAGATATGCTGTGGTAGATATGTAGAATATATTACAGTAAAGATATGCTGTGGTAGATATGTAGAATATATTACAGTAAAGATATGCTGTGGTAGATATGTAGAATATATTACAGTAAAGATATGCTGTGGTAGGTATGTAGAATATATTACAGTAAAGATATGCTGTGGTAGATATGTAGAATATATTACAGTAAAGATATGCTGTGGTAGATATGTAGAATATATTACAGTAAAGATATGCTGTGGTAGATATGTAGAATATATTACAGTAAAGTTATGCTGTGGTATATATGTAGAATATATTACAGTAAAGATATGCTGTGGTATATATGTAGAATATATTACAGTAAAGATATGCTGTGGTATATATGTAGAATATATTACAGTAAAGATATGCTGTGGTATATATGTAGAATATATTACAGTAAAGATATGCTGTGGTAGATATGTAGAATATATTACAGTAAAGATATGCCGTGGTATATATGTAGAATATATTACAGTAAAGATATGCTGTGGTATATATGTAGAATATATTACAGTAAAGATATGCTGTGGTATATATGTAGAATATATTACAGTAAAGATATGCTGTGGTAGATATGTAGAATATATTACAGTAAAGATATGCTGTGGTAGATATGTAGAATATTTTTCAGTAAAGATATGCTGTGTTATATATGTAGAATATATTTCAGTAAAGATATGCTGTGGTATATATGTAGAATATATTACAGTAAAGATATGCTGTGGTATATATACAGTGCATTCGGAAAGTATTCAGACACCTTGACTTTTTTCACATTTTGTTACGTTACAGTCTGTACAGAAGTCACTGTACAGCGTTGGCCTGTTAGAGGTTCATGAGAGGGGCTGAATATCAACACAACCATTCTCAGAGCCAGTTTCCCAGACACATTCGCAGTACCCGACTAGTCTGGACTTGAACTCAATCAAACTTCTCTGGAGAGATCTGAAAATAGCTGTGCAGCAACTCTCCCCGTCCAACCTGTCAGAACTTGAGAGGATCTGCAGAGAAGAATGAGAGAAACTTCCCAAATACAGGTGTGCCAAGCTTGTAGCGTCATACCCAAGCAGACTTGAGGCTCTAATCACTGCCAAAGGTGCTTCAACAAAGTACTGAGTAAAGGGTCTGAAAACTTATGCAAATGTGATATTTCTGGGTAGTTATTTTTAAATAAATTTGCTAAAATTTCTAAAAACCCATTTTTGCTTTGTCATTATGGGGTATTGTGATGTCATTATGGGGTATTGTGATGTCATTATGGGGTATTGTGATGTCATTATGGGGTATTGTAGATTGATGAGGAAAAAAACAGTTTAAGATTAAGCTCTATGGGCTCAACAGCCAGTTGAATCCTGTGGCGCGTTATTCAAATTCTTAGATATGCTATTACTTCAATTTTTCAAAAATATGACTATTTTACACCATTTTAAAGATAAGCCTCTCGTTAATCTAACCACACTGTCCGATTTCAAAAAGGCTTTACAACGAAAGCAAAACATTAGATTATGTCAGCAGAGTACCGAGCCAGAAATAATCAGACACCCATTTTTCAAGCTAGCATATAATGTCACATAAACCCAAACCACAGCTAAATGTAGCACTAACCTTTGATGATCTTCATCAGATGACAACCCTAGGACATTATGTTATACAATACATGCATGTTTTGTTCAATCAAGTTCATATTTATATCAAAAACCAGCTTTTTACATTAGCATGTGACTAGCATGTGACTAGCATTCCCACCGAACACTGCCGGTGAATTTACTAAATTACTCACGATAAACGTTCACAAAAAGCAGAACAATTATTTTAAGAATTATAGATACAGAACTCCTCTATGCACTCGATATGTCCGATTTTAAAATAGCTTTTCGGTGACAGCACATTTTGCAATATTCTCAGTAGATAGCCCGGCATCACAGGGCTAGCTATTTAGACACCCAGCAGGTTTAGCACTCATCAAAGTCAGATTTACTATAAGAAAAATGTTCTTACCTTTGTTGTCTTCGTCAGAATGCACTCCCGGGACTTCTACTTCAATAACAAATGTTGGTTTGGTCCAAAATAATCCATCGTTATATCCAAACAGCGGCGTTTTGTTCGTGCGTTCTAGACACTATCCTAAAGGCTAAATAAGGGTGACGAGCATGGCGCAATTCGTGACAAAAGAATTCTAAATATTCCATTACCGTACTTCGAAGCATGTCAACCGCTGTTTAAAATCCATTTTTATGCAATTTTTCTCATAAAAAAGCGATAATATTCCGACCGGGAATCTGCGTTTAGATAAACAGACAAAGGAAAACAAAGCATTCGGTCGAAGCGGGCACGCGCCTAAGCCCATAGTACTCTGAGTGGCCACTTGCCAAAAGCGATAAAGTGTTTCAGCCAGAGCCTGCCTCGATATCGTTCAACGTTTTCCCGGGCTCTGAGACCCTATGGAAGACGTAGGAAGTGTCACGTTATTGCACAGATCCTGAGTCTTCAATAAAAAGAGCCAAGATGAAACACTACTTCTCAGACAGGCCACTCCCTGCTTGAAATCTTCTCAGGTTTTGGCCTGCCATAGGAGTTCTGTTATACTCACAGACACCATTCAAGCAGTTTTAGAAACTTTAGGGTGTTTTCTATCCAAAGCCAATAATTATATGCATATTCTAGTTACTGGGCAGGAGTAGTAACCAGATTAAATCGGGTACGTTTTTTATCCAGCCGTGTCAATACTGCCCCCTAACCCTAATTAAGGCTGTAACGTTACAAATTCCGGAAAAAGTCAAAGGGTCTGAATACTTTCCGAAGGTGCTGTATCTCCATGAAGACCAATAATAATTAATAAGGCTGTAACATATCAAAATGTGTTAAAAGTCAAAGTGCTGTTTCTACAGGTCCCTGTAGAATTATTCCTGGCTTGGCAGTGGTCTAGTGGTGTCTGGACAGAGTTCCACACACACACACACACACACACACACACACACACACACACACACAATCACGTGGACAGAATCACGTGGACAGAAACACACAGAGAGAGAGAGAGAGAGAGACACACACAGACACTCATAGATTAAAACTCAATAGATAATAAACACAATATTTCACTTTTACTAAAAATATACTAAAAATATCATTAAGGTCTATATTTTCATAGTGACTATGTAGATGGTGGGGGTCACTTCCATTTCAATTCCAGTCAAGTCAGAAAGTAAACCAAATTCAAAATTGTCTTAATTGAAAAGCATTGAGGAGAATTGGAATTAGAGTTTCAGTCTACTTCCTGAATTGACTGGAATTTAAATGAAATTGATCCCAACCATGACTATGTATTGGTTTACCAACCTTTCTCAATGTATTTTTCAATAATGAATTCTCACACCCAGGCGCCATTTAAATCAAATCACATTTTATTGGTCGCATTCACATTTTTAGCAGATGTTATTGTGGGTGTAGTGTAATGCTTGTGTTCCTAGGTTTTAGTCATTAAAACTCGTTTTTCAACCACTCCACAAATGTCTTAACTATAGTTTTGCCAAGTCAGTTAGGACATCTACTTTGTGCCATGACACAAGTAATTTTTCCAACAATTGTTTACAAACAGATTATTCCACTTATAATTCACTGTATCACAATTCCAGTGGGTCAGAAGTTTACATACACTAAGTTGAATGTGCCTTTAAACAGCTTGGAAAATTATTATGCCATGGCTTTAGAAGCTTCTAATAGGCTAATTGACATCATTTTAGTCAATTGGAGGTGTACCTGTGGATGTATTTCAAGGCCTACCTTCAAACCCAGTGCCTCTTTGCTTGACATCATGGGAAAATCAAAAGAAATCAGCCAAAAATTGTAAACCTCCACAAGTGTGGTTCATCCTTGGGAGCAATTTCCAAACGCCTGAAGGTACCACGTTCATCTGTACAAACAATAGTACGCAGGTATAAACACCATGGGACCACACAGCCATCATACCGCTCAGGAAGGAGATGCGTTCTGTCTCCTAGAGATGAACGTACTTTGGTGCGAAAAGTGCAAATCAATCCCAGAACAATAGCACAGTACCTTGTGAAGATGCTGGAGGAAACAGGTACAAAGTATCTATATCCACAGTAAAACGAGTCCTATATTGACATAACCTGAAAGGCCGCTCAGCAAGAAAGAAGCCACTGCTCCAAAACCGCCATAAAAAAAAAGCCAGACTACGGTTTGCAACTGCACATGGGGACAAAGATCGTACTTTTTGGAGAAATGTCAGGAAGTTAAACCTTGGTCGCAAATGGGTCTTCCAAATGGACAATGACCCCAAGCATACTTCCAAAGTTGTGGCAAAACGGCTTAGGGACAACAAAGTCAAGGTATTGGAATGGCAATCACAAAGCCCTGACCTCAATCTTATAGAAAATGTGTGGGCAGAACTGAAAAAGCGTGTGCGCGCAAGGAGGCCTACAAACCTGACTCGGTTACACCAGCTCTATTAGGAGGAATTGGCCAAAATTCACCCAACTTATTGTGGGAAGCTTGTGGAAGGCTACCCGCAACGTTTGACCCAAGTTAAACAATTTAAAGGCAATGCTACCAAATACTAATTGAGTGTATGTAAACGTCTGACCCACTGGGAATGTGATGAAAGAAAGAAAAGCCGAAATAAACTATTATTCTGACTTTTCACATTCTTAAAATAAAGTGGTGATCCTAACTGACCTAAGACAGGGAATTTTTACTTGGATTAAATATCAGGAATTGTGAAAAACTGAGTTTAAATGTATTTGGCTAAGGTTTATGTAAACTTCCGACTTCAACTGTAGTAACTAAAGAGCACACACAGACAACATGCACACGACGGGGATGCGTTCGCTCATCAGCGCTAGTTTCCTTACGATGAGCAGAAATTATACTTGATAACTGAAGATTAAAACTATCCTTAAAATATGTTTTGTATTTTGTAGATTTGCAAAAATATATTTTTTAGCTGTTTATCTCTGGGTTGACACTGAGTTGGCTTTGAATTCTGCAGATTTATTCCAGGGCTTCTACTTGCCAGTCCCAACGGAGCCAAGAGCATGGCAGCTCTCACCCTCCCATTCCCTCCGCTAGACCAGAGCTGTTTCCCATGAATATTGACAGTAAGATGATTGTTCCACGAAATGTGTGTCTTTTGGTTCTCTGATATTTAATGTATAAATGATGCACTAATTAAAAAGCCAACTATTTTTGTGGAACGACTCAAAATTGACTACAAACTTGAAACTTGTGTTAAAGTTAAACACTGAATCCATTAGAATATAGAATATTATTGAAACGTTGAACTATATGTATTATTGCAAGTAAAATGTCAAAACATTTTTGCAATCACAATCTTGTCTGTCAGGATCGTCTTGCGTGTGACAACCCCATATTTCCACAGTGTCAACAAAATGTTCTCCTTTCAGAATTTCAGAAGTGTGTCTTAACTAAATTGGTGGAGATATTGGAGGAGGTGAAACGTGTTGGGAAAGCAGAGCCCTGTGACTCTGAGTTCCATGTGAAGAGGATGGAGACGGAGGAAGACTTTGAGCAACTAGACAAGCAGCTCCAAAGTGTAGATGCACAGAATCTGATGGGGAAATTGAAATTTATTTTGACATTTCATTTACACTGTAGATTTAGTCAGCATTTTTCACACTACCGACCGAAAGCTATACAATTAGTTAATTTCAGTCTTATAAGCAATGCCTGTAGATATCTTTTTTTAAGTAGTCATACTGAGACAGTGATGATTACTGCATAACTTCCGGTGTTTCAAACAAAGTCTCTTGATACAGATTGCAAGGTTAAGCAAAATTGGTGGTAAGGACACAAAGGACTGTGCCAACAAGGTCATGTTGGTATGTCATATCTCTAGAATGGATCCAATAAGTAAGTCATTTTAAAGGTATCGTTAGTGATACAAACTGTCTGCAACAAAGACAGTAAATCCAAGAGCCTTTTCTCCTCAGCAGTTTGAAAGTGTTCATTTCATAAAGTACTTCCTATGTGTGCTTGACTTTCAGGCTCTTTACCAACGGCCTGATGTCCTTGTTCAACTTCAACGGCCATCACGCGAAGCGGGGATTAGGAAACACAACTGTGTACTCTGTTGTCAACGGTCCCTACAAACATGTCATTATTCTGTAGTATATTTTGTATTAATAACTTGGTGGTTTGAGCCCTGAAAGTTGATTGGCTAACAGCCATGGTATATTTGAGCAATAATACATGAGAGCCAATGTGTTATGATGACATTTTATCATGGCTGTGAGTGTCATAGCCATAAAAACAAAGTCCTCCGGGTGTTGTGGTACCGTAACCACACAATACATGGTTACAGTCTGTATCCAGGCAACGCTGAGTTGCGTTGTGCATAAGAACAGCCTTTACTACACCCTCCCATTGCTGAAAGGGTCACTAAGGTCACAGAATCAAAATGACCTGCTCTGTCTGTTTTAATAGGCTAGATTCTTATTTTGTCTTCTAAACCAATTATTAATTTGCATGGTGGTAATTTGTGTAGTCCCTTTTTGAGAAGAATGGTTTTAGGAGCTTGGCAATTTAGATTTATTAACGACAGTCGTCGTTTATTAAGGACAGATTTTTACCTTGTCAGCTCGGGGATCGATCCAACAACTCAAACCACTAGGCTACCTGCCGCCCCCCACCTTGAATGAGGTGATCATGTGACCTTAATGACCTTTTAACCTATTGACACGCAAGTTCTAAAAATGTTTAACGGTCCGCACAACATGACAGGTTCTCAAATTCTTGTTTTATTTTTATTTTGCTATGCTGTAGCCCTAATAAAAGCTTTACCATTTGTTGTTCTTCATTAGAGCAGACTCTAGTATGTCATTATGCTGGTGTTGTTCAGATTTCTGTCCTGTCATCAATTAGTCCTTACTATTACTTCATTTCATCACACAGCCTACTAGTCCTGCATTTAAATACATTCAAGCATTCTCTTGAATAATTATCCTACAGTATACAATGGCCTAAATAATAATTTCATTAGTACAGATCAACTCTCTGGTACACCTATCATTTATTTTGTGTTGTTTACACGGCACCATCTTTCACTTTCAACCAAAACGGGCAGTAGACGGACGTCTTTTCAACTTTCAACCAAAACTGAATGTATATTAGCCGTCGGGCATAGTCGTCTTTTTAAGGAAAGTTTGCTGTGTGGGACTTTTCTACTGTATCTTAGTCCGTTCAGTTCTGACATCGCTCATCCATATTTATATAGTCTAAATTCATTCCTACTGAGATTTGTGTGTATTGAGTAAATGTTGTGTAATTTGTTAGATATTACTGCACTGTCAGAGCTAGAAGCACTTCGCTATACTCGCAATAACGTCTGATAATCACGTGAAAGTGACCAATAAGATTTGATTTGCAGTAGTCGGCGACTGTTTCTCCTTTATATCTGGGGTCGTATGCCACCCTGTGGTCGATGGTGGAATCATATTTTACTGAGAGCAGAAAACAAGCGTGATGAAACTATTCCTACAATGTCTGGAACGCTACAAAACACCAGAAATAGTTGGTGTCTTTCGGTTGGCTGTGTGAGCGCGAATGTGATTTCAGCATTTCTACCGTGTTGCATGATGGGAAAAATAGTCAGACAGCGATATAATATAATAAAACAAAGTGCATCGCTTTTCCACCGCTTTGTCCGCAACTGTATTAGTAAACGTTATTAGACCCTGGTCGATATGATGTGGTATTGTCAGTAGTACAAGTGGTAACCGTTAGACAAACACCTTTGTCCTGGAATGAGTGCCCCTCTACCAACGTGTACCACTCATACTTACCTGGCAAGAGAGACAACGTGATCAAGGAGGCGGTTCACCCTGGACAAGGCTCAGCCATTGCACTCCGGCTGTGCTGACCCCTGCGAATTTCTCAAATGTGGAAATCTAGATTGCATAATTTCTGGTAGTGGGGGACTGCGTTCGCGCTCTCCCCTGATCTTGATGTTAAAAATAATGTATAAGCTGGTATTCTGAGCTTTAACTCTTTGAGTTCTGTTGACAAAGAGATTTATCATCATTTACATTTTCTTCCTTATCAGATGAATGGTTATAGAATGTAGGATATATTTAAAAGCCAACTAAGGCCTCAGAGATACATTTTGTCTTCTGATAACCACAATGTGTGTGATCTGTTATTGTAGCACTGGTGATTATTTATGCCTGTCATGTCCTGATTATGTCAAGGTAAAGGCCTACTTGTGAATGGATCATTTTGCGCCCTCAGATCTAATCTGGATTGAGGTGTTTTATTTGCTAGATAATTACGTCATTTATAGGACCGTTTGTAATTTAAGACCACAATAAACAGGCTGCCTCACATACGGTCGTGATTGGGAGTCCCATATCATCTGAAATGGAATCGGTCTATATCACCAAGGCTCATCAACTTTGTATATTGTATCCATTACCATTCCACAGATATTTCCCTGGTCAGCTATTACCATGACAACAGACATTTCCCTGGTCAACCGTTACCACGACAACAGCCATTTCCCTGGTCAACCATTACCATGACAACAGACATTTCCCTGGTCAACCATTACCATGACAACAGACATTTCCCTGGTCAACCATTACCATTCCACAGACATTTCCCTGGTCAACCATTACAATGCCACAGACATTTCCCTGGTCAACCATTACCATGACAACAGACATTTCCCTGGTCAACCATTACCATTCCACAGACATTTCCCTGGTCAACCATTACAATGCCACAGACATTTCCCTGGTCAACTATTCCACAGACATTTTCCTGGTCCACTTATTTCCTGATGAAGTCAGTCAAAACAGAGAAATTATTGCCAGTATATTCCTCTATCTGTTCATAAATTACTTTTTCCAGCATCTTAGACCGCTCACTCAAAATTGATACAGGTCTGTTTTGCTGCCCTTCTTGTGGATAGGGGTCACTCTAGCATTGGCCATATACCACAAACCCCCAGAAGGGCATTATTGATATTAGAAACTGGTTACCAACTAAATTAGAACAGTAAAAATATTTGTTTTTGTCAATCTGCATTCAGGGCTCAAACCACCCAGTTTATAATTTATAATAGATCACCTGTCTGAAAAGTACTACATACTATGAGTTGCAGTAGCCTATTCAATTGGCCCAGCGTTGTCCAGGTTTGGCCGGTGTAGGCCTTCATTGTAAATAAGAATTTGTTTCTTTGGGATAGGTGGGACAGTAGCGTCCCACCTGGCTAACATCCGGTGAAATTGCAGAGCGCGAAATTCAAATTAAATTACTATAAATATTAAACTTTCATGAAATCACAAGTGCAACACATCAAAATAAAGCTTAACTTGTTGTTAATCCAGCCGCCGTGTCAGATTTCAAAAAGGCTTTACGGTGAAAGCAAACCATGCGATTATCTGAGGACAGCGCCCAGCACACAAATGCATAACAAATCATTTTCAACCAGGGAGTTGCGACACGAAAGTCAGAAATAGCGATATAATATATGCCTTACCTTTGAAGATCTTCTGTTGGCACTCCAAAAGGTCACAGTTACATTACAAATGGTCCTTTTGTTCGATAAAGTCCTTCTTTATATCCATAAAAACTCAGTTTAGCTGGCGCGCTTCATCAATAATCCACTCGGTTTCCTTCCTTCAAAATGCATACAAAATGAATCCCAAACGTTACCAATAAACTTATCCAAACAAGTCAATCAACGTTTATAATCAATCCTTAGGTATCCTAATACGCAAATAAACAATACAATTTAACACTGAGAATCATTATTGTCTTTACCGGTGAAAAATACCAAAGAACACTCTCAGTCACGCACTTGGAAACACTACAGCCAAAATGGGAGCCACCTAGTAAAACTGCAATTTCTGGCTCATTTTTTAAAAAAAAACAGCCTGCAACTCTTTCTAACGACTGTTGATATCTAGTGGAAGCCCTAGGAACTGCAATCGGGCACGATTTCGCCCTTTTATAAAAGTGCCAGCCATTGAAATCAGTGGTAGCAGGATTTCTTTTGGGGGGGGAGGGGGATGGTTTGTCCTCGGGGTTTCGCCTGCCATTTCAGTTCTGTTTTACTCACAGACGTTATTTTAACAGTTTTAGAAACTTTAGAGTGTTTTCTATCCATATCTACCAATGCATATCCTAGCTTCTGGGCCTGAGTAGCAGGCAGTTTACTTTGCGCATGCTTTTCATCCGGAAGTCAAAATATCGCCCCCTATCCCTAGTAGCTACTACTGTGTCTTGTTGTTGTTGATGAAGTAGTAGGCGACTGTTTCTCCTTTATATCTGGGGTCGTATGTGATGAAACTATTCCTACAATGTCTGGAACGCTACAAAACACCAGAAATAGTTGGTGTCTTTCGGTTGGCTGTGTGAGCACGAATGTGATTTCAGCATTTCTACCGTGTTGCATGATGGGAAAAATAGTCAGACAGCGATATAATATAATAAAACAAAGTGCATCGCTTTTCCACCGCTTTGTCCGCAACTGTATTAGTAAACGTTATTAGACCCTGGTCGATATGATGTGGTATTGTCAGTAGTACATGTGGTAACCGTTAGATAAACACCTTTGTCCTGGAATGAGTGCCCCTCTACCAACGTGTACAACTCATACTTACCTGGCAAGGGAGACACCGTGATCAAGAAGGCGGTTCACCCAGGGCGAGGCTCAGCCATTGCACTCCGGCTGTGCTGACCCCTGCGAATTTCCCAAATGTGGAAATCTCGATTGCATAATTTCTGGTAGTGGGGGACTGCGTTCGCGCTCTCCCCTGATCTTGATGTTAAAAATAATGTATAAGCTGGTATTCCGAGTTATAACTCTATCAGTTCTGTTGACAAAGAGATTTATCATCATTTACATTTTCTTCCTTATCAGATGAATGGTTATAGAATGTAGGATATATTTAAAAGCCAACTAAGGCCTCAGAGATACATTTTGTCTTCTGATAACCACAATGTGTGTGATCTGTTATTGTAGCACTGGTGATTATTTATGCCTGTCATGTCCTGATTATGTCAAGGAAAAGGCCTACTTGTGAATGGATCATTTTGCGCCCTCAGATCTAATCTGGATTGAGGTGTTTTATTCGCTAGATAATTAAGTCATTTATAGGACCGTTTGTAATTTAAGACCACAATAAACAGGCTGCCTCACATACGGTCGTGATTGGGAGTCCCATATCATCTGAAATGGAATCGGTCTATATCACCAAGGCTCATCAACTTTGTATATTGTATCCATTACCATTCCACAGATATTTCCCTGGTCAGCTATTACCATGACAACAGACATTTCCCTGGTCAACCGTTACCACGACAACAGCCATTTCCCTGGTCAACCATTACCATTCCACAGACATTTCCCTGGTCAACCATTACCATGCCACAGACATTTCCCTGGTCAACTATTACCATGACAACAGACATTTCCCTGGTTAACTGTTACCATGACAACAGACATTTCCCTGCTCAATCATTCCCATTCCACAGACATTTCCCTGGTCATCCATTACCATGACAACAGACATTTCAGCCATTGCACTCCGGCTGTGCTGACCCCTGCGAATTTCCCAAATGTGGAAATCTCGATTGCATAATTTCTGGTAGTGGGGGGCTGCGTTCGCGCTCTCCCCTGATCTTGATGTTAAAAATAATGTATAAGCTGCTATTCCGAGTTGTAACTCTTTCAGTTCTGTTGACAAAGAGATTTATCATCATTTACATTTTCTTCCTTATCAGATGAATGGTTATAGAATGTTGGATATATTTAAAAGCCAACTAAGGCCTCAGAGATACATTTTGTCTTCTGATAACCACAATGTGTGTGATCTGTTATTGTAGCACTGGTGATTATTTATGCCTGTCATGTCCTGATTATGTCAAGGAAAAGGCCTACTTGTGAATGGATCATTTTGCGCCCTCAGATCTAATCTGGATTGAGGTGTTTTATTCGCTAGATAATTAAGTCATTTATAGGACCGTTTGTAATTTAAGACCACAATAAACAGGCTGCCTCACATACGGTCGTGATTGGGAGTCCCATATCATCTGAAATGGAATCGGTCTATATCACCAAGGCTCATCAACTTTGTATATTGTATCCATTACCATTCCACAGATATTTCCCTGGTCAGCTATTACCATGACAACAGACATTTCCCTGGTCAACCGTTACCACGACAACAGCCATTTCCATGGTCAACCATTACCATGACAACAGACATTTCCCTGGTCAACCATTACCATTCCACAGACATTTCCCTGGTCAACCATTACCATGCCACAGACATTTCCCTGGTCAACTATTACCATGACAACAGACATTTCCCTGGTTAACTGTTACCATGACAACAGACATTTCCCTGCTCAATCATTCCCATTCCACAGACATTTCCCTGGTCATCCATTACCATGACAACAGACATTTCCCTGGTCAACCATTACAATGCCACAGACATTTCCCTGGTCAACCATTACCATGACAACAGACATTTCCCTGGTCAACCATTACCATTCCACAGACATTTCCCTGGTCAACCATTACAATGCCACAGACATTTCCCTGGTCAACTATGCCACAGACATTATCCTGGTCCACTTATTTCCTGATGAAGTCAGTCAAAACAGAGAAATTCTTGCCAGTATATTCCTCTATCTGTTCATAAATTACTTTTTCCAGCATCTTAGACCACTCACTCAAAATTGATACAGGTCTGTTTTGCTGCCCTTCTTGTGGATAGGGGTCACTCTAGCATTGGCCATATACCACAAACCCCCAGAAGGGCATTATTGATATTAGAAACTGGTTACCAACTAAATTAGAACATTAAAAATATTCGTTTTTGTCAATCTGCATTCAGGGCTCAAACCACCCAGTTTATAATTTATAATAGATCACCTGTCTGAAAAGTATGAGTTGCAGTAGCCTATTCAATTGGCCCAGCGTTGTCCAGGTTTGGCCGGTGTAGGCCTTCATTGTAAATAAGAATTTGTTTCTTTGGGATAGGTGGGACAGTAGCGTCCCACCTGGCCAACATCCGGTGAAATTGCAGAGCGCGAAAATCAAATTAAATTACTATAAATATTAAACTTTCATGAAATCACAAGTGCAACACATCAAAATAAAGCTTAACTTGTTGTTAATCCAGCCGCCGTGTCAGATTTCAAAAAGGCTTTACGGTGAAAGCAAACCATGCGATTATCTGAGGACAGCGCCCAGCACACAAATGCATAACAAATCATTTTCAACCAGGGAGTTGCGACACGAAAGTCAGAAATAGCGATATAATATATGCCTTACCTTTGAAGATCTTCTGTTGGCACTCCAAAAGGTCCCAGTTACATTACAAATGGTCCTTTTGTTCGATAAAGTCCTTCTTTATATCCATAAAAACTCAGTTTAGCTGGCGCGCTTCATCAATAATCCACTCGGTTTCCTTCCTTGAAAATGCATACAAAATGAATCCCAAACGTTACCAATAAACTTATCCAAACAAGTCAATCAACGTTTATAATCAATCCTTAGGTATCCTAATACGCAAATAAACAATACAATTTAACACTGAGAATCATTATTGTCTTTACCGGTGAAAAATACCAAAGAACACTCTCAGTCACGCACTTTGAAACACTACAGCCAAAATGGGAGCCACCTAGTAAAACTGCAATTTCTGGCTCATTTAAAAAAAAAAAAACAGCCTGCAACTCTTTCTAACGACTGTTGACATCTAGTGGAAGCCCTAGGAACTGCAATCGGGCACGATTTCGCCCTTTTATAAAAGTGCCAGCCATTGAAATCAGTGGTAGGATTTCTTTTGGGGGGGAGGGGGATGGTTTGTCCTCGGGGTTTCGCCTGCCATTTCAGTTCTGTTTTACTCACAGACGTTATTTCAACAGTTTTAGAAACTTTAGAGTGTTTTCTATCCATATCTACCAATGCATATCCTAGCTTCTGGGCCTGAGTAGCAGTCAGTTTACTTTGCGCATGCTTTTCATCCGGAAGTCAAAATATCGCCCCCTATCCCTAGTAGCTACTACTGTGTCTTGTTGTTGTTGATGAAGTAGTAGGCGACTGTTTCTCCTTTATATCTGGGGTCGTATGTGATGAAACTATTCCTACAATGTCTGGAACGCTACAAAACACCAGAAATAGTTGGTGTCTTTCGGTTGGCTGTGTGAGCACGAATGTGATTTCAGCATTTCTACCGTGTTGCATGATGGGAAAAATAGTCAGACAGCGATATAATATAATAAAACAAAGTGCATCGCTTTTCCACCGCTTTGTCCGCAACTGTATTAGTAAACGTTATTAGACCCTGGTCGATATGATGTGGTATTGTCAGTAGTACATGTGGTAACCGTTAGACAAACACCTTTGTCCTGGAATGAGTGCCCCTCTACCAACGTGTACAACTCATACTTACCTGGCAAGGGAGACACAGTGATCAAGAAGGCGGTTCACCCAGGGCGAGGCTCAGCCATTGCACTCCGGCTGTGCTGACCCCTGCGAATTTCCCAAATGTGGAAATCTCGATTGCATAATTTCTGGTAGTGGGGGACTGCGTTCGCGCTCTCCCCTGATCTTGATGTTAAAAATAATGTATAAGCTGGTATTCCGAGTTATAACTCTATCAGTTCTGTTGACAAAGAGATTTATCATCATTTACATTTTCTTCCTTATCAGATGAATGGTTATAGAATGTAGGATATATTTAAAAGCCAACTAAGGCCTCAGAGATACATTTTGTCTTCTGATAACCACAATGTGTGTGATCTGTTATTGTAGCACTGGTGATTATTTATGCCTGTCATGTCCTGATTATGTCAAGGAAAAGGCCTACTTGTGAATGGATCATTTTGCGCCCTCAGATCTAATCTGGATTGAGGTGTTTTATTCGCTAGATAATTAAGTCATTTATAGGACCGTTTGTAATTTAAGACCACAATAAACAGGCTGCCTCACATACGGTCGTGATTGGGAGTCCCATATCATCTGAAATGGAATCGGTCTATATCACCAAGGCTCATCAACTTTGTATATTGTATCCATTACCATTCCACAGATATTTCCCTGGTCAGCTATTACCATGACAACAGACATTTCCCTGGTCAACCGTTACCACGACAACAGCCATTTCCCTGGTCAACCATTACCATGACAACAGACATTTCCCTGGTCAACCATTACCATTCCACAGACATTTCCCTGGTCAACCATTACAATGCCACAGACATTTCCCTGGTCAACTATTCCACAGACATTTTCCTGGTCCACTTATTTCCTGATGAAGTCAGTCAAAACAGAGAAATTCTTGCCAGTATATTCCTCTATCTGTTCATAAATTACTTTTTCCAGCATCTTAGACCGCTCACTCAAAATTGATACAGGTCTGTTTTGCTGCCCTTCTTGTGGATAGGGGTCACTCTAGCATTGGCCATATACCACAAACCCCCAGAAGGGCATTATTGATATTAGAAACTGGTTACCAACTAAATTAGAACAGTAAAAATATTTGTTTTTGTCAATCTGCATTCAGGGCTCAAACCACCCAGTTTATAATTTATAATAGATCACCTGTCTGAAAAGTACTACATACTATGAGTTGCAGTAGCCTATTCAATTGGCCCAGCATTGTCCAGGTTTGGCCGGTGTAGGCCTTCATTGTAAATAAGAATTTGTTTCTTTGGGATAGGTGGGACAGTAGCGTCCCACCTGGCCAACATCCGGTGAAATTGCAGAGCGCGAAATTCAAATTAAATTACTATAAATATTAAACTTTCATGAAATCACAAGTGCAACACATCAAAATAAAGCTTAACTTGTTGTTAATCCAGCCGCCGTGTCAGATTTCAAAAAGGCTTTACGGTGAAAGCAAACCATGCGATTATCTGAGGACAGCGCCCAGCACACAAATGCATAACAAATCATTTTCAACCAGGGAGTTGCGACACGAAAGTCAGAAATAGCGATATAATATATGCCTTACCTTTGAAGATCTTCTGTTGGCACTCCAAAAGGTCCCAGTTACATTACAAATGGTCCTTTTGTTCGATAAAGTCCTTCTTTATATCCATAAAAACTCAGTTTAGCTGGCGCGCTTCATCAATAATCCACTCGGTTTCCTTCCTTCAAAATGCATACAAAATTAATCCCAAACGTTACCAATAAACTTATCCAACCAAGTCAATCAACGTTTATAATCAATCCTTAGGTATCCTAATACGCAAATAAACAATACAATTTAAGACTGAGAATCATTATTGTCTTTACCGGTGAAAAATACCAAAGAACACTCTCAGTCACGCACTTGGAAACACTACAGCCAAAATGGGAGCCACCTAGTAAAACTGCAATTTCTGGCTCATTTAAAAAAAAAAAAAGCCTGCAACTCTTTCTAACGAGTGTTGACATCTAGTGGAAGCCCTAGGAACTGCAATCGGGCACGATATCGCCCTTTTATAAAAGTGCCAGCCATTGAAATCAGTGGTAGGAGGATTCCTTTTTAAGGGGAGGGGGATGGTTTGTCCTCGGGGTTTCGCCTGCCATTTCAGTTCTGTTTTACTCACAGACGTTATTTTAACAGTTTTAGAAACTTTAGAGTGTTTTCTATCCATATCTACCAATGCATATCCTAGCTTCTGGGCCTGAGTAGCAGTCAGTTTACTTTGCGCATGCTTTTCATCCGGAAGTCAAAATATCGCCCCCTATCCCTAGTAGCTACTACTGTGTCTTGTTGTTGTTGATGAAGTAGTAGGCGACTGTTTCTCCTTTATATCTGGGGTCGTATGTGATGAAACTATTCCTACAATGTCTGGAACGCTACAAAACACCAGAAATAGTTGGTGTCTTTCGGTTGGCTGTGTGAGCACGAATGTGATTTCAGCATTTCTACCGTGTTGCATGATGGGAAAAATAGTCAGACAGCGATATAATATAATAAAACAAAGTGCATCGCTTTTCCACCGCTTTGTCCGCAACTGTATTAGTAAACGTTATTAGACCCTGGTCGATATGATGTGGTATTGTCAGTAGTACAAGTGGTAACCGTTAGACAAACACCTTTGTCCTGGAATGAGTGCCCCTCTACCAACGTGTACAACTCATACTTACCTGGCAAGGGAGACACCGTGATCAAGAAGGCGGTTCACCCAGGGCGAGGCTCAGCCATTGCACTCCGGCTGTGCTGACCCCTGTGAATTTCCCGAATGTAGAAATCTCGATTGCATAATTTCTGGTAGTGGGGGACTGCGTTCGCGCTCTCCCCTGATCTTGATGTTAAAAATAATGTATGAGCTGGTATTCTGAGTTATAACTCTTTGAGTTCTGTTGACAAAGAGATGTATCATCATTTACATTTTCTTCCTTATCAGATGAATGGTTATAGAATGTAGGATATATTTAAAAGCCAACTAAGGCCTCAGAGATACATTTTGTCTTCTGATAACCACAATGTGTGTGATCTGTTATTGTAGCACTCTGGTGATTATTTATGCCTGTCATGTCCTGATTATGTCAAGGAAAAGGCCGACTTGTGAATGGATCATTTTGCGCCCTCAGATCTAATCTGGATTGAGGTGTTTTATTCGCTAGATAATTAAGTCATTTATAGGACCGTTTGTAATTTAAGACCACAATAAACAGGCTGCCTCACATACGGTCGTGATTGGGAGTCCCATATCATCTGAAATGGAATCGGTCTATATCACCAAGGCTCATCAACTTTGTATATTGTATCCATTACCATTCCACAGATATTTCCCTGGTCAGCTATTACCATGACAACAGACATTTCCCTGGTCAACCGTTACCACGACAACAGCCATTTCCCTGGTCAACCATTACCATGACAACAGACATTTCCCTGGTCAACCATTACCATTCCACAGACATTTCCCTGGTCAACCATTACCATGACAACAGACATTTCCCTGGTCAACCATTACCATGACAACAGACATTTCCCTGGTCAACCATTACAATGCCACAGACATTTCCCTGGTCAACTATTCCACAGACATTTTCCTGGTCCACTTATTTCCTGATGAAGTCAGTCAAAACAGAGAAATTCTTGCCAGTATATTCCTCTATCTGTTCATAAATTACTTTTTCCAGCATCTTAGACCGCTCACTCAAAATTGATACAGGTCCGTTTTGCTGCCCTTCTTGTGGATAGGGGTCACTCTAGCATTGGCCATATACCACAAACCCCCAGAAGGGCATTATTGATATTAGAAACTGGTTACCAACTAAATTAGAACAGTAAAAATATTTGTTTTTGTCAATCTGCATTCAGGGCTCAAACCACCCAGTTTATAATTTATAATAGATCACCTGTCTGAAAAGTACTACATACTATGAGTTGCAGTAGCCTATTCAATTGGCCCAGCGTTGTCCAGGTTTGGCCGGTGTAGGCCTTCATTGTAAATAAGAATTTGTTTCTTTGGGATAGGTGGGACAGTAGCGTCCCACCTGGCCAACATCCGGTGAAATTGCAGAGCGCGAAATTCAAATTAAATTACTATAAATATTAAACTTTCATGAAATCACAAGTGCAACACATCAAAATAAAGCTTAACTTGTTGTTAATCCAGCCGCCGTGTCAGATTTCAAAAAGGCTTTACGGTGAAAGCAAACCATGCGATTATCTGAGGACAGCGCCCAGCACACAAATGCATAACAAATCATTTTCAACCAGGGAGTTGCGACACGAAAGTCAGAAATAGCGATATAATATATGCCTTACCATTGAAGATCTTCTGTTGGCACTCCAAAAGGTCCCAGTTACATTACAAATGGTCCTTTTGTCCGATAAAGTCCTTCTTTATATCCATAAAAACTAAGTTTAGCTGGCGCGCTTCATCAATAATCCACTCGGTTTCCTTCCTTCAAAATGCATACAAAATTAATCCCAAACGTTACCAATAAACTTATCCAAACAAGTCAATCAACGTTTATAATCAATCCTTAGGTATCCTAATACGCAAATAAACAATACAATTTAAGACTGAGAATCATTATTGTCTTTACCGGTGAAAAATACCAAAGAACACTCTCAGTCACGCACTTGGAAACACTACAGCCAAAATGGGAGCCACCTAGTAAAACTGCAATTTCTGGCTCATTTAAAAAAAAAAACAGCCTGCAACTCTTTCTAACGAGTGTTGACATCTAGTGGAGGCCCTAGGAACTGCAATCGGGCATGATTTCGCCCTTTTATAAAAGTGCCAGCCATTGAAATCAGTGGTAGGAGGATTTCTTTTGGGGGGGAGGGGGATGGTTTGTCCTCGGGGTTTCGCCTGCCATTTCAGTTCTGTTTTACTCACAGACGTTATTTTAACAGTTTTAGAAACTTTAGAGTGTTTTCTATCCATATCTACCAATGCATATCCTAGCTTCTGGGCCTGAGTAGCAGGCAGTTTACTTTGCGCATGCTTTTCATCCGGAAGTCAAAATATCACCCCCTATCCCTAGTAGCTACTACTGTGTCTTGTTGTTGTTGATGAAGTAGTAGGCGACTGTTTCTCCTTTATATCTGGGGTCGTATGTGATGAAACTATTCCTACAATGTCTGGAACGCTACAAAACGCTACAAAACACCAGAAATAGTTGGTGTCTTTCGGTTGGCTGTGTGAGCACGAATGTGATTTCAGCATTTCTACCGTGTTGCATGATGGGAAAAATAGTCAGACAGCGATATAATATAATAAAACAAAGTGCATCGCTTTTCCACCGCTTTGTCCGCAACTGTATTAGTAAACGTTATTAGACCCTGGTCGATATGATGTGGTATTGTCAGTAGTACAAGTGGTAACCGTTAGACAAACACCTTTGTCCTGGAATGAGTGCCCCTCTACCAACGTGTACAACTCATACTTACCTGGCAAGGGAGACACCGTGATCAAGAAGGTGGTTCACCCAGGGCGAGGCTCAGCCATTGCACTCCGGCTGTGCTGACCCCTGCGAATTTCCCAAATGTGGAAATCTCGATTGCATAATTTCTGGTAGTGGGGACTGCGTTCGCGCTCTCCCCTGATCTTGATGTTAAAAATAATGTATAAGCTGGTATTCTGAGGTATAACTCTTTGAGTTCTGTTGACAAAGAGATTTATCATCATTTACATTTTCTTCCTTATCAGATGAATGGTTGTAGAATGTAGGATATATTTAAAAGCCAACTAAGGCCTCAGAGATACATTTTGTCTTCTGATAACCACAATGTGTGTGATCTGTTATTGTAGCACTGGTGATTATTTATGCCTGTCATGTCCTGATTATGTCAAGGAAAAGGTCCTACTTGTGAATGGATCATTTTGCGCCCTCAGATCTAATCTGGATTGAGGTGTTTTATTCGCTAGATAATTAAGTCATTTATAGGACCGTTTGTAATTTAAGACCACAATAAACAGGCTGCCTCACATACGGTCGTGATTGGGAGTCCCATATCATCTGAAATGGAATCGGTCTATATCACCAAGGCTCATCAACTTTGTATATTGTATCCATTACCATTCCACAGATATTTCCCTGGTCAGCTATTACCATGACATCAGACATTTCCCTGGTCAACCGTTACCACGACAACAGCCATTTCCCTGGTCAACCATTACCATGACAACAGACATTTCCCTGGTCAACCATTACCATGACAACAGACATTTCCCTGGTCAACCATTACCATTCCACAGACATTTCCCTGGTCAACCATTACAATGCCACAGACATTTCCCTGGTCAACTATTCCACAGACATTTTCCTGGTCCACTTATTTCCTGATGAAATCAGTCAAAACAGAGAAATTCTTGCCAGTATATTCCTCTATCTCTTCATAAATTACTTTTTCCAGCATCTTAGACCGCTCACTCAAAATTGATACAGGTCTGTTTTGCTGCCCTTCTTGTGGATAGGGGTCACTCTAGCACTGGCCATATACCACAAACCCCCAGAAGGGCATTATTGATATTAGAAACTGGTTACCAACTAAATTAGAACAGTAAAAATATTTGTTTTTGTCAATCTGCATTCAGGGCTCAAACCACCCAGTTTATAATTTATAATAGATCACCTGTCTGAAAAGTACTACATACTATGAGTTGCAGTAGCCTATTCAATTGGCCCAGCGTTGTCCAGGTTTGGCCGGTGTAGGCCTTCATTGTAAATAAGAATTTGTTTCTTTGGGATAGGTGGGACAGTAGCGTCCCACCTGGCCAACATCCGGTGAAATTGCAGAGCGCGAAATTCAAATTAAATTACTATAAATATTAAACTTTCATGAAATCATAAGTGCAACACATCAAAATAAAGCTTAACTTGTTGTTAATCCAGCCGCCATGTCAGATTTCAAAAAGGCTTTACGGTGAAAGCAAACCATGCGATTATCTGAGGACAGCGCCCAGCACACAAATGCATAACAAATCATTTTCAACCAGGGAGTTGCGACACGAAAGTCAGAAATAGCAATATAATATATGCCTTACCTTTGAAGATCTTCTGTTGGCACTCCAAAAGGTCCCAGTTACATTACAAATGGTCCTTTTGTTCGATAAAGTCCTTCTTTATATCCATAAAAACTCAGTTTAGCTGGCGCGCTTCATCAATAATCCACTCGGTTTCCTTCCTTCAAAATGCATACAAAATTAATCCCAAACGTTACCAATAAACTTATCCAAACAAGTCAATCAACGTTTATAATCAATCCTTAGGTATCCTAATACGCAAATAAACAATACAATTTAAGACTGAGAATCATTATTGTCTTTACCGGTGAAAAATACCAAAGAACACTCTCAGTCACGCACTTGGAAACACTACAGCCAAAATGGGAGCCACCTAGTAAAACTGCAATTTCTGGCTCATTTTTAAAAAAAAACAGCCTGCAACTCTTTCTAACGAGTGTTGACATCTAGTGGAGGCCCTAGGAACTGCAATCGGGCATGATTTCGCCCTTTTATAAAAGTGCCAGCCATTGAAATCAGTGTTAGGAGGATTTCTTTTGGGGGGGAGGGCGATGGTTTGTCCTCGGGGTTTCGCCTGCCATTTCAGTTCTGTTTTACTCACAGACGTTATTTTAACAGTTTTAGAAACTTTAGAGTGTTTTCTATCCATATCTACCAATGCATATCCTAGCTTCTGGGCCTGAGTAGCAGGCAGTTTACTTTGCGCATGCTTTTCATCCGGAAGTCAAAATATCGCCCCCTATCCCTAGTAGCTACTACTGTGTCTTGTTGTTGTTGATGAAGTAGTAGGCGACTGTTTCTCCTTTATATCTGGGGTCGTATGTGATGAAACTATTCCTACAATGTCTGGAACGCTACAAAACGCTACAAAACACCAGAAATAGTTGGTGTCTTTCGGTTGGCTGTGTGAGCACGAATGTGATTTCAGCATTTCTACCGTGTTGCATGATGGGAAAAATAGTCAGACAGCGATATAATATAATAAAACAAAGTGCATCGCTTTTCCACCGCTTTGTCCGCAACTGTATTAGTAAACGTTATTAGACCCTGGTCGATATGATGTGGTATTGTCAGTAGTACAAGTGGTAACCGTTAGACAAACACCTTTGTCCTGGAATGAGTGCCCCTCTACCAACGTGTACAACTCATACTTACCTGGCAAGGGAGACACCGTGATCAAGAAGGTGGTTCACCCAGGGCGAGGCTCAGCCATTGCACTCCGGCTGTGCTGACCCCTGCGAATTTCCCAAATGTGGAAATCTCGATTGCATAATTTCTGGTAGTGGGGACTGCGTTCGCGCTCTCCCCTGATCTTGATGTTAAAAATAATGTATAAGCTGGTATTCTGAGGTATAACTCTTTGAGTTCTGTTGACAAAGAGATTTATCATCATTTACATTTTCTTCCTTATCAGATGAATGGTTGTAGAATGTAGGATATATTTAAAAGCCAACTAAGGCCTCAGAGATACATTTTGTCTTCTGATAACCACAATGTGTGTGATCTGTTATTGTAGCACTGGTGATTATTTATGCCTGTCATGTCCTGATTATGTCAAGGAAAAGGTCCTACTTGTGAATGGATCATTTTGCGCCCTCAGATCTAATCTGGATTGAGGTGTTTTATTCGCTAGATAATTAAGTCATTTATAGGACCGTTTGTAATTTAAGACCACAATAAACAGGCTGCCTCACATACGGTCGTGATTGGGAGTCCCATATCATCTGAAATGGAATCGGTCTATATCACCAAGGCTCATCAACTTTGTATATTGTATCCATTACCATTCCACAGATATTTCCCTGGTCAGCTATTACCATGACATCAGACATTTCCCTGGTCAACCGTTACCACGACAACAGCCATTTCCCTGGTCAACCATTACCATGACAACAGACATTTCCCTGGTCAACCATTACCATGACAACAGACATTTCCCTGGTCAACCATTACCATTCCACAGACATTTCCCTGGTCAACCATTACAATGCCACAGACATTTCCCTGGTCAACTATTCCACAGACATTTTCCTGGTCCACTTATTTCCTGATGAAATCAGTCAAAACAGAGAAATTCTTGCCAGTATATTCCTCTATCTCTTCATAAATTACTTTTTCCAGCATCTTAGACCGCTCACTCAAAATTGATACAGGTCTGTTTTGCTGCCCTTCTTGTGGATAGGGGTCACTCTAGCACTGGCCATATACCACAAACCCCCAGAAGGGCATTATTGATATTAGAAACTGGTTACCAACTAAATTAGAACAGTAAAAATATTTGTTTTTGTCAATCTGCATTCAGGGCTCAAACCACCCAGTTTATAATTTATAATAGATCACCTGTCTGAAAAGTACTACATACTATGAGTTGCAGTAGCCTATTCAATTGGCCCAGCGTTGTCCAGGTTTGGCCGGTGTAGGCCTTCATTGTAAATAAGAATTTGTTTCTTTGGGATAGGTGGGACAGTAGCGTCCCACCTGGCCAACATCCGGTGAAATTGCAGAGCGCGAAATTCAAATTAAATTACTATAAATATTAAACTTTCATGAAATCATAAGTGCAACACATCAAAATAAAGCTTAACTTGTTGTTAATCCAGCCGCCATGTCAGATTTCAAAAAGGCTTTACGGTGAAAGCAAACCATGCGATTATCTGAGGACAGCGCCCAGCACACAAATGCATAACAAATCATTTTCAACCAGGGAGTTGCGACACGAAAGTCAGAAATAGCAATATAATATATGCCTTACCTTTGAAGATCTTCTGTTGGCACTCCAAAAGGTCCCAGTTACATTACAAATGGTCCTTTTGTTCGATAAAGTCCTTCTTTATATCCATAAAAACTCAGTTTAGCTGGCGCGCTTCATCAATAATCCACTCGGTTTCCTTCCTTCAAAATGCATACAAAATTAATCCCAAACGTTACCAATAAACTTATCCAAACAAGTCAATCAACGTTTATAATCAATCCTTAGGTATCCTAATACGCAAATAAACAATACAATTTAAGACTGAGAATCATTATTGTCTTTACCGGTGAAAAATACCAAAGAACACTCTCAGTCACGCATTTGGAAACACTACAGCCAAAATGGGAGCCACCTAGTAAAAGTGCAATTTCTGGCTCATTTTTAAAAAAAACAGCCTGCAACTCTTTCTAACGAGTGTTGACATCTAGTGGAGGCCCTAGGAACTGCAATCGGGCATGATTTCGCCCTTTTATAAAAGTGCCAGCCATTGAAATCAGTGTTAGGAGGATTTCTTTTGGGGGGGAGGGCGATGGTTTGTCCTCGGGGTTTCGCCTGCCATTTCAGTTCTGTTTTACTCACAGACGTTATTTTAACAGTTTTAGAAACTTTAGAGTGTTTTCTATCCATATCTACCAATGCATATCCTAGCTTCTGGGCCTGAGTAGCAGGCAGTTTACTTTGCGCATGCTTTTCATCCGGAAGTCAAAATATCGCCCCCTATCCCTAGTAGCTACTACTGTGTCTTGTTGTTGTTGATGAAGTAGTAGGCGACTGTTTCTCCTTTATATCTGGGGTCGTATGTGATGAAACTATTCCTACAATGTCTGGAACGCTACAAAACGCTACAAAACACCAGAAATAGTTGGTGTCTTTCGGTTGGCTGTGTGAGCACGAATGTGATTTCAGCATTTCTACCGTGTTGCATGATGGGAAAAATAGTCAGACAGCGATATAATATAATAAAACAAAGTGCATCGCTTTTCCACCGCTTTGTCCGCAACTGTATTAGTAAACGTTATTAGACCCTGGTCGATATGATGTGGTATTGTCAGTAGTACAAGTGGTAACCGTTAGACAAACACCTTTGTCCTGGAATGAGTGCCCCTCTACCAACGTGTACAACTCATACTTACCTGGCAAGGGAGACACCGTGATCAAGAAGGTGGTTCACCCAGGGCGAGGCTCAGCCATTGCACTCCGGCTGTGCTGACCCCTGCGAATTTCCCAAATGTGGAAATCTCGATTGCATAATTTCTGGTAGTGGGGACTGCGTTCGCGCTCTCCCCTGATCTTGATGTTAAAAATAATGTATAAGCTGGTATTCTGAGGTATAACTCTTTGAGTTCAGTTGACAAAGAGATTTATCATCATTTACATTTTCTTCCTTATCAGATGAATGGTTGTAGAATGTAGGATATATTTAAAAGCCAACTAAGGCCTCAGAGATACATTTTGTCTTCTGATAACCACAATGTGTGTGATCTGTTATTGTAGCACTGGTGATTATTTATGCCTGTCATGTCCTGATTATGTCAAGGAAAAGGTCCTACTTGTGAATGGATCATTTTGCGCCCTCAGATCTAATCTGGATTGAGGTGTTTTATTCGCTAGATAATTAAGTCATTTATAGGACCGTTTGTAATTTACGACCACAATAAACAGGCTGCCTCACATACGGTCGTGATTGGGAGTCCCATATCATCTGAAATGGAATCGGTCTATATCACCAAGGCTCATCAACTTTGTATATTGTATCCATTACCATTCCACAGATATTTCCCTGGTCAGCTATTACCATGACATCAGACATTTCCCTGGTCAACCGTTACCACGACAACAGCCATTTCCCTGGTCAACCATTACCATGACAACAGACATTTCCCTGGTCAACCATTACCATGACAACAGACATTTCCCTGGTCAACCATTACCATTCCACAGACATTTCCCTGGTCAACCATTACAATGCCACAGACATTTCCCTGGTCAACTATTCCACAGACATTTTCCTGGTCCACTTATTTCCTGATGAAGTCAGTCAAAACAGAGAAATTCTTGCCAGTATATTCCTCTATCTGTTCATAAATTACTTTTTCCAGCATCTTAGACCGCTCACTCAAAATTGATACAGGTCTGTTTTGCTGCCCTTCTTGTGGATAGGGGTCACTCTAGCATTGGCCATATACCACAAACCCCCAGAAGGGCATTATTGATATTAGAAACTGGTTACCAACTAAATTAGAACAGTAAAAATATTTGTTTTTGTCAATCTGCATTCAGGGCTCAAACCACCCAGTTTATAATTTATAATAGATCACCTGTCTGAAAAGTACTACATACTATGAGTTGCAGTAGCCTATTCAATTGGCCCAGCGTTGTCCAGGTTTGGCCGGTGTAGGCCTTCATTGTAAATAAGAATTTGTTTCTTTGGGATAGGTGGGACAGTAGCGTCCCACCTGGCCAACATCCGGTGAAATTGCAGAGCGCGAAATTCAAATTAAATTACTATAAATATTAAACTTTCATGAAATCACAAGTGCAACACATCAAAATAAAGCTTAACTTGTTGTTAATCCAGCCGCCGTGTCAGATTTCAAAAAGGCTTTACGGTGAAAGCAAACCATGCGATTATCTGAGGACAGCGCCCAGCACACAAATGCATAACAAATCATTTTCAACCAGGGAGTTGCGACACGAAAGTCAGAAATAGCGATATAATATATGCCTTACCTTTGAAGATCTTCTGTTGGCACTCCAAAAGGTCCCAGTTACATTACAAATGGTCCTTTTGTTCGATAAAGTCCTTCTTTATATCCATAAAAACTCAGTTTAGCTGGCGCGCTTCATCAATAATCCACTCGGTTTCCTTCCTTCAAAATGCATACAAAATTAATCCCAAACGTTACCAATAAACTTATCCAAACAAGTCAATCAACGTTTATAATCAATCCTTAGGTATCCTAATACGCAAAAAAACAATACAATTCAAGACTGAGAATCATTATTGTCTTTACCGGTGAAAAATACCAAAGAACACTCTCAGTCACGCACTTGGAAACACTACAGCCAAAATGGGAGCCACCTAGTAAAACTGCAATTTCTGGCTCATTTAAAAAAAAAAACAGCCTGCAACTCTTTCTAACGAGTGTTGACATCTAGTGGAGGCCCTAGGAACTGCAATCGGGCATGATTTCACCCTTTTATAAAAGTGCCAACTTTTGAAATCAGTGGTAGGAGGATTTCTTTTGGGGGGGAGGGGGATGGTTTGTCCTCGGGGTTTCGCCTGCCATTTCAGTTCTGTTTTACTCACAGACGTTATTTTAACAGTTTTAGAAACTTTAGAGTGTTTTCTATCCATATCTACCAATGCATATCCTAGCTTCTGGGCCTGAGTAGCAGGCAGTTTACTTTGCGCATGCTTTTCATCCGGAAGTCAAAATATCGCCCCCTATCCCTAGTAGCTACTACTGTGTCTTGTTGTTGTTGATGAAGTAGTAGGCGACTGTTTCTCCTTTATATCTGGGGTCGTATGTGATGAAACTATTCCTACAATGTCTGGAACGCTACAAAACGCTACAAAACACCAGAAATAGTTGGTGTCTTTCGGTTGGCTGTGTGAGCACGAATGTGATTTCAGCATTTCTACCGTGTTGCATGATGGGAAAAATAGTCAGACAGCAATATAATATAATAAAACAAAGTGCATCGCTTTTCCACCGCTTTGTCCGCAACTGTATTAGTAAACGTTATTAGACCCTGGTCGATATGATGTGGTATTGTCAGTAGTACAAGTGGTAACCGTTAGACAAACACCTTTGTCCTGGAATGAGTGCCCCTCTACCAACGTGTACAACTCATACTTACCTGGCAAGGGAGACACCGTGATCAAGAAGGTGGTTCACCCAGGGCGAGGCTTAGCCATTGCACTCCGGCTCTGCTGACCCCTGCGAATTTCCAAATTGTGGAAATCTCGATTGCATAATTTCTGGTAGTGGGGGACTGCGTTCGCGCTCTCCCCTGATTTTGATGTTAAAAATAATGTATAAGCTGGTATTCTGAGTTATAACTCTTTGAGTTGTGTTGACAAAGAGATTTATCATCATTTACATTTTCTTCCTTATCAGATGAATGGTTATAGAATGTAGGATATATTTAAAAGCCAACTAAGGCCTCAGAGATACATTTTGTCTTCTGATAACCACAATGTGTGTGATCTGTTATTGTAGCACTGGTGATTATTTATGCCTGTCATGTCCTGATTATGTCAAGGAAAAGGCCGACTTGTGAATGGATCATTTTGCGCCCTCAGATCTAATCTGGATTGAGGTGTTTTATTCGCTAGATAATTAAGTCATTTATAGGACCGTTTGTAATTTAAGACCACAATAAACAGGCTGCCTCACATACGGTCGTGATTGGGAGTCCCATATCATCTGAAATGGAATCGGTCTATATCACCAAGGCTCATCAACTTTGTATATTGTATCCATTACCATTCCACAGATATTTCCCTGGTCAGCTATTACCATGACAACAGACATTTCCCTGGTCAACCGTTACCACGACAACAGCCATTTCCCTGGTCAACCATTACCATGACAACAGACATTTCCCTGGTCAACCATTACCATTCCACAGACATTTCCCTGGTCAACCATTACCATGCCACAGACATTTCCCTGGTCAACTATTACCATGACAACAGACATTTCCCTGGTTAACTGTTACCATGACAACAGACATTTCCCTGCTCAATCATTCCCATTCCACAGACATTTCCCTGGTCATCCATTACCATGACAACAGACATTTCCCTGGTCAACCATTACAATGCCACAGACATTTCCCTGGTCAGCCATTACCATGACAACAGACATTTCCCTGGTCAAGCATTACCATTCCACATACATTTCCCTGGTCAACCGTTACCATGACAACAGACATTTCCCTGGTCAACCATTACCATGACAACAGACATTTCCCTGGTCAACCATTACCATTCCACAGACATTTCCCTGGTCAACCATTACAATGCCACAGACATTTCCCTGGTCAACTATTCCACAGACATTTTCCTGGTCCACTTATTTCCTGATGAAGTCAGTCAAAACAGAGAAATTCTTGCCAGTATATTCCTCTATCTGTTCATAAATTACTTTTTCCAGCATCTTAGACCGCTCACTCAAAATTGATACAGGTCTGTTTTGCTGCCCTTCTTCTGGATAGGGGTCACTCTAGCATTGGCCATATACCACAAACCCCCAGAAGGGCATTATTGATATTAGAAACTGGTTACCAACTAAATTAGAACAGTAAAAATATTCGTTTTTGTCAATCTGCATTCAGGGCTCAAACCACCCAGTTTATAATTTATAATAGATCACCTGTCTGAAAAGTATGAGTTGCAGTAGCCTATTCAATTGGCCCAGCGTTGTCCAGGTTTGGCCGGTGTAGGCCTTCATTGTAAATAAGAATTTGTTTCTTTGGGATAGGTGGGACAGTAGCGTCCCACCTGGCCAACATCCGATGAAATTGCAGAGCGCGAAATTCAAATTAAATTACTATAAATATTAAACTTTCATGAAATCACAAGTGCAACACATCAAAGTAAAGCTTAACTTGTTGTTAATCCAGCCGCTGTGTCAGATTTCAAAAAGGCTTTACGGTGAAAGCAAACCATGCGATTATCTGAGGACAGCGCCCAGCACACAAATGCATAACAAATCATTTTCAACCAGGGAGTTGCGACACGAAAGTCAGAAATAGCGATATAATATATGCCTTACCTTTGAAGATCTTCTGTTGGCACTCCAAAAGGTCCCAGTTACATTACAAATGGTCCTTTTGTTCGATAAAGTCCTTCTTTATATCCATAAAAACTCAGTTTAGCTGGCGCGCTTCATCAATAATCCACTCGGTTTCCTTCCTTCAAAATGCATACAAAATGAATCCCAAACATTACCAATAAACTTATCCAAACAAGTCAATCAACGTTTATAATCAATCCTTAGGTATCCTAATACGCAAATAAACAATACAATTTAAGACTGAGAATCATTATTGTCTTTACCGTTGAAAAATACCAAAGAACACTCTCAGTCACGCACTTGGAAACACTACAGCCAAAATGGGAGCCACCTAGTAAAACTGCAATTTCTGGCTCATTTAAAAAAAAAAACAGCCTGCAACTCTTTCTAACGAGTGTTGACATCTAGTGGAGGCCCTAGGAACTGCAATCGGGCATGATTTCACCCTTTTATAAAAGTGCCAACTTTTGAAATCAGTGGTAGGAGGATTTCTTTTGGGGGGGAGGGGGATGGTTTGTCCTCGGGGTTTCGCCTGCCATTTCAGTTCTGTTTTACTCACAGACGTTATTTTAACAGTTTTAGAAACTTTAGAGTGTTTTCTATCCATATCTACCAATGCATATCCTAGCTTCTGGGCCTGAGTAGCAGGCAGTTTACTTTGCGCATGCTTTTCATCCGGAAGTCAAAATATCGCCCCCTATCCCTAGTAGCTACTACTGTGTCTTGTTGTTGTTGATGAAGTAGTAGGCGACTGTTTCTCCTTTATATCTGGGGTCGTATGTGATGAAACTATTCCTACAATGTCTGGAACGCTACAAAACGCTACAAAACACCAGAAATAGTTGGTGTCTTTCGGTTGGCTGTGTGAGCACGAATGTGATTTCAGCATTTCTACCGTGTTGCATGATGGGAAAAATAGTCAGACAGCAATATAATATAATAAAACAAAGTGCATCGCTTTTCCACCGCTTTGTCCGCAACTGTATTAGTAAACGTTATTAGACCCTGGTCGATATGATGTGGTATTGTCAGTAGTACAAGTGGTAACCGTTAGACAAACACCTTTGTCCTGGAATGAGTGCCCCTCTACCAACGTGTACAACTCATACTTACCTGGCAAGGGAGACACCGTGATCAAGAAGGTGGTTCACCCAGGGCGAGGCTTAGCCATTGCACTCCGGCTCTGCTGACCCCTGCGAATTTCCAAATTGTGGAAATCTCGATTGCATAATTTCTGGTAGTGGGGGACTGCGTTCGCGCTCTCCCCTGATTTTGATGTTAAAAATAATGTATAAGCTGGTATTCTGAGTTATAACTCTTTGAGTTGTGTTGACAAAGAGATTTATCATCATTTACATTTTCTTCCTTATCAGATGAATGGTTATAGAATGTAGGATATATTTAAAAGCCAACTAAGGCCTCAGAGATACATTTTGTCTTCTGATAACCACAATGTGTGTGATCTGTTATTGTAGCACTGGTGATTATTTATGCCTGTCATGTCCTGATTATGTCAAGGAAAAGGCCGACTTGTGAATGGATCATTTTGCGCCCTCAGATCTAATCTGGATTGAGGTGTTTTATTCGCTAGATAATTAAGTCATTTATAGGACCGTTTGTAATTTAAGACCACAATAAACAGGCTGCCTCACATACGGTCGTGATTGGGAGTCCCATATCATCTGAAATGGAATCGGTCTATATCACCAAGGCTCATCAACTTTGTATATTGTATCCATTACCATTCCACAGATATTTCCCTGGTCAGCTATTACCATGACAACAGACATTTCCCTGGTCAACCGTTACCACGACAACAGCCATTTCCCTGGTCAACCATTACCATGACAACAGACATTTCCCTGGTCAACCATTACCATTCCACAGACATTTCCCTGGTCAACCATTACCATGCCACAGACATTTCCCTGGTCAACTATTACCATGACAACAGACATTTCCCTGGTTAACTGTTACCATGACAACAGACATTTCCCTGCTCAATCATTCCCATTCCACAGACATTTCCCTGGTCATCCATTACCATGACAACAGACATTTCCCTGGTCAACCATTACAATGCCACAGACATTTCCCTGGTCAGCCATTACCATGACAACAGACATTTCCCTGGTCAAGCATTACCATTCCACATACATTTCCCTGGTCAACCGTTACCATGACAACAGACATTTCCCTGGTCAACCATTACCATGACAACAGACATTTCCCTGGTCAACCATTACCATTCCACAGACATTTCCCTGGTCAACCATTACAATGCCACAGACATTTCCCTGGTCAACTATTCCACAGACATTTTCCTGGTCCACTTATTTCCTGATGAAGTCAGTCAAAACAGAGAAATTCTTGCCAGTATATTCCTCTATCTGTTCATAAATTACTTTTTCCAGCATCTTAGACCGCTCACTCAAAATTGATACAGGTCTGTTTTGCTGCCCTTCTTCTGGATAGGGGTCACTCTAGCATTGGCCATATACCACAAACCCCCAGAAGGGCATTATTGATATTAGAAACTGGTTACCAACTAAATTAGAACAGTAAAAATATTCGTTTTTGTCAATCTGCATTCAGGGCTCAAACCACCCAGTTTATAATTTATAATAGATCACCTGTCTGAAAAGTATGAGTTGCAGTAGCCTATTCAATTGGCCCAGCGTTGTCCAGGTTTGGCCGGTGTAGGCCTTCATTGTAAATAAGAATTTGTTTCTTTGGGATAGGTGGGACAGTAGCGTCCCACCTGGCCAACATCCGATGAAATTGCAGAGCGCGAAATTCAAATTAAATTACTATAAATATTAAACTTTCATGAAATCACAAGTGCAACACATCAAAGTAAAGCTTAACTTGTTGTTAATCCAGCCGCTGTGTCAGATTTCAAAAAGGCTTTACGGTGAAAGCAAACCATGCGATTATCTGAGGACAGCGCCCAGCACACAAATGCATAACAAATCATTTTCAACCAGGGAGTTGCGACACGAAAGTCAGAAATAGCGATATAATATATGCCTTACCTTTGAAGATCTTCTGTTGGCACTCCAAAAGGTCCCAGTTACATTACAAATGGTCCTTTTGTTCGATAAAGTCCTTCTTTATATCCATAAAAACTCAGTTTAGCTGGCGCGCTTCATCAATAATCCACTCGGTTTCCTTCCTTCAAAATGCATACAAAATGAATCCCAAACATTACCAATAAACTTATCCAAACAAGTCAATCAACGTTTATAATCAATCCTTAGGTATCCTAATACGCAAATAAACAATACAATTTAAGACTGAGAATCATTATTGTCTTTACCGTTGAAAAATACCAAAGAACACTCTCAGTCACGCACTTGGAAACACTACAGCCAAAATGGGAGCCACCTAGTAAAACTGCAATTTCTGGCTCATTTTAAAAAAAAAACAGCCTGCAACTCTTTCTAACGAGTGTTGATATCTAGTGGAAGCCCTAGGAACTGCAATCGGGCACGATTTCGCCCTTTTATAAAAGTGCCAGCCATTGAAATCAGTGGTAGGAGGATTTCTTTTGGGGGGGGAGGGGGATGGTTTGTCCTCGGGGTTTCGCCTGCCATTTCAGTTCTGTTTTACTCACAGACGTTATTTTAACAGTTTTAGAAACTTTAGAGTGTTTTCTATCCATATCTACCAATGCATATCCTAGCTTCAGGGCCTGAGTAGCAGGCAGTTTACTTTGCGCATGCTTTTCATCCGGAAGTCAAAATATCGCCCCCTATCCCTAGTAGCTACTACTGTGTCTTGTTGTTGATGAAGTAGTAGGCGACTGTTTCTCCTTTATATCTGGGGTCGTATGTGATGAAACTATTCCTACAATGTCTGGAACGCTACAAAACACCAGAAATAGTTGGTGTCTTTCGGTTGGCTGTGTGAGCACGAATGTGATTTCAGCATTTCTACCGTGTTACATGATGGGAAAAATAGTCAGACAGCGATATAATATAATAAAACAAAGTGCATCGCTTTTCCACCGCTTTGTCCGCAACTGTATTAGTAAACGTTATTAGACCCTGGTCGATATGATGTGGTATTGTCAGTAGTACAAGTGGTAACCGTTAGACAAACACCTTTGTCCTGGAATCAGTGCCCCTCTACCAATGTGTACAACTCATACTTACCTGGCAAGGGAGACACCGTGATCAAGAAGGCAGTTCACCCAGGGCGAGGCTCAGCCATTGCACTCCGGCTGTGCTGACCCCTGTGAATTTCCCAAATGTGGAAATCTCGATTGCATAATTTCTGGTAGTGGGGACTGCGTTCGCGCTCTCCCCTGATCTTGATGTTAAAAATAATGTATAAGCTGGTATTCTGAGTTATAACTCTTTGAGTTCTGTTGACAAAGAGATTCATCATCATTTACATTTTCTTCCTTATCAGATGAATGGTTATAGAATGTAGGATATATTTAAAAGCCAACTAAGGCCTCAGAGATACATTTTGTCTTCTGATAACCACAATGTGTGTGATCTGTTATTGTAGCACTGGTGATTATTTATGCCTGTCATGTCCTGATTATGTCAAGGAAAAGGCCTACTTGTGAATGGATCATTTTGCGCCCTCAGATCTAATCTGGATTGAGGTGTTTTATTCGCTAGATAATTAAGTCATTTATAGGACCGTTTGTAATTTAAGACCACAATAAACAGGCTGCCTCACATACGGTCGTGATTGGGAGTCCCATATCATCTGAAATGGAATCGGTCTATATCACCAAGGCTCATCAACTTTGTATATTGTATCCATTACCATTCCACAGATATTTCCCTGGTCAGCTATTACCATGACAACAGACATTTCCCTGGTCAACCATTACCATGACAACAGACATTTCCCTGGTCAACCATTACCATGACAACAGACATTTCCCTGGTCAACCATTACCATTCCACAGACATTTCCCTGGTCAACCATTACAATGCCACAGGCATTTCCCTGCTCAACTATTCCACAGACATTTTCCTGGTCCACTTATTTCCTGATGAAGTCAGTCAAAACAGAGAAATTCTTGCCAGTATATTCCTCTATCTGTTCATAAATTACTTTTTCCAGCATCTTAGACCGCTCACTCAAAATTGATACAGGTCTGTTTTGCTGCCCTTCTTGTGGATAGGGGTCACTCTAGCGTTGGCCATATACCACAAACCCCCAGAAGGGCATTATTGATATTAGAAACTGGTTACCAACTAAATTAGAACAGTAAAAATATTTGTTTTTGACAATCTGCATTCAGGGCTCAAACCACCCAGCTTATAATTTTTAATAGATCACCTGTCTCAAAAGTACTACATACTATGAGTTGCAGTAGCCTATTCAATTGGCCCAGCGTTGTCCAGGTTTGGCCGGTGTAGGCCTTCATTGTAAATAAGAATTTGTTTCTTTGGGATAGGTGGGACAGTAGCGTCCCACCTGGCCAACATCCGGTGAAATTGCAGAGCGCGAAATTCAAATTAAATTACTATAAATATTAAACATTCATGAAATCACAAGTGCAACACATCAAAATAAAGCTTAACTTGTTGTTAATCCAGCCGCCGTGTCAGATTTCAAAAAGGCTTTACGGTGAAAGCAAACCATGCGATTATCTGAGGACAGCGTCCAGCACACAAATGCATAACAAATCATTTTCAACCAGGGAGTTGCGACACGAAAGTCAGAAATAGCGATATAATATATGCCTTACCTTTGAAGATCTTCTGTTGGCACTCCAAAAGGTCCCAGTTACATTACAAATGGTCCTTTTGTTCGATAAAGTCCTTCTTTATATCCATAAAAACTCAGTTTAGCTGGCGCGCTTCATCAATAATCCACTCGGTTTCCTTCCTTCAAAATGCATACAAAATGAATCCCAAACGTTACCAATAAACTTATCCAAACAAGTCAATCAACGTTTATAATCAATCCTTAGGTATCCTAATACGCAAATAAACAATACAATTTAAGACTGAGAATCATTATTGTCTTTACCGGTGAAAAATACCAAAGAACACTCTCAGTCACGCACTTGGAAACACTACAGCCAAAATGGGAGCCACCTAGTAAAACTGCAATTTCTGGCTCATATAAAAAAAAAAATACAGCCTGCAACTCTTTCTAACGAGTGTTGACATCTAGTGGAAGCCCTAGGAACTGCAATCGGGCACGATTTCGCCCTTTTATAAAAGTGCCAGCCATTGAAATCAGTGGTAGGAGGATTTCTTTTGGGGGGGAGGGGGATGGTTTGTCCTCGGGGTTTCGCCTGCCATTTCAGTTCTGTTTTACTCACAGACGTTATTTTAACAGTTTTAGAAACTTTAGAGTGTTTTCTATCCATATCTACCAATGCGTATCCTAGCTTCTGGGCCTGAGTAGCAGGCAGTTTACTTTGCGCATGCTTTTCATCCGGAAGTTAAAATATCGCCCCCTATCCCTAGTAGCTACTACTGTGTCTTGTTGTTGTTGATGAAGTAGTAGGCGACTGTTTCTCCTTTATATCTGGGGTCGTATGTGATGAAACTATTCCTACAATGTCTGGAACGCTACAAAACGCTACAAAACACCAGAAATAGTTGGTGTCTTTCGGTTGGCTGTGTGAGCACGAATGTGATTTCAGCATTTCTACCGTGTTGCATGATGGGAAAAATAGTCAGACAGCAATATAATATAATAAAACAAAGTGCATCGCTTTTCCACCGCTTTGTCCGCAACTGTATTAGTAAACGTTATTAGACCCTGGTCGATATGATGTGGTATTGTCAGTAGTACAAGTGGTAACCGTTAGACAAACACCTTTGTCGTGGAATGAGTGCCCCTCTACCAACGTGTACAACTCATACTTACCTGGCAAGGAAGACACCGTGATCAAGAAGGCGGTTCACCCAGGGCGAGGCTTAGCCATTGCACTCCGGCTCTGCTGACCCCTGCGAAATTCCCAAATGTGGAAATCTCGATTGCATAATTTCTGGTAGTAGGGGACTGCGTTCGCGCTCACCCCTGATTTTGATGTTAAAAATCATGTATAAGCTGGTATTCTGAGTTATAACTCTTTGAGTTGTGTTGACAAAGAGATTTATCATCATTTACATTTTCTTCCTTCTCAGATGAATGGTTATAGAATGTAGGATATATTTAAAAGCCAACTAAGGCCTCAGAGATACATTTTGTCTTCTGATAACCACAATGTGTGTGATCTGTTATTGTAGCACTGGTGATTATTTATGCTTGTCATGTCCTGATTATGTCAAGGAAAAGGCCTACTTGTGAATGGATCATTTTGCGCCCTCAGATCTAATCTGGATTGAGGTGTTTTATTCGCTAGATAATTAAGTAATTTATAGGACCGTTTGTAATTTAAGACCACAATAAACAGGCTGCCTCACATACGGTCGTGATTGGGAGTCCCATATCATCTGAAATGGAATCGGTCTATATCACCAAGGCTCATCAACTTTGTATATTGTATCCATTACCATTCCACAGATATTTCCCTGGTCAGCTATTACCATGACAACAGACATTTCCCTGGTCAACCGTTACCACGACAACAGCCATTTCCCTGGTCAACCATTACCATGACAACAGACATTTCCCTGGTCAACCATTACCATTCCACAGACATTTCCCTGGTCAACCATAACAATGCCACAGACATTTCCCTGGTCAACTATTCCACAGACATTTTCCTGGTCCACTTATTTCCTGATGAAGTCAGTCAAAACAGAGAAATTCTTGCCAGTATATTCCTCTATCTGTTCATAAATTACTTTTTCCAGCATCTTAGACCGCTCACTCAAAATTGATACAGGTCTGTTTTGCTGCCCATCTTGTGGATAGGGGTCACTCTAGCATTGGCCATATACCACAAACCCCCAGAAGGGCATTATTGATATTAGAAACTGGTTACCAACTAAATTAGAACAGTAAAAATATTTGTTTTTGTCAATCTGCATTCAGGGCTCAAACCACCCAGTTTATAATTTATAATAGATCACCTGTCTGAAAAGTACTACATACTATGAGTTGCAGTAGCCTATTCAATTGGCCCAGCGTTGTCCAGGTTTGGCCGGTGTAGGCCTTCATTGTAAATAAGAATTTGTTTCTTTGGGATAGGTGGGACAGTAGCGTCCCACCTGGCCAACATCCGGTGAAATTGCAGAGCGCGAAATTCAAATTAAATTACTATAAATATTAAACTTTCATGAAATCACAAGTGCAACACATCAAAATAAAGCTTAACTTGTTGTTAATCCAGCCGCCGTGTCAGATTTCAAAAAGGCTTTACGGTGAAAGCAAACCATGCGATTATCTGAGGACAGCGCCCAGCACACAAATGCATAACAAATCATTTTCAACCAGGGAGTTGCGACACGAAAGTCAGAAATAGCGATATAATATATGCCTTACCATTGAAGATCTTCTGTTGGCACTCCAAAAGGTCCCAGTTACATTACAAATGGTCCTTTTGTCCGATAAAGTCCTTCTTTATATCCATAAAAACTCAGTTTAGCTGGCGCGCTTCATCAATAATCCACTCGGTTTCCTTCCTTCAAAATGCATACAAAATTAATCCCAAACGTTACCAATAAACTTATCCAAACAAGTCAATCAACGTTTATAATCAATCCTTAGGTATCCTAATACGCAAATAAACAATACAATTTAAGACTGAGAATCATTATTGTCTTTACCGGTGAAAAATACCAAAGAACACTCTCAGTCACGCACTTGGAAACACTACAGCCAAAATGGGAGCCACCTAGTAAAACTGCAATTTCTGGCTCATTTTTAAAAAAAAAACAGCCTGCAACTCTTTCTAACGAGTGTTGACATCTAGTGGAGGCCCTAGGAACTGCAATCGGGCATGATTTCGCCCTTTTATAAAAGTGCCAGCCATTGAAATCAGTGTTAGGAGGATTTCTTTTGGGGGGGAGGGGGATGGTTTGTCCTCGGGGTTTCGCCTGCCATTTCAGTTCTGTTTTACTCACAGACGTTATTTTAACAGTTTTAGAAACTTTAGAGTGTTTTCTATCCATATCTACCAATGCATATCCTAGCTTCTGGGCCTGAGTAGCAGGCAGTTTACTTTGCGCATGCTTTTCATCCGGAAGTCAAAATATCACCCCCTATCCCTAGTAGCTACTACTGTGTCTTGTTGTTGTTGATGAAGTAGTAGGCGACTGTTTCTCCTTTATATCTGGGGTCGTATGTGATGAAACTATTCCTACAATGTCTGGAACGCTACAAAACGCTACAAAACACCAGAAATAGTTGGTGTCTTTCGGTTGGCTGTGTGAGCACAAATGTGATTTCAGCATTTCTACCGTGTTGCATGATGGGAAAAATAGTCAGACAGCGATATAATATAATAAAACAAAGTGCATCGCTTTTCCACCGCTTTGTCCGCAACTGTATTAGTAAACGTTATTAGACCCTGGTCGATATGATGTGGTATTGTCAGTAGTACAAGTGGTAACCGTTAGACAAACACCTTTGTCCTGGAATGAGTGCCCCTCTACCAACGTGTACAACTCATACTTACCTGGCAAGGGAGACACCGTGATCAAGAAGGTGGTTCACCCAGGGCGAGACTCAGCCATTGCACTCCGGCTGTGCTGACCCCTGCGAATTTCCCAAATGTGGAAATCTCGATTGCATAATTTCTGGTAGTGGGGACTGCGTTCGCGCTCTCCCCTGATCTTGATGTTAAAAATAATGTATAAGCTGGTATTCTGAGGTATAACTCTTTGAGTTCTGTTGACAAAGAGATTTATCATCATTTACATTTTCTTCCTTATCAGATGAATGGTTGTAGAATGTAGGATATATTTAAAAGCCAACTAAGGCCTCAGAGATACATTTTGTCTTCTGATAACCACAATGTGTGTGATCTGTTATTGTAGCACTGTTGATTATTTATGCCTGTCATGTCCTGATTATGTCAAGGAAAAGGTCCTACTTGTGAATGGATCATTTTGCGCCCTCAGATCTAATCTGGATTGAGGTGTTTTATTCGCTAGATAATTAAGTCATTTATAGGACCGTTTGTAATTTAAGACCACAATAAACAGGCTGCCTCACATACGGTCGTGATTGGGAGTCCCATATCATCTGAAATGGAATCGGTCTATATCACCAAGGCTCATCAACTTTGTATATTGTATCCATTACCATTCCACAGACATTTCCCTGGTCAACCGTTACCACGACAACAGCCATTTCCCTGGTCAACCATTACCATGACAACAGACATTTCCCTGGTCAACCATTACCATGACAACAGACATTTCCCTGGTCAACCATTACCATTCCACAGACATTTCCCTGGTCAACCATTACAATGCCACAGACATTTCCCTGGTCAACTATTCCACAGACATTTTCCTGGTCCACTTATTTCCTGATGAAATCAGTCAAAACAGAGAAATTCTTGCCAGTATATTCCTCTATCTGTTCATAAATTACTTTTTCCAGCATCTTAGACCGCTCACTCAAAATTGATACAGGTCTGTTTTGCTGCCCTTCTTGTGGATAGGGGTCACTCTAGCACTGGCCATATACCACAAACCCCCAGAAGGGCATTATTGATATTAGAAACTGGTTACCAACTAAATTAGAACAGTAAAAATATTTGTTTTTGTCAATCTGCATTCAGGGCTCAAACCACCCAGTTTATAATTTATAATAGATCACCTGTCTGAAAAGTACTACATACTATGAGTTGCAGTAGCCTATTCAATTGGCCCAGCGTTGTCCAGGTTTGGCCGGTGTAGGCCTTCATTGTAAATAAGAATTTGTTTCTTTGGGATAGGTGGGACAGTAGCGTCCCACCTGGCCAACATCCGGTGAAATTGCAGAGCGCGAAATTCAAATTAAATTACTATAAATATTAAACTTTCATGAAATCATGAGTGCAACACATCAAAATAAAGCTTAACTTGTTGTTAATCCAGCCGCCGTGTCAGATTTCAAAAAGGCTTTACGGTGAAAGCAAACCATGCGATTATCTGAGGACAGCGCCCAGCACACAAATGCATAACAAATCATTTTCAACCAGGGAGTTGCGACACGAAAGTCAGAAATAGCGATATAATATATGCCTTACCTTTGAAGATCTTCTGTTGGCACTCCAAAAGGTCCCAGTTACATTACAAATGGTCCTTTTGTTCGATAAAGTCCTTCTTTATATCCATAAAAACTCAGTTTAGCTGGCGCGCTTCATCAATAATCCACTCGGTTTCCTTCCTTCAAAATGCATACAAAATTAATCCCAAACGTTACCAATAAACTTATCCAAACAAGTCAATCAACGTTTATAATCAATCCTTAGGTATCCTAATACGCAAATAAACAATACAATTTAAGACTGAGAATCATTATTGTCTTTACCGGTGAAAAATACCAAAGAACACTCTCAGTCACGCACTTGGAAACACTACAGCCAAAATGGGAGCCACCTAGTAAAAGTGCAATTTCTGGCTCATTTAAAAAAAAAACAGCCTGCAACTCTTTCTAACGAGTGTTGACATCTAGTGGAGGCCCTAGGAACTGCAATCGGGCATGATTTCGCCCTTTTATAAAAGTGCCAGCCATTGAAATCAGTGTTAGGAGGATTTCTTTTGGGGGGGAGGGGGATGGTTTGTCCTCGGGGTTTCGCCTGCCATTTCAGTTCTGTTTTACTCACAGACGTTATTTTAACAGTTTTAGAAACTTTAGAGTGTTTTCTATCCATATCTACCAATGCATATCCTAGCTTCTGGGCCTGAGTAGCAGGCAGTTTACTTTGCGCATGCTTTTCATCCGGAAGTCAAAATATCGCCCCCTATCCCTAGTAGCTACTACTGTGTCTTGTTGTTGTTGATGAAGTAGTAGGCGACTGTTTCTCCTTTATATCTGGGGTCGTATGTGATGAAACTATTCCTACAATGTCTGGAACGCTACAAAACGCTACAAAACACCAGAAATAGTTGGTGTCTTTCGGTTGGCTGTGTGAGCACGAATGTGATTTCAGCATTTCTACCGTGTTGCATGATGGGAAAAATAGTCAGACAGCGATATAATATAATAAAACAAAGTGCATCGCTTTTCCACCGCTTTGTCCGCAACTGTATTAGTAAACGTTATTAGACCCTGGTCGATATGATGTGGTATTGTCAGTAGTACAAGTGGTAACCGTTAGACAAACACCTTTGTCCTGGAATGAGTGCCCCTCTACCAACGTGTACAACTCATACTTACCTGGCAAGGGAGACACCGTGATCAAGAAGGCGGTTCACCCAGGGCGAGGCTCAGCCATTGCACTCCGGCTGTGCTGACCCCTGCGAATTTCCCAAATGTGGAAATCTCGATTGCATAATTTCTGGTAGTGGTGGACTGCGTTCGCGCTCTCCCCTGATCTTGATGTTAAAAATAATGTATAAGCTGGTATTCTGAGTTATAACTCTTTGAGTTCTGTTGACAAAGAGATTTATCATCATTTACATTTTCTTCCTTATCAGATGAATGGTTATAGAATGTAGGATATATTTAAAAGCCAACTAAGGCCTCAGAGATACATTTTGTCTTCTGATAACCACAATGTGTGTGATCTGTTATTGTAGCACTGGTGATTATTTATGCCTGTCATGTCCTGATTATGTCAAGGAAAAGGCCTACTTGTGAATGGATCATTTTGCGCCCTCAGATCTAATCTGGATTGAGGTGTTTTATTCGCTAGATAATTAAGTCATTTATAGGACCGTTTGTAATTTAAGACCACAATAAACAGGCTGCCTCACATACGGTCGTGATTGGGAGTCCCATATCATCTGAAATGGAATCGGTCTATATCACCAAGGCTCATCAACTTTGTATATTGTATCCATTACCATTCCACAGATATTTCCCTGGTCAGCTATTACCATGACATCAGACATTTCCCTGGTCAACCGTTACCACGACAACAGCCATTTCCCTGGTCAACCATTACCATGACAACAGACATTTCCCTGGTCAACCATTACCATGACAACAGACATTTCCCTGGTCAACCATTACCATTCCACAGACATTTCCCTGGTCAACCATTACAATGCCACAGACATTTCCCTGGTCAACTATTCCACAGACATTTTCCTGGTCCACTTATTTCCTGATGAAATCAGTCAAAACAGAGAAATTCTTGCCAGTATATTCCTCTATCTGTTCATAAATTACTTTTTCCAGCATCTTAGACCGCTCACTCAAAATTGATACAGGTCTGTTTTGCTGCCCTTCTTGTGGATAGGGGTCACTCTAGCACTGGCCATATACCACAAACCCCCAGAAGGGCATTATTGATATTAGAAACTGGTTACCAACTAAATTAGAACAGTAAAAATATTTGTTTTTGTCAATCTGCATTCAGGGCTCAAACCACCCAGTTTATAATTTATAATAGATCACCTGTCTGAAAAGTACTACATACTATGAGTTGCAGTAGCCTATTCAATTGGCCCAGCGTTGTCCAGGTTTGGCCGGTGTAGGCCTTCATTGTAAATAAGAATTTGTTTCTTTGGGATAGGTGGGACAGTAGCGTCCCACCTGGCCAACATCCGGTGAAATTGCAGAGCGCGAAATTCAAATTAAATTACTATAAATATTAAACTTTCATGAAATCATAAGTGCAACACATCAAAATAAAGCTTAACTTGTTGTTAATCCAGCCGCCGTGTCAGATTTCAAAAAGGCTTTACGGTGAAAGCAAACCATGCGATTATCTGAGGACAGCGCCCAGCACACAAATGCATAACAAATCATTTTCAACCAGGGAGTTGCGACACGAAAGTCAGAAATAGCGATATAATATATGCCTTACCTTTGAAGATCTTCTGTTGGCACTCCAAAAGGTCCCAGTTACATTACAAATGGTCCTTTTGTTCGATAAAGTCCTTCTTTATATCCATAAAAACTCAGTTTAGCTGGCGCGCTTCATCAATAATCCACTCGGTTTCCTTCCTTCAAAATGCATACAAAATTAATCCCAAACGTTACCAATAAACTTATCCAAACAAGTCAATCAACGTTTATAATCAATCCTTAGGTATCCTAATACGCAAATAAACAATACAATTTAAGACTGAGAATCATTATTGTCTTTACCGGTGAAAAATACCAAAGAACACTCTCAGTCACGCACTTGGAAACACTACAGCCAAAATGGGAGCCACCTAGTAAAAGTGCAATTTCTGGCTCATTTTTAAAAAAAACAGCCTGCAACTCTTTCTAACGAGTGTTGACATCTAGTGGAGGCCCTAGGAACTGCAATCGGGCATGATTTCGCCCTTTTATAAAAGTGCCAGCCATTGAAATCAGTGTTAGGAGGATTTCTTTTGGGGGGGAGGGGGATGGTTTGTCCTCGGGGTTTCGCCTGCCATTTCAGTTCTGTTTTACTCACAGACGTTATTTTAACAGTTTTAGAAACTTTAGAGTGTTTTCTATCCATATCTACCAATGCATATCCTAGCTTCTGGGCCTGAGTAGCAGGCAGTTTACTTTGCGCATGCTTTTCATCCGGAAGTCAAAATATCGCCCCCTATCCCTAGTAGCTACTACTGTGTCTTGTTGTTGTTGATGAAGTAGTAGGCGACTGTTTCTCCTTTATATCTGGGGTCGTATGTGATGAAACTATTCCTACAATGTCTGGAACGCTACAAAACGCTACAAAACACCAGAAATAGTTGGTGTCTTTCGGTTGGCTGTGTGAGCACGAATGTGATTTCAGCATTTCTACCGTGTTGCATGATGGGAAAAATAGTCAGACAGCGATATAATATAATAAAACAAAGTGCATCGCTTTTCCACCGCTTTGTCCGCAACTGTATTAGTAAACGTTATTAGACCCTGGTCGATATGATGTGGTATTGTCAGTAGTACAAGTGGTAACCGGTAGACAAACACCTTTGTCCTGTAATGAGTGCCCCTCTACCAACATGTACAACTCATACTTACCTGGCAAGGGAGACACCGTGATCAAGAAGGCGGTTCACCCAGGGCGAGGCTCAGCCATTGCACTCCGGCTGTGCTGACCCCTGCGAATTTCCCAAATGTGGAAATCTCGATTGCATAATTTCTGGTAGTGGTGGACTGCATTCGCGCTCTCCCCTGATCTTGATGTTAAAAATAATGTATAAGCTGGTGTTCTGAGTTATAACTCTTTGAGTTCTGTTGACAAAGAGATTTATCATCATTTACATTTTCTTCCTTATCAGATGAATGGTTATAGAATGTAGGATATATTTAAAAGCCAACTAAGGCCTCAGAGATACATTTTGTCTTCTGATAACCACAATGTGTGTGATCTGTTATTGTAGCACTGGTGATTATTTATGCCTGTCATGTCCTGATTATGTCAAGGAAAAGGCCGACTTGTGAATGGATCATTTTGCGCCCTCAGATCTAATCTGGATTGAGGTGTTTTATTCGCTAGATAATTAAGTCATTTATAGGACCGTTTGTAATTTACGACCACAATAAACAGGCTGCCTCACATACGGTCGTGATTGGGAGTCCCATATCATCTGAAATGGAATCGGTCTATATCACCAAGGCTCATCAACTTTGTATATTGTATCCATTACCATTCCACAGATATTTCCCTGGTCAGCTATTACCATGACATCAGACATTTCCCTGGTCAACCGTTACCACGACAACAGCCATTTCCCTGGTCAACCATTACCATGACAACAGACATTTCCCTGGTCAACCATTACCATGACAACAGACATTTCCCTGGTCAACCATTACCATTCCACAGACATTTCCCTGGTCAACCATTACAATGCCACAGACATTTCCCTGGTCAACTATTCCACAGACATTTTCCTGGTCCACTTATTTCCTGATGAAGTCAGTCAAAACAGAGAAATTCTTGCCAGTATATTCCTCTATCTGTTCATAAATTACTTTTTCCAGCATCTTAGACCGCTCACTCAAAATTGATACAGGTCTGTTTTGCTGCCCTTCTTGTGGATAGGGGTCACTCTAGCATTGGCCATATACCACAAACCCCCAGAAGGGCATTATTGATATTAGAAACTGGTTACCAACTAAATTAGAACAGTAAAAATATTTGTTTTTGTCAATCTGCATTCAGGGCTCAAACCACCCAGTTTATAATTTATAATAGATCACCTGTCTGAAAAGTACTACATACTATGAGTTGCAGTAGCCTATTCAATTGGCCCAGCGTTGTCCAGGTTTGGCCGGTGTAGGCCTTCATTGTAAATAAGAATTTGTTTCTTTGGGATAGGTGGGACAGTAGCGTCCCACCTGGCCAACATCCGGTGAAATTGCAGAGCGCGAAATTCAAATTAAATTACTATAAATATTAAACTTTCATGAAATCACAAGTGCAACACATCAAAATAAAGCTTAACTTGTTGTTAATCCAGCCGCCGTGTCAGATTTCAAAAAGGCTTTACGGTGAAAGCAAACCATGCGATTATCTGAGGACAGCGCCCAGCACACAAATGCATAACAAATCATTTTCAACCAGGGAGTTGCGACACGAAAGTCAGAAATAGCGATATAATATATGCCTTACCTTTGAAGATCTTCTGTTGGCACTCCAAAAGGTCCCAGTTACATTACAAATGGTCCTTTTGTTCGATAAAGTCCTTCTTTATATCCATAAAAACTCAGTTTAGCTGGCGCGCTTCATCAATAATCCACTCGGTTTCCTTCCTTCAAAATGCATACAAAATTAATCCCAAACGTTACCAATAAACTTATCCAAACAAGTCAATCAACGTTTATAATCAATCCTTAGGTATCCTAATACGCAAATAAACAATACAATTTAAGACTGAGAATCATTATTGTCTTTACCGGTGAAAAATACCAAAGAACACTCTCAGTCACGCACTTGGAAACACTACAGCCAAAATGGGAGCCACCTAGTAAAACTGCAATTTCTGGCTCATTTAAAAAAAAAAACAGCCTGCAACTCTTTCTAACGAGTGTTGACATCTAGTGGAAGCCCTAGGAACTGCAATCGGGCACGATTTCGCCCTTTTATAAAAGTGCCAGCCATTGAAATCAGTGGTAGGAGGATTCCTTTTTAAGGGGAGGGGGATGGTTTGTCCTCGGGGTTTCGCCTGCCATTTCAGTTCTGTTTTACTCACAGACGTTATTTTAACAGTTTTAGAAACTTTAGAGTGTTTTCTATCCATATCTACCAATGCATATCCTAGCTTCTGGGCCTGAGTAGCAGGCAGTTTACTTTGCGCATGCTTTTCATCCGGAAGTCAAAATATCGCCCCCTATCCCTAGTAGCTACTACTGTGTCTTGTTGTTGTTGATGAAGTAGTAGGCGACTGTTTCTCCTTTATATCTGGGGTCGTATGTGATGAAACTATTCCTACAATGTCTGGAACGCTACAAAACGCTACAAAACACCAGAAATAGTTGGTGTCTTTCGGTTGGCTGTGTGAGCACGAATGTGATTTCAGCATTTCTACCGTGTTGCATGATGGGAAAAATAGTCAGACAGCGATATAATATAATAAAACAAAGTGCATCGCTTTTCCACCGCTTTGTCCGCAACTGTATTAGTAAACGTTATTAGACCCTGGTCGATATGATGTGGTATTGTCAGTAGTACAAGTGGTAACCGTTAGACAAACACCTTTGTCCTGGAATGAGTGCCCCTCTACCAACGTGTACAACTCATACTTACCTGGCAAGAGAGACACCGTGATCAAGAAGGCGGTTCACCCAGGACGAGGCTCAGCCATTGCACTCCGGCTGTGCTGACCCCTGCGAATTTCCCAAATGTGGAAATCTCGATTGCATAATTTCTGGTAGTGGGGGACTGCGTTCGCGCTCTCCCCTGATCTTGATGTTAAAAATAATGTATAAGCTGTTATTCTGAGTTATAACTCTTTGAGTTCTGTTGACAAAGAGATTTATCATCATTTACATTTTCTTCCTTATCAGATGAATGGTTATAGAATGTAGGATATATTTAAAAGCCAACTAAGGCCTCAGAGATACATTTTGTCTTCTGATAACCACAATGTGTGTGATCTGTTATTGTAGCACTGGTGATTATTTATGCCTGTCATGTCCTGATTATGTCAAGGAAAAGGCCTACTTGTGAATGGATCATTTTGCGCCCTCAGATCTAATCTGGATTGAGGTGTTTTATTTGCTAGATAATTAAGTCATTTATAGGACCGTTTGTAATTTAAGACCACAATAAACAGGCTGCCTCACATACGGTCGTGATTGGGAGTCCCATATCATCTGAAATGGAATCGGTCTATATCACCAAGGCTCATCAACTTTGTATATTGTATCCATTACCATTCCACAGATATTTCCCTGGTCAGCTATTACCATGACAACAGACATTTCCCTGGTCAACCGTTACCACGACAACAGCCATTCCCTGGTCAACCATTACCATGACAACAGACATTCCCTGGTCAACCATTACCATGACAACAGACATTTCCCTGGTCAACCATTACCATGACAACAGACAATTTCCCTGGTCAACCATTACCATTCCACAGACATTTCCCTGGTCAACCATTACCATGCCACAGACATTTCCCTGGTCAACTATTACCATGACAACAGACATTTCCCTGGTTAACTGTTACCATGACAACAGACATTTCCCTGCTCAATCATTCCCATTCCACAGACATTTCCCTGGTCATCCATTACCATGACAACAGACATTTCCCTGGTCAACCATTACAATGCCACAGACATTTCCCTGGTCAGCCGTTACCACTCCACAGACATTTCCCTGGTCAACCATTACATGACAACAGACATTTCCCTGGTCAACCATTACCATTCCACAGACATTTCCCTGGTCAACCATTACAATGCCACAGACATTTCCCTGGTCAACTATTCCACAGACATTTTCCTGGTCCACTTATTTCCTGATGAAGTCAGTCAAAACAGAGAAATTCTTGCCAGTATATTCCTCTATCTGTTCATAAATTACTTTTTCCAGCATCTTAGACCGCTCACTCAAAATTGATACAGGTCTGTTTTGCTGCCCTTCTTGTGGATAGGGGTCACGCTAGCATTGGCCATATACCACAAACCCCCAGAAGGGCATTATTGATATTAGAAACTGGTTACCAACTAAATTAGAACAGTAAAAATATTTGTTTTTGTCAATCTGCATTCAGGGCTCAAACCACCCAGTTTATAATTTATAATAGATCACCTGTCTGAAAAGTACTACATACTATGAGTTGCAGTAGCCTATTCAATTGGCCCAGCGTTGTCCAGGTTTGGCCGGTGTAGGCCTTCATTGTAAATAAGAATTTGTTTCTTTGGGATAGGTGGGACAGTAGCGTCCCACCTGGCCAACATCCGGTGAAATTGCAGAGCGCGAAATTCAAATTAAATTACTATAAATATTAAACTTTCATGAAATCACAAGTGCAACACATCAAAATAAAGCTTAACTTGTTGTTAATCCAGCCGCCGTGTCAGATTTCAAAAAGGCTTTACGGTGAAAGCAAACCATGCGATTATCTGAGGACAGCGCCCAGCACACAAATGCATAACAAATCATTTTCAACCAGGGAGTTGCGACACGAAAGTCAGAAATAGCGATATAATATATGCCTTACCTTTGAAGATCTTCTGTTGGCACTCCAAAAGGTCCCAGTTACATTACAAATGGTCCTTTTGTTCGATAAAGTCCTTCTTTATATCCATAAAAACTCAGTTTAGCTGGCGCGCTTCATCAATAATCCACTCGGTTTCCTTCCTTCAAAATGCATACAAAATTAATCCCAAACGTTACCAATAAACTTATCCAAACAAGTCAATCAACGTTTATAATCAATCCTTAGGTATCCTAATACGCAAATAAACAATACAATTTAAGACTGAGAATCATTATCGTCTTTACCGCTGAAAAATACCAAAGAACACTCTCAGTCACGCACTTGGAAACACTACAGCCAAAATGGGAGCCACCTAGTAAAACTGCAATTTCTGGCTCATTAAAAAAAAAAACAGCCTGCAACTCTTTCTAACGAGTGTTGACATCTAGTGGAAGCCCTAGGAACTGCAATCGGGCACGATTTCGCCCTTTTATAAAAGTGCCAGCCATTGAAATCAGTGGTAGGAGGATTCCTTTTTAAGGGGAGGGGGATGGTTTGTCCTCGGGGTTTCGCCTGCCATTTCAGTTCTGTTTTACTCACAGACGTTATTTTAACAGTTTTAGAAACTTTAGAGTGTTTTCTATCCATATCTACCAATGCATATCCTAGCTTCAGGGCCTGAGTAGCAGGCAGTTTACTTTGCGCATGCTTTTCATCCAGAAGTCAAAATATCGCCCCCTATCCCTAGTAGCTACTACTGTGTCTTGTTGTTGTTGATGAAGTAGTAGGCGACTGTTTCTCCTTTATATCTGGGGTCGTATGTGATGAAACTATTCCTACAATGTCTGGAACGCTACAAAACGCTACAAAACACCAGAAATAGTTGGTGTCTTTCGGTTGGCTGTGTGAGCACGAATGTGATTTCAGCATTTCTACCGTGTTGCATGATGGGAAAAATAGTCAGACAGCGATATAATATAATAAAACAAAGTGCATCGCTTTTCCACCGCTTTGTCCGCAACTGTATTAGTAAACGTTATTAGACCCTGGTCGATATGATGTGGTATTGTCAGTAGTACAAGTGGTAACCGTTAGACAAACACCTTTGTCCTGGAATGAGTGCCCCTCTACCAACGTGTACAACTCATACTTACCTGGCAAGGGAGACACCGTGATCAAGAAGGCGGTTCACCCAGGGCGAGGCTCAGCCATTGCACTCCGGCTGTGCTGACCCCTGCGAATTTCCCAAATGTGGAAATCTCGATTGCATAATTTCTGGTAGTGGGGGACTGCGTTCGCGCTCTCCCCTGAACTTGATGTTAAAAATAATGTATAAGCTGGTATTCTGAGTTATAACTCTTTGAGTTCTGTTGACAAAGAGATTTATCATCATTTACATTTTCTTCCTTATCAGATGAATGGTTATAGAATGTAGGATATATTTAAAAGCCAACTAAGGCCTCAGAGATACATTTTGTCTTCTGATAACCACAATGTGTGTGATCTGTTATTGTAGCACTGGTGATTATTTATGCCTGTCATGTCCTGATTATGTCAAGGAAAAGGCCTACTTGTGAATGGTTAATTTTGCGCCCTCAGATCTAATCTGGATTGAGGTGTTTTATTTGCTAGATAATTAAGTCATTTATAGGACCGTTTGTAATTTAAGACCACAATAAACAGGCTGCCTCACATACGGTCGTGATTGGGAGTCCCATATCATCTGAAATGGAATCGGTCTATATCACCAAGGCTCATCAACTTTGTATATTGTATCCATTACCATTCCACAGATATTTCCCTGGTCAGCTATTACCATGACAACAGACATTTCCCTGGTCAACCGTTACCACGACAACAGCCATTTCCCTGGTCAACCATTACCATGACAACAGACATTTCCCTGGTCAACCATTACCATGACAACAGACATTTCCCTGGTCAACCATTACCATGACAACAGACAATTTCCCTGGTCAACCATTACCATTCCACAGACATTTCCCTGGTCAACCATTACCATGCCACAGACATTTCCCTGGTCAACTATTACCATGACAACAGACATTTCCCTGGTTAACTGTTACCATGACAACAGACATTTCCCTGCTCAATCATTCCCATTCCACAGACATTTCCCTGGTCATCCATTACCATGACAACAGACATTTCCCTGGTCAACCATTACAATGCCACAGACATTTCCCTGGTCAGCCGTTACCACTCCACAGACATTTCCCTGTTCAACCATTACATGACAACAGACATTTCCCTGGTCAACCATTACCATTCCACAGACATTTCCCTGGTCAACCATTACAATGCCACAGACATTTCCCTGGTCAACTATTCCACAGACATTTTCCTGGTCCACTTATTTCCTGATGAAGTCAGTCAAAACAGAGAAATTCTTGCCAGTATATTCCTCTATCTGTTCATAAATTACTTTTTCCAGCATCTTAGACCGCTCACTCAAAATTGATACAGGTCTGTTTTGCTGCCCTTCTTGTGGATAGGGGTCACTCTAGCATTGGCCATATACCACAAACCCCCAGAAGGGCATTATTGATATTAGAAACTGGTTACCAACTAAATTAGAACAGTAAAAATATTTGTTTTTGTCAATCTGCATTCAGGGCTCAAACCACCCAGTTTATAATTTATAATAGATCACCTGTCTGAAAAGTACTACATACTATGAGTTGCAGTAGCCTATTCAATTGGCCCAGCGTTGTCCAGGTTTGGCCGGTGTAGGCCTTCATTGTAAATAAGAATTTGTTTCTTTGGGATAGGTGGGACAGTAGCGTCCCACCTGGCCAACATCCGGTGAAATTGCAGAGCGCGAAATTCAAATTAAATTACTATAAATATTAAACTTTCATGAAATCACAAGTGCAACACATCAAAATAAAGCTTAACTTGTTGTTAATCCAGCCGCCGTGTCAGATTTCAAAAAGGCTTTACGGTGAAAGCAAACCATGCGATTATCTGAGGACAGCGCCCAGCACACAAATGCATAACAAATCATTTTCAACCAGGGAGTTGCGACACGAAAGTCAGAAATAGCGATATAATATATGCCTTACCTTTGAAGATCTTCTGTTGGCACTCCAAAAGGTCCCAGTTACATTACAAATGGTCCTTTTGTTCGATAAAGTCCTTCTTTATATCCATAAAAACTCAGTTTAGCTGGCGCGCTTCATCAATAATCCACTCGGTTTCCTTCCTTCAAAATGCATACAAAATTAATCCCAAACGTTACCAATAAACTTATCCAAACAAGTCAATCAACGTTTATAATCAATCCTTAGGTATCCTAATACGCAAATAAACAATACAATTTAAGACTGAGAATCATTATTGTCTTTACCGGTGAAAAATACCAAAGAACACTCTCAGTCACGCACTTGGAAACACTACAGCCAAAATGGGAGCCACCTAGTAAAACTGCAATTTCTGGCTCATTAAAAAAAAAAACAGCCTGCAACTCTTTCTAACGAGTGTTGACATCTAGTGGAAGCCCTAGGAACTGCAATCGGGCACGATTTCGCCCTTTTATAAAAGTGCCAGCCATTGAAATCAGTGGTAGGAGGATTCCTTTTTAAGGGGAGGGGGATGGTTTGTCCTCGGGGTTTCGCCTGCCATTTCAGTTCTGTTTTACTCACAGACGTTATTTTAACAGTTTTAGAAACTTTAGAGTGTTTTCTATCCATATCTACCAATGCATATCCTAGCTTCTGGGCCTGAGTAGCAGGCAGTTTACTTTGCGCATGCTTTTCATCCGGAAGTCAAAATATCGCCCCCTATCCCTAGTAGCTACTACTGTGTCTTGTTGTTGTTGATGAAGTAGTAGGCGACTGTTTCTCCTTTATATCTGGGGTCGTATGTGATGAAACTATTCCTACAATGTCTGGAACGCTACAAAACGCTACAAAACACCAGAAATAGTTGGTGTCTTTCGGTTGGCTGTGTGAGCACGAATGTGATTTCAGCATTTCTACCGTGTTGCATGATGGGAAAAATAGTCAGACAGCGATATAATATAATAAAACAAAGTGCATCGCTTTTCCACCGCTTTGTCCGCAACTGTATTAGTAAACGTTATTAGACCCTGGTCGATATGATGTGGTATTGTCAGTAGTACAAGTGGTAACCGTTAGACAAACACCTTTGTCCTGGAATGAGTGCCCCTCTACCAACGTGTACAACTCATACTTACCTGGCAAGGGAGACACCGTGATCAAGAAGGCGGTTCACCCAGGACGAGGCTCAGCCATTGCACTCCGGCTGTGCTGACCCCTGCGAATTTCCCAAATGTGGAAATCTCGATTGCATAATTTCTGGTAGTGGGGGACTGCGTTCGCGCTCTCCCCTGAACTTGATGTTAAAAATAATGTATAAGCTGGTATTCTGAGTTATAACTCTTTGAGTTCTGTTGACAAAGAGATTTATCATCATTTACATTTTCTTCCTTATCAGATGAATGGTTATAGAATGTAGGATATATTTAAAAGCCAACTAAGGCCTCAGAGATACATTTTGTCTTCTGATAACCACAATGTGTGTGATCTGTTATTGTAGCACTGGTGATTATTTATGCCTGTCATGTCCTGATTATGTCAAGGAAAAGGCCTACTTGTGAATGGTTAATTTTGCGCCCTCAGATCTAATCTGGATTGAGGTGTTTTATTTGCTAGATAATTAAGTCATTTATAGGACCGTTTGTAATTTAAGACCACAATAAACAGGCTGCCTCACATACGGTCGTGATTGGGAGTCCCATATCATCTGAAATGGAATCGGTCTATATCACCAAGGCTCATCAACTTTGTATATTGTATCCATTACCATTCCACAGATATTTCCCTGGTCAGCTATTACCATGACAACAGACATTTCCCTGGTCAACCGTTACCACGACAACAGCCATTTCCCTGGTCAACCATTACCATGACAACAGACATTTCCCTGGTCAACCATTACCATGACAACAGACATTTCCCTGGTCAACCATTACCATGACAACAGACAATTTCCCTGGTCAACCATTACCATTCCACAGACATTTCCCTGGTCAACCATTACCATGCCACAGACATTTCCCTGGTCAACTATTACCATGACAACAGACATTTCCCTGGTTAACTGTTACCATGACAACAGACATTTCCCTGCTCAATCATTCCCATTCCACAGACATTTCCCTGGTCATCCATTACCATGACAACAGACATTTCCCTGGTCAACCATTACAATGCCACAGACATTTCCCTGGTCAGCCGTTACCACTCCACAGACATTTCCCTGTTCAACCATTACATGACAACAGACATTTCCCTGGTCAACCATTACCATTCCACAGACATTTCCCTGGTCAACCATTACAATGCCACAGACATTTCCCTGGTCAACTATTCCACAGACATTTTCCTGGTCCACTTATTTCCTGATGAAGTCAGTCAAAACAGAGAAATTCTTGCCAGTATATTCCTCTATCTGTTCATAAATTACTTTTTCCAGCATCTTAGACCGCTCACTCAAAATTGATACAGGTCTGTTTTGCTGCCCTTCTTGTGGATAGGGGTCACTCTAGCATTGGCCATATACCACAAACCCCCAGAAGGGCATTATTGATATTAGAAACTGGTTACCAACTAAATTAGAACAGTAAAAATATTTGTTTTTGTCAATCTGCATTCAGGGCTCAAACCACCCAGTTTATAATTTATAATAGATCACCTGTCTGAAAAGTACTACATACTATGAGTTGCAGTAGCCTATTCAATTGGCCCAGCGTTGTCCAGGTTTGGCCGGTGTAGGCCTTCATTGTAAATAAGAATTTGTTTCTTTGGGATAGGTGGGACAGTAGCGTCCCACCTGGCCAACATCCGGTGAAATTGCAGAGCGCGAAATTCAAATTAAATTACTATAAATATTAAACTTTCATGAAATCACAAGTGCAACACATCAAAATAAAGCTTAACTTGTTGTTAATCCAGCCGCCGTGTCAGATTTCAAAAAGGCTTTACGGTGAAAGCAAACCATGCGATTATCTGAGGACAGCGCCCAGCACACAAATGCATAACAAATCATTTTCAACCAGGGAGTTGCGACACGAAAGTCAGAAATAGCGATATAATATATGCCTTACCTTTGAAGATCTTCTGTTGGCACTCCAAAAGGTCCCAGTTACATTACAAATGGTCCTTTTGTTCGATAAAGTCCTTCTTTATATCCATAAAAACTCAGTTTAGCTGGCGCGCTTCATCAATAATCCACTCGGTTTCCTTCCTTCAAAATGCATACAAAATTAATCCCAAACGTTACCAATAAACTTATCCAAACAAGTCAATCAACGTTTATAATCAATCCTTAGGTATCCTAATACGCAAATAAACAATACAATTTAAGACTGAGAATCATTATTGTCTTTACCGGTGAAAAATACCAAAGAACACTCTCAGTCACGCACTTGGAAACACTACAGCCAAAATGGGAGCCACCTAGTAAAACTGCAATTTCTGGCTCATTTAAAAAAAAAAACAGCCTGCAACTCTTTCTAACGAGTGTTGACATCTAGTGGAAGCCCTAGGAACTGCAATCGGGCACGATTTCGCCCTTTTATAAAAGTGCCAGCCATTGAAATCAGTGGTAGGAGGATTTCTTTTTGGGGGGAGGGGGATGGTTTGTCCTCGGGGTTTCGCCTGCCATTTCAGTTCTGTTTTACTCACAGACGTTATTTTAACAGTTTTAGAAACTTTAGAGTGTTTTCTATCCATATCTACCAATGCATATCCTAGCTTCTGGGCCTGAGTAGCAGGCAGTTTACTTTGCGCATGCTTTTCATCCGGAAGTCAAAATATCGCCCCCTATCCCTAGTAGCTACTACTGTGTCTTGTTGTTGTTGATGAAGTAGTAGGCGACTGTTTCTCCTTTATATCTGGGGTCGTATGTGATGAAACTATTCCTACAATGTCTGGAACGCTACAAAACGCTACAAAACACCAGAAATAGTTGGTGTCTTTCGGTTGGCTGTGTGAGCACGAATGTGATTTCAGCATTTCTACCGTGTTGCATGATGGGAAAAATAGTCAGACAGCGATATAATATAATAAAACAAAGTGCATCGCTTTTCCACCGCTTTGTCCGCAACTGTATTAGTAAACGTTATTAGACCCTGGTCGATATGATGTGGTATTGTCAGTAGTACAAGTGGTAACCGTTAGACAAACACCTTTGTCCTGGAATGAGTGCCCCTCTACCAACGTGTACAACTCATACTTACCTGGCAAGGGAGACACCGTGATCAAGAAGGCGGTTCACCCAGGGCGAGGCTCAGCCATTGCACTCCGGCTGTGCTGACCCCTGCGAATTTCCCAAATGTGGAAATCTCGATTGCATAATTTCTGGTAGTGGGGGACTGCGTTCGCGCTCTCCCCTGATCTTGATGTTAAAAATAATGTATAAGCTGGTATTCTGAGTTATAACTCTTTGAGTTCTGTTGACAAAGAGATTTATCATCATTTACATTTTCTTCCTTATCAGATGAATGGTTATAGAATGTAGGATATATTTAAAAGCCAACTAAGGCCTCAGAGATACATTTTGTCTTCTGATAACCACAATGTGTGTGATCTGTTATTGTAGCACTGGTGATTATTTATGCCTGTCATGTCCTGATTATGTCAAGGAAAAGGCCTACTTGTGAATGGATCATTTTGCGCCCTCAGATCTAATCTGGATTGAGGTGTTTTATTCGCTAGATAATTAAGTCATTTATAGGACCGTTTGTAATTTAAGACCACAATAAACAGGCTGCCTCACATACGGTCGTGATTGGGAGTCCCATATCATCTGAAATGGAATCGGTCTATATCACCAAGGCTCATCAACTTTGTATATTGTATCCATTACCATTCCACAGATATTTCCCTGGTCAGCTATTACCATGACAACAGACATTTCCCTGGTCAACCGTTACCACGACAACAGCCATTTCCCTGGTCAACCATTACCATGACAACAGACATTTCCCTGGTCAACCATTACCATGACAACAGACATTTCCCTGGTCAACCATTACCATTCCACAGACATTTCCCTGGTCAACCATTACCATGCCACAGACATTTCCCTGGTCAACTATTACCATGACAACAGACATTTCCCTGGTTAACTGTTACCATGACAACAGACATTTCCCTGCTCAATCATTCCCATTCCACATACATTTCCCTGGTCAACCGTTACCATGACAACAGACATTTCCCTGGTCAACCATTACCATGACAACAGACATTTCCCTGGTCAACCATTACCATTCCACAGACATTTCCCTGGTCAACCATTACAATGCCACAGACATTTCCCTGGTCAACTATTCCACAGACATTTTCCTGGTCCACTTATTTCCTGATGAAGTCAGTCAAAACAGAGAAATTCTTGCCAGTATATTCCTCTATCTGTTCATAAATTACTTTTTCCAGCATCTTAGACCGCTCACTCAAAATTGATACAGGTCTGTTTTGCTGCCCTTCTTCTGGATAGGGGTCACTCTAGCATTGGCCATATACCACAAACCCCCAGAAGGGCATTATTGATATTAGAAACTGGTTACCAACTAAATTAGAACAGTAAAAATATTCGTTTTTGTCAATCTGCATTCAGGGCTCAAACCACCCAGTTTATAATTTATAATAGATCACCTGTCTGAAAAGTATGAGTTGCAGTAGCCTATTCAATTGGCCCAGCGTTGTCCAGGTTTGGCCGGTGTAGGCCTTCATTGTAAATAAGAATTTGTTTCTTTGGGATAGGTGGGACAGTAGCGTCCCACCTGGCCAACATCCGATGAAATTGCAGAGCGCGAAATTCAAATTAAATTACTATAAATATTAAACTTTCATGAAATCACAAGTGCAACACATCAAAGTAAAGCTTAACTTGTTGTTAATCCAGCCGCCGTGTCAGATTTCAAAAAGGCTTTACGGTGAAAGCAAACCATGCGATTATCTGAGGACAGCGCCCAGCACACAAATGCATAACAAATCATTTTCAACCAGGGAGTTGCGACACGAAAGTCAGAAATAGCGATATAATATATGCCTTACCTTTGAAGATCTTCTGTTGGCACTCCAAAAGGTCCCAGTTACATTACAAATGGTCCTTTTGTTCGATAAAGTCCTTCTTTATATCCATAAAAACTCAGTTTAGCTGGCGCGCTTCATCAATAATCCACTCGGTTTCCTTCCTTCAAAATGCATACAAAATGAATCCCAAACATTACCAATAAACTTATCCAAACAAGTCAATCAACGTTTATAATCAATCCTTAGGTATCCTAATACGCAAATAAACAATACAATTTAAGACTGAGAATCATTATTGTCTTTACCGTTGAAAAATACCAAAGAACACTCTCAGTCACGCACTTGGAAACACTACAGCCAAAATGGGAGCCACCTAGTAAAACTGCAATTTCTGGCTCATTTTAAAAAAAAAACAGCCTGCAACTCTTTCTAACGAGTGTTGATATCTAGTGGAAGCCCTAGGAACTGCAATCGGGCACGATTTCGCCCTTTTATAAAAGTGCCAGCCATTGAAATCAGTGGTAGGAGGATTTCTTTTGGGGGGGGAGGGGGATGGTTTGTCCTCGGGGTTTCGCCTGCCATTTCAGTTCTGTTTTACTCACAGACGTTATTTTAACAGTTTTAGAAACTTTAGAGTGTTTTCTATCCATATCTACCAATGCATATCCTAGCTTCAGGGCCTGAGTAGCAGGCAGTTTACTTTGCGCATGCTTTTCATCCGGAAGTCAAAATATCGCCCCCTATCCCTAGTAGCTACTACTGTGTCGTTGTTGTTGATGAAGTAGTAGGCGACTGTTTCTCCTTTATATCTGGGGTCGTATGTGATGAAACTATTCCTACAATGTCTGGAACGCTACAAAACACCAGAAATAGTTGGTGTCTTTCGGTTGGCTGTGTGAGCACGAATGTGATTTCAGCATTTCTACCGTGTTGCATGATGGGAAAAATAGTCAGACAGCGATATAATATAATAAAACAAAGTGCATCGCTTTTCCACCGCTTTGTCCGCAACTGTATTAGTAAACGTTATTAGACCCTGGTCGATATGATGTGGTATTGTCAGTAGTACAAGTGGTAACCGTTAGACAAACACCTTTGTCCTGGAATGAGTGCCCCTCTACCAACGTGTACAACTCATACTTACCTGGCAAGGGAGACACCGTGATCAAGAAGGCGGTTCACCCAGGGCGAGGCTCAGCCATTGCACTCCGGCTGTGCTGACCCCTGCGAATTTCCCAAATGTGGAAATCTCGATTGCATAATTTCTGGTAGTGGGGACTGCGTTCGCGCTCTCCCCTGATCTTGATGTTAAAAATAATGTATAAGCTGGTATTCTGAGTTATAACTCTTTGAGTTCTGTTGACAAAGAGATTCATCATCATTTACATTTTCTTCCTTATCAGATGAATGGTTATAGAATGTAGGATATATTTAAAAGCCAACTAAGGCCTCAGAGATACATTTTGTCTTCTGATAACCACAATGTGTGTGATCTGTTATTGTAGCACTGGTGATTATTTATGCCTGTCATGTCCTGATTATGTCAAGGAAAAGGCCTACTTGTGAATGGATCATTTTGCGCCCTCAGATCTAATCTGGATTGAGGTGTTTTATTCGCTAGATAATTAAGTCATTTATAGGACCGTTTGTAATTTAAGACCACAATAAACAGGCTGCCTCACATACGGTCGTGATTGGGAGTCCCATATCATCTGAAATGGAATCGGTCTATATCACCAAGGCTCATCAACTTTGTATATTGTATCCATTACCATTCCACAGATATTTCCCTGGTCAGCTATTACCATGACAACAGACATTTCCCTGGTCAACCATTACCATGACAACAGACATTTCCCTGGTCAACCATTACCATGACAACAGACATTTCCCTGGTCAACCATTACCATTCCACAGACATTTCCCTGGTCAACCATTACAATGCCACAGGCATTTCCCTGCTCAACTATTCCACAGACATTTTCCTGGTCCACTTATTTCCTGATGAAGTCAGTCAAAACAGAGAAATTCTTGCCAGTATATTCCTCTATCTGTTCATAAATTACTTTTTCCAGCATCTTAGACCGCTCACTCAAAATTGATACAGGTCTGTTTTGCTGCCCTTCTTGTGGATAGGGGTCACTCTAGCACTGGCCATATACCACAAACCCCCAGAAGGGCATTATTGATATTAGAAACTGGTTACCAACTAAATTAGAACAGTAAAAATATTTGTTTTTGTCAATCTGCATTCAGGGCTCAAACCACCCAGTTTATAATTTATAATAGATCACCTGTCTGAAAAGTACTACATACTATGAGTTGCAGTAGCCTATTCAATTGGCCCAGCGTTGTCCAGGTTTGGCCGGTGTAGGCCTTCATTGTAAATAAGAATTTGTTTCTTTGGGATAGGTGGGACAGTAGCGTCCCACCTGGCCAACATCCGGTGAAATTGCAGAGCGCGAAATTCAAATTAAATTACTATAAATATTAAACTTTCATGAAATCATGAGTGCAACACATCAAAATAAAGCTTAACTTGTTGTTAATCCAGCCGCCGTGTCAGATTTCAAAAAGGCTTTACGGTGAAAGCAAACCATGCGATTATCTGAGGACAGCGCCCAGCACACAAATGCATAACAAATCATTTTCAACCAGGGAGTTGCGACACGAAAGTCAGAAATAGCGATATAATATATGCCTTACCTTTGAAGATCTTCTGTTGGCACTCCAAAAGGTCCCAGTTACATTACAAATGGTCCTTTTGTTCGATAAAGTCCTTCTTTATATCCATAAAAACTCAGTTTAGCTGGCGCGCTTCATCAATAATCCACTCGGTTTCCTTCCTTCAAAATGCATACAAAATTAATCCCAAACGTTACCAATAAACTTATCCAAACAAGTCAATCAACGTTTATAATCAATCCTTAGGTATCCTAATACGCAAATAAACAATACAATTTAAGACTGAGAATCATTATTGTCTTTACCGGTGAAAAATACCAAAGAACACTCTCAGTCACGCACTTGGAAACACTACAGCCAAAATGGGAGCCACCTAGTAAAAGTGCAATTTCTGGCTCATTTTTAAAAAAAACAGCCTGCAACTCTTTCTAACGAGTGTTGACATCTAGTGGAGGCCCTAGGAACTGCAATCGGGCATGATTTCGCCCTTTTATAAAAGTGCCAGCCATTGAAATCAGTGTTAGGAGGATTTCTTTTGGGGGGGAGGGGGATGGTTTGTCCTCGGGGTTTCGCCTGCAATTTCAGTTCTGTTTTACTCACAGACGTTATTTTAACAGTTTTAGAAACTTTAGAGTGTTTTCTATCCATATCTACCAATGCATATCCTAGCTTCTGGGCCTGAGTAGCAGGCAGTTTACTTTGCGCATGCTTTTCATCCGGAAGTCAAAATATCGCCCCCTATCCCTAGTAGCTACTACTGTGTCTTGTTGTTGTTGATGAAGTAGTAGGCGACTGTTTCTCCTTTATATCTGGGGTCGTATGTGATGAAACTATTCCTACAATGTCTGGAACGCTACAAAACGCTACAAAACACCAGAAATAGTTGGTGTCTTTCGGTTGGCTGTGTGAGCACGAATGTGATTTCAGCATTTCTACCGTGTTGCATGATGGGAAAAATAGTCAGACAGCGATATAATATAATAAAACAAAGTGCATCGCTTTTCCACCGCTTTGTCCGCAACTGTATTAGTAAACGTTATTAGACCCTGGTCGATATGATGTGGTATTGTCAGTAGTACAAGTGGTAACCGGTAGACAAACACCTTTGTCCTGTAATGAGTGCCCCTCTACCAACATGTACAACTCATACTTACCTGGCAAGGGAGACACCGTGATCAAGAAGGCGGTTCACCCAGGGCGAGGCTCAGCCATTGCACTCCGGCTGTGCTGACCCCTGCGAATTTCCCAAATGTGGAAATCTCGATTGCATAATTTCTGGTAGTGGTGGACTGCATTCGCGCTCTCCCCTGATCTTGATGTTAAAAATAATGTATAAGCTGGTGTTCTGAGTTATAACTCTTTGAGTTCTGTTGACAAAGAGATTTATCATCATTTACATTTTCTTCCTTATCAGATGAATGGTTATAGAATGTAGGATATATTTAAAAGCCAACTAAGGCCTCAGAGATACATTTTGTCTTCTGATAACCACAATGTGTGTGATCTGTTATTGTAGCACTGGTGATTATTTATGCCTGTCATGTCCTGATTATGTCAAGGAAAAGGCCGACTTGTGAATGGATCATTTTGCGCCCTCAGATCTAATCTGGATTGAGGTGTTTTATTCGCTAGATAATTAAGTCATTTATAGGACCGTTTGTAATTTACGACCACAATAAACAGGCTGCCTCACATACGGTCGTGATTGGGAGTCCCATATCATCTGAAATGGAATCGGTCTATATCACCAAGGCTCATCAACTTTGTATATTGTATCCATTACCATTCCACAGATATTTCCCTGGTCAGCTATTACCATGACATCAGACATTTCCCTGGTCAACCGTTACCACGACAACAGCCATTTCCCTGGTCAACCATTACCATGACAACAGACATTTCCCTGGTCAACCATTACCATGACAACAGACATTTCCCTGGTCAACCATTACCATTCCACAGACATTTCCCTGGTCAACCATTACAATGCCACAGACATTTCCCTGGTCAAATATTCCACAGACATTTTCCTGGTCCACTTATTTCCTGATGAAATCAGTCAAAACAGAAATTCTTGCCAGTATATTCCTCTATCTGTTCATAAATTACTTTTTCCAGCATCTTAGACCGCTCACTCAAAATTGATACAGGTCTGTTTTGCTGCCCTTCTTGTGGATAGGGGTCACTCTAGCACTGGCCATATACCACAAACCCCCAGAAGGGCATTATTGATATTAGAAACTGGTTACCAACTAAATTAGAACAGTAAAAATATTTGTTTTTGTCAATCTGCATTCAGGGCTCAAACCACCCAGTTTATAATTTATAATAGATCACCTGTCTGAAAAGTACTACATACTATGAGTTGCAGTAGCCTATTCAATTGGCCCAGCGTTGTCCAGGTTTGGCCGGTGTAGGCCTTCATTGTAAATAAGAATTTGTTTCTTTGGGATAGGTGGGACAGTAGCGTCCCACCTGGCCAACATCCGGTGAAATTGCAGAGCGCGAAATTCAAATTAAATTACTATAAATATTAAACTTTCATGAAATCATAAGTGCAACACATCAAAATAAAGCTTAACTTGTTGTTAATCCAGCCGCCGTGTCAGATATCAAAAAGGCTTTACGGTGAAAGCAAACCATGCGATTATCTGAGGACAGCGCCCAGCACACAAATGCATAACAAATCATTTTCAACCAGGGAGTTGCGACACGAAAGTCAGAAATAGCGATATAATATATGCCTTACCTTTGAAGATCTTCTGTTGGCACTCCAAAAGGTCCCAGTTACATTACAAATGGTCCTTTTGTTCGATAAAGTCCTTCTTTATATCCATAAAAACTCAGTTTAGCTGGCGCGCTTCATCAATAATCCACTCGGTTTCCTTCCTTCAAAATGCATACAAAATTAATCCCAAACGTTACCAATAAACTTATCCAAACAAGTCAATCAACGTTTATAATCAATCCTTAGGTATCCTAATACGCAAATAAACAATACAATTTAAGACTGAGAATCATTATTGTCTTTACCGGTGAAAAATACCAAAGAACACTCTCAGTCACGCACTTGGAAACACTACAGCCAAAATGGGAGCCACCTAGTAAAAGTGCAATTTCTGGCTCATTTTTTAAAAAAACAGCCTGCAACTCTTTCTAACGAGTGTTGACATCTAGTGGAGGCCCTAGGAACTGCAATCGGGCATGATTTCGCCCTTTTATAAAAGTGCCAGCCATTGAAATCAGTGTTAGGAGGATTTCTTTTGGGGGGGAGGGGGATGGTTTGTCCTCGGGGTTTCGCCTGCCATTTCAGTTCTGTTTTACTCACAGACGTTATTTTAACAGTTTTAGAAACTTTAGAGTGTTTTCTATCCATATCTACCAATGCATATCCTAGCTTCTGGGCCTGAGTAGAAGGCAGTTTACTTTGCGCATGCTTTTCATCCGGAAGTCAAAATATCGCCCCCTATCCCTAGTAGCTACTACTGTGTCTTGTTGTTGTTGATGAAGTAGTAGGCGACTGTTTCTCCTTTATATCTGGGGTCGTATGTGATGAAACTATTCCTACAATGTCTGGAACGCTACAAAACGCTACAAAACACCAGAAATAGTTGGTGTCTTTCGGTTGGCTGTGTGAGCACGAATGTGATTTCAGCATTTCTACCGTGTTGCATGATGGGAAAAATAGTCAGACAGCGATATAATATAATAAAACAAAGTGCATCGCTTTTCCACCGCTTTGTCCGCAACTGTATTAGTAAACGTTATTAGACCCTGGTCGATATGATGTGGTATTGTCAGTAGTACAAGTGGTAACCGGTAGACAAACACCTTTGTCCTGTAATGAGTGCCCCTCTACCAACATGTACAACTCATACTTACCTGGCAAGGGAGACACCGTGATCAAGAAGGCGGTTCACCCAGGGCGAGGCTCAGCCATTGCACTCCGGCTGTGCTGACCCCTGCGAATTTCCCAAATGTGGAAATCTCGATTGCATAATTTCTGGTAGTGGTGGACTGCATTCGCGCTCTCCCCTGATCTTGATGTTAAAAATAATGTATAAGCTGGTGTTCTGAGTTATAACTCTTTGAGTTCTGTTGACAAAGAGATTTATCATCATTTACATTTTCTTCCTTATCAGATGAATGGTTATAGAATGTAGGATATATTTAAAAGCCAACTAAGGCCTCAGAGATACATTTTGTCTTCTGATAACCACAATGTGTGTGATCTGTTATTGTAGCACTGGTGATTATTTATGCCTGTCATGTCCTGATTATGTCAAGGAAAAGGCCGACTTGTGAATGGATCATTTTGCGCCCTCAGATCTAATCTGGATTGAGGTGTTTTATTCGCTAGATAATTAAGTCATTTATAGGACCGTTTGTAATTTAAGACCACAATAAACAGGCTGCCTCACATACGGTCGTGATTGGGAGTCCCATATCATCTGAAATGGAATCGGTCTATATCACCAAGGCTCATCAACTTTGTATATTGTATCCATTACCATTCCACAGATATTTCCCTGGTCAGCTATTACCATGACATCAGACATTTCCCTGGTCAACCGTTACCACGACAACAGCCATTTCCCTGGTCAACCATTACCATGACAACAGACATTTCCCTGGTCAACCATTACCATGACAACAGACATTTCCCTGGTCAACCATTACCATTCCACAGACATTTCCCTGGTCAACCATTACAATGCCACAGACATTTCCCTGGTCAACTATTCCACAGACATTTTCCTGGTCCACTTATTTCCTGATGAAGTCAGTCAAAACAGAGAAATTCTTGCCAGTATATTCCTCTATCTGTTCATAAATTACTTTTTCCAGCATCTTAGACCGCTCACTCAAAATTGATACAGGTCTGTTTTGCTGCCCTTCTTGTGGATAGGGGTCACTCTAGCATTGGCCATATACCACAAACCCCCAGAAGGGCATTATTGATATTAGAAACTGGTTACCAACTAAATTAGAACAGTAAAAATATTTGTTTTTGTCAATCTGCATTCAGGGCTCAAACCACCCAGTTTATAATTTATAATAGATCACCTGTCTGAAAAGTACTACATACTATGAGTTGCAGTAGCCTATTCAATTGGCCCAGCGTTGTCCAGGTTTGGCCGGTGTAGGCCTTCATTGTAAATAAGAATTTGTTTCTTTGGGATAGGTGGGACAGTAGCGTCCCACCTGGCCAACATCCGTTGAAATTGCAGAGCGCGAAATTCAAATTAAATTACTATAAATATTAAACTTTCATGAAATCACAAGTGCAACACATCAAAATAAAGCTTAACTTGTTGTTAATCCAGCCGCCGTGTCAGATTTCAAAAAGGCTTTACGGTGAAAGCAAACCATGCGATTATCTGAGGACAGCGCCCAGCACACAAATGCATAACAAATCATTTTCAACCAGGGAGTTGCGACACGAAAGTCAGAAATAGCGATATAATATATGCCTTACCTTTGAAGATCTTCTGTTGGCACTCCAAAAGGTCCCAGTTACATTACAAATGGTCCTTTTGTTCGATAAAGTCCTTCTTTATATCCATAAAAACTCAGTTTAGCTGGCGCGCTTCATCAATAATCCACTCGGTTTCCTTCCTTCAAAATGCATACAAAATTAATCCCAAACGTTACCAATAAACTTATCCAAACAAGTCAATCAACGTTTATAATCAATCCTTAGGTATCCTAATACGCAAATAAACAATACAATTTAAGACTGAGAATCATTATTGTCTTTACCGGTGAAAAATACCAAAGAACACTCTCAGTCACGCACTTGGAAACACTACAGCCAAAATGGGAGCCACCTAGTAAAACTGCAATTTCTGGCTCATTTAAAAAAAAAAAATGCCTGCAACTCTTTCTAACGAGTGTTGACATCTAGTGGAGGCCCTAGGAACTGCCATTGGGCATGATTTCGCCCTTTTATAAAAGTGCCAGCCATTGAAATCAGTGGTAGGAGGATTTCTTTTGGGGGGGAGGGGGATGGTTTGTCCTCGGGGTTTCGCCTGCCATTTCAGTTCTGTTTTACTCACAGACGTTATTTTAACAGTTTTAGAAACTTTAGAGTGTTTTCTATCCATATCTACCAATGCATATCCTAGCTTCTGGGCCTGAGTAGCAGGCAGTTTACGTTGCGCATGCTTTTCATCCGGAAGTCAAAATATCACCCCCTATCCCTAGTAGCTACTACTGTGTCTTGTTGTTGTTGATGAAGTAGTAGGCGACTGTTTCTCCTTTATATCTGGGGTCGTATGTGATGAAACTATTCCTACAATGTCTGGAACGCTACAAAACGCTACAAAACACCAGAAATAGTTGGTGTCTTTCGGTTGGCTGTGTGAGCACGAATGTGATTTCAGCATTTCTACCGTGTTGCATGATGGGAAAAATAGTCAGACAGCGATATAATATAATAAAACAAAGTGCATCGCTTTTCCACCGCTTTGTCCGCAACTGTATTAGTAAACGTTATTAGACCCCGGTCGATATGATGTGGTATTGTCAGTAGTACAAGTGGTAACCGTTAGACAAACACCTTTGTCCTGGAATGAGTGCCGCTCTACCAACGTGTACAACTCATACTTACCTGGCAAGGGAGACACCGTGATCAAGAAGGCGGTTCACCCAGGGCGAGGCTCAGCCATTGCACTCCGGCTGTGCTGACCCATTCGAATTTCCCTAAATGTGGAAATCTCGATTGCATAATTTCTGGTAGTGGGGCCTGCGTTCGCGCTCTCCCCTGATCTTGATGTTAAAAATAATGTATAAGCTGGTATTCTGAGTTATAACTCTTTGAGTTCTGTTGACAAAGAGATTTATCATCATTTACATTTTCTTCCTTATCAGATGAATGGTTATAGAATGTAGGATATATTTAAAAGCCAACTAAGGCCTCAGAGATACATTTTGTCTTCTGATAACCACAATGTGTGTGATCTGTTATTGTAGCACTGGTGATTATTTATGCCTGTCATGTCCTGATTATGTCAAGGAAAAGGCCTACTTGTAAATGGATCATTTTGCGCCCTCAGATCTAATCTGGATTGAGGTGTTTTATTCGCTAGATAATTAAGTCATTTATAGGACCGTTTGTAATTTAAGACCACAATAAACAGGCTGCCTCACATACGGTCGTGATTGGGAGTCCCATATCATCTGAAATGGAATCGGTCTATATCACCAAGGCTCATCAACTTTGTATATTGTATCCATTACCATTCCACAGATATTTCCCTGGTCAGCTATTACCATGACATCAGACATTTCCCTGGTCAACCGTTACCACGACAACAGCCATTTCCCTGGTCAACCATTACCATGACAACAGACATTTCCCTGGTCAACCATTACCATGACAACAGACATTTCCCTGGTCAACCATTACCATTCCACAGACATTTCCCTGGTCAACCATTACAATGCCACAGACATTTCCCTGGTCAACTATTCCACAGATATTTTCCTGGTCCACTTATTTCCTGATGAAGTCAGTCAAAACAGAGAAATTCTTGCCAGTATATTCCTCTATCTGTTCATAAATTACTTTTTCCAGCATCTTAGACCGCTTACTCAAAATTGATACAGGTCTGTTTTGCTGCCCTTCTTGTGGATAGGGGTCACTCTAGCATTGGCCATATACCACAAACCCCCAGAAGGGCATTATTGATATTAGAAACTGGTTACCAACTAAATTAGAACAGTAAAAATATTTGTTTTTGTCAATCTGCATTCAGGGCTCAAACCACCCAGTTTATAATTTATAATAGATCACCTGTCTGAAAAGTACTACATACTATGAGTTGCAGTAGCCTATTCAATTGGCCCAGCGTTGTCCAGGTTTGGCCGGTGTAGGCCTTCATTGTAAATAAGAATTTGTTTCTTTGGGATAGGTGGGACAGTAGCGTCCCACCTGGCCAACATCCGGTGAAATTGCAGAGCGCGAAATTCAAATTAAATTACTATAAATATTAAACTTTCATGAAATCACAAGTGCAACACATCAAAATAAAGCTTAAATTGTTGTTAATCCAGCCGCCGTGTCAGATTTCAAAAAGGCTTTACGGTGAAAGCAAACCATGCGATTATCTGAGGACAGCGCCCAGCACACAAATGCATAACAAATCGTTTTCAACCAGGGAGTTGCGACACGAAAGTCAGAAATAGCGATATAATATATGCCTTACCTTTGAAGATCTTCTGTTGGCACTCCAAAAGGTCCCAGTTACATTACAAATGGTCCTTTTGTTCGATAAAGTCCTTCTTTATATCCATAAAAACTCAGTTTAGCTGGCGCGCTTCATCAATAATCCACTCGGTTTCCTTCCTTCAAAATGCATACAAAATGAATCCCAAACGTTACCAATAAACTTATCCAAACAAGTCAATCAACGTTTATAATCAATCCTTAGGTATCCTAATACGCAAATAAACAATACAATTTAAGACTGAGAATCATTATTGTCTTTACCGGTGAAAAATACCAAAGAACACTCTCAGTCACGCACTTGGAAACACTACAGCCAAAATGGGAGCCACCTAGTAAAACTGCAATTTCTGGCTCATTTAAAAAAAAAAACAGCCTGCAACTCTTTCTAACGAGTGTTGACATCTAGTGGAGGCCCTAGGAACTGCAATCGGGCATGATTTCGCCCTTTTATAAAAGTGCCAGCCATTGAAATCAGTGGTAGGAGGATTTCTTTTGGGGGGGAGGGGGATGGTTTGTCCTCGGGGTTTCGCCTGCCATTTCAGTTCTGTTTTACTCACAGACGTTATTTTAACAGTTTTAGAAACTTTAGAGTGTTTTCTATCCATATCTACCAATGCATATCCTAGCTTCTGGGCCTGAGTAGCAGGCAGTTTACTTTGCGCATGCTTTTCATCCGGATGTCAAAATATCGCCCCCTATCCCTAGTAGCTACTACTGTGTCTTGTTGTTGTTGATGAAGTAGTAGGCGACTGTTTCTCCTTTATATCTGGGGTCGTATGTGATGAAACTATTCCTACAATGTCTGGAACGCTACAATACGCTACAAAACACCAGAAATAGTTGGTGTCTTTCGGTTGGCTGTGTGAGCACGAATGTGATTTCAGCATTTCTACCGTGTTGCATGATGGGAAAAATAGTCAGACAGCGATATAATATAATAAAACAAAGTGCATCGCTTTTCCACCGCTTTGTCCGCAACTGTATTAGTAAACGTTATTAGACCCTGGTCGATATGATGTGGTATTGTCAGTAGTACAAGTGGTAACCGTTAGACAAACACCTTTGTCCTGGAATGAGTGCCCCTCTACCAACGTGTACAACTCATACTTACCTGGCAAGAGAGACACCGTGATCAAGAAAGCGGTTCACCCAGGACGAGGCTCAGCCATTGCACTCCGGCTGTGCTGACCCCTGCGAATTTCCCAAATGTGGAAATCTCGATTGCATAATTTCTGGTAGTGGGGGACTGTGTTCGCGCTCTCCCCTGATCTTGATGTTAAAAATAATGTATAAGCTGTTATTCTGAGTTATAACTCTTTGAGTTCTGTTGACAAAGAGATTTATCATCATTTACATTTTCTTCCTTATCAGATGAATGGTTATAATGTAGGATATATTTAAAAGCCAACTAAGGCCTCAGAGATACATTTTGTCTTCTGATAACCACAATGTGTGTGATCTGTTATTGTAGCACTGGTGATTATTTATGCCTGTCATGTCCTGATTATGTCAAGGAAAAGGCCTACTTGTGAATGGATCATTTTGCGCCCTCAGATCTAATCTGGATTGAGGTGTTTTATTTGCTAGATAATTAAGTCATTTATAGGACCGTTTGTAATTTAAGACCACAATAAACAGGCTGCCTCACATACGGTCGTGATTGGGAGTCCCATATCATCTGAAATGGAATCGGTCTATATCACCAAGGCTCATCAACTTTGTATATTGTATCCATTACCATTCCACAGATATTTCCCTGGTCAGCTATTACCATGACAACAGACATTTCCCTGGTCAACCGTTACCACGACAACAGCCATTTCCCTGGTCAACCATTACCATGACAACAGACATTTCCCTGGTCAACCATTACCATGACAACAGACATTTCCCTGGTCAACCATTACCATGACAACAGACAATTTCCCTGGTCAACCATTACCATGACAACAGACATTTCCCTGGTCAACCATTACCATGCCACAGACATTTCCCTGGTCAACTATTACCATGACAACAGACATTTCCCTGGTTAACTGTTACCATGACAACAGACATTTCCCTGCTCAATCATTCCCATTCCACAGACATTTCCCTGGTCATCCATTACCATGACAACAGACATTTCCCTGGTCAACCATTACAATGCCACAGACATTTCCCTGGTCAGCCGTTACCACTCCACAGACATTTCCCTGGTCAACCATTACATGACAACAGACATTTCCCTGGTCAACCATTACCATTCCACAGACATTTCCCTGGTCAACCATTACAATGCCACAGACATTTCCCTGGTCAACTATTCCACAGACATTTTCCTGGTCCACTTATTTCCTGATGAAGTCAGTCAAAACAGAGAAATTCTTGCCAGTATATTCCTCTATCTGTTCATAAATTACTTTTTCCAGCATCTTAGACCGCTCACTCAAAATTGATACAGGTCTGTTTTGCTGCCCTTCATGTGGATAGGGGTCACTCTAGTATTGGCCATATACCACAAACCCCCAGAAGGGCATTATTGATATTAGAAACTGGTTACCAACTAAATTAGAACAGTAAAAATATTTGTTTTTGTCAATCTGCATTCAGGGCTCAAACCACCCAGTTTATAATTTATAATAGATCACCTGTCTGAAAAGTACTACATACTATGAGTTGCAGTAGCCTATTCAATTGGCCCAGCGTTGTCCAGGTTTGGCCGGTGTAGGCCTTCATTGTAAATAAGAATTTGTTTCTTTGGGATAGGTGGGACAGTAGCGTCCCACCTGGCCAACATCCGGTGAAATTGCAGAGCGCGAAATTCAAATTAAATTACTATAAATATTAAACTTTCATGAAATCACAAGTGCAACACATCAAAATAAAGCTTAACTTGTTGTTAATCCAGCCGCCGTGTCAGATTTCAAAAAGGCTTTACGGTGAAAGCAAACCATGCGATTATCTGAGGACAGCGCCCAGCACACAAATGCATAACAAATCATTTTCAACCAGGGAGTTGCGACACGAAAGTCAGAAATAGCGATATAATATATGCCTTACCTTTGAAGATCTTCTGTTGGCACTCCAAAAGGTCCCAGTTACATTACAAATGGTCCTTTTGTTCGATAAAGTCCTTCTTTATATCCATAAAAACTCAGTTTAGCTGGCGCGCTTCATCAATAATCCACTCGGTTTCCTTCCTTCAAAATGCATACAAAATGAATCCCAAACGTTACCAATAAACTTATCCAAACAAGTCAATCAACGTTTATAATCAATCCTTAGGTATCCTAATACGCAAAAAAACAATACAATTTAAGACTGAGAATCATTATTGTCTTTACCGGTGAAAAATACCAAAGAACACTCTCAGTCACGCACTTGGAAACACTACAGCCAAAATGGGAGCCACCTAGTAAAACTGCAATTTCTGGCTCATTTAAAAAAAAAACAGCCTGCAACTCTTTCTAACGAGTGTTGACATCTAGTGGAGGCCCTAGGAACTGCAATCGGGCATGATTTCGCCCTTTTATAAAAGTGCCAGCTTTTGAAATCAGTGGTAGGAGGATTTCTTTTGGGGGGGAGGGGGATGGTTTGTCCTCGGGGTTTCGCCTGCCATTTCAGTTCTGTTTTACTCACAGACGTTATTTTAACAGTTTTAGAAACTTTAGAGTGTTTTCTATCCATATCTACCAATGCATATCCTAGCTTCTGGGCCTGAGTAGCAGGCAGTTTACTTTGCGCATGCTTTTCATCCGGAAGTCAAAATATCGCCCCCTATCCCTAGCAGCTACTACTGTGTCTTGTTGTTGTTGATGAAGTAGTAGGCGACTGTTTCTCCTTTATATCTGGGGTCGTATGTGATGAAACTATTCCTACAATGTCTGGAACGCTACAAAACGCTACAAAACACCAGAAATAGTTGGTGTCTTTCGGTTGGCTGTGTGAGCACGAATGTGATTTCAGCATTTCTACCGTGTTGCATGATGGGAAAAATAGTCAGACAGCGATATAATATAATAAAACAAAGTGCATCGCTTTTCCACCGCTTTGTCCGCAACTGTATTAGTAAACGTTATTAGACCCTGGTCGATATGATGTGGTATTGTCAGTAGTACAAGTGGTAACCGTTAGACAAACACCTTTGTCCTGGAATGAGTGCCCCTCTACCAACGTGTACAACTGATACTTACCTGGCAAGGGAGACACCGTGATCAAGAAGGCGGTTCACCCAGGGCGAGGCTCAGCCATTGCACTCCGGCTGTGCTGACCCCTGCGAATTTCCCAAATGTGGAAATCTCGATTGCATAATTTCTGGTAGTGGGGGACTGCGTTCGTGCTCTCCCCTGATCTTGATGTTAAAAATAATGTATAAGCTGTTATTCTGAGTTATAACTCTTTGAGTTCTGTTGACAAAGAGATTTATCATCATTTACATTTTCTTCCTTATCAGATGAATGGTTATAGAATGTAGGATATATTTAAAAGCCAACTAAGGCCTCAGAGATACATTTTGTCTTCTGATAACCACAATGTGTGTGATCTGTTATTGTAGCACTGGTGATTATTTATGCCTGTCATGTCCTGATTATGTCAAGGAAAAGGCCTACTTGTGAATGGATCATTTTGCGCCCTCAGATCTAATCTGGATTGAGGTGTTTTATTCGCTAGATAATTAAGTCATTTATAGGACCGTTTGTAATTTAAGACCACAATAAACAGGCTGCCTCACATACGGTCGTGATTGGGAGTCCCATATCATCTGAAATGGAATCGGTCTATATCACCAAGGCTCATCAACTTTGTATATTGTATCCATTACCATTCCACAGATATTTCCCTGGTCAGCTATTACCATGACATCAGACATTTCCCTGGTCAACCGTTACCACGACAACAGCCATTTCCCTGGTCAACCATTACCATGACAACAGACATTTCCCTGGTCAACCATTACCATGACAACAGACATTTCCCTGGTCAACCATTACCATTCCACAGACATTTCCCTGGTCAACCATTACAATGCCACAGACATTTCCCTGGTCAACTATTCCACAGACATTTTCCTGGTCCACTTATTTCCTGATGAAGTCAGTCAAAACAGAGAAATTCTTGCCAGTATATTCCTCTATCTGTTCATAAATTACTTTTTCCAGCATCTTAGACCGCTCACTCAAAATTGATACAGGTCTGTTTTGCTGCCCTTCTTGTGGATAGGGGTCACTCTAGTATTGGCCATATACCACAAACCCCCAGAAGGGCATTATTGATATTAGAAACTGGTTACCAACTAAATTAGAACAGTAAAAATATTTGTTTTTGTCAATCTGCATTCAGGGCTCAAACCACCCAGTTTATAATTTATAATAGATCACCTGTCTGAAAAGTACTACATACTATGAGTTGCAGTAGCCTATTCAATTGGCCCAGCGTTGTCCAGGTTTGGCCGGTGTAGGCCTTCATTGTAAATAAGAATTTGTTTCTTTGGGATAGGTGGGACAGTAGCGTCCCACCTGGCCAACATCCGGTGAAATTGCAGAGCGCGAAATTCAAATTAAATTACTATAAATATTAAACTTTCATGAAATCACAAGTGCAACACATCAAAATAAAGCTTAACTTGTTGTTAATCCAGCCGCCGTGTCAGATTTCAAAAAGGCTTTACGGTGAAAGCAAACCATGCGATTATCTGAGGACAGCGCCCAGCACACAAATGCATAACAAATCATTTTCAACCAGGGAGTTGCGACACGAAAGTCAGAAATAGCGATATAATATATGCCTTACCTTTGAAGATCTTCTGTTGGCACTCCAAAAGGTCCCAGTTACATTACAAATGGTCCTTTTGTTCGATAAAGTCCTTCTTTATATCCATAAAAACTCAGTTTAGCTGGCGCGCTTCATCAATAATCCACTCGGTTTCCTTCCTTCAAAATGCATACAAAATTAATCCCAAACGTTACCAATAAACTTATCCAAACAAGTCAATCAACGTTTATAATCAATCCTTAGGTATCCTAATACGCAAAAAAACAATACAATTTAAGACTGAGAATCATTATTGTCTTTACCGGTGAAAAATACCAAAGAACACTCTCAGTCACGCACTTGGAAACACTACAGCCAAAATGGGAGCCACCTAGTAAAACTGCAATTTCTGGCTCATTTAAAAAAAAAACAGCCTGCAACTCTTTCTAACGAGTGTTGACATCTAGTGGAGGCCCTAGGAACTGCAATCGGGCATGATTTCGCCCTTTTATAAAAGTGCCAGCTTTTGAAATCAGTGGTAGGAGGATTTCTTTTGGGGGGGAGGGGGATGGTTTGTCCTCGGGGTTTCGCCTGCCATTTCAGTTCTGTTTTACTCACAGACGTTATTTTAACAGTTTTAGAAACTTTAGAGTGTTTTCTATCCATATCTACCAATGCATATCCTAGCTTCTGGGCCTGAGTAGCAGGCAGTTTACTTTGCGCATGCTTTTCATCCGGAAGTCAAAATATCGCCCCCTATCCCTAGTAGCTACTACTGTGTCTTGTTGTTGTTGATGAAGTAGTAGGCGACTGTTTCTCCTTTATATCTGGGGTCGTATGTGATGAAACTATTCCTACAATGTCTGGAACGCTACAAAACGCTACAAAACACCAGAAATAGTTGGTGTCTTTCGGTTGGCTGTGTGAGCACGAATGTGATTTCAGCATTTCTACCGTGTTGCATGATGGGAAAAATAGTCAGACAGCGATATAATATAATAAAACAAAGTGCATCGCTTTTCCACCGCTTTGTCCGCAACTGTATTAGTAAACGTTATTAGACCCTGGTCGATATGATGTGGTATTGTCAGTAGTACAAGTGGTAACCGTTAGACAAACACCTTTGTCCTGGAATGAGTGCCCCTCTACCAACGTGTACAACTCATACTTACCTGGCAAGGGAGACACCGTGATCAAGAAGGCGGTTCACCCAGGGCGAGGCTCAGCCATTGCACTCCGGCTGTGCTGACCCCTGCGAATTTCCCAAATGTGGAAATCTCGATTGCATAATTTCTGGTAGTAGGGGACTGCGTTCGCGCTCACCCCTGATTTTGATGTTAAAAATAATGTATAAGCTGGTATTCTGAGTTATAACTCTTTGAGTTGTGTTGACAAAGAGATTTATCATCATTTACATTTTCTTCCTTATCAGATGAATGGTTATAGAATGTAGGATATATTTAAAAGCCAACTAAGGCCTCAGAGATACATTTTGTCTTCTGATAACCACAATGTGTGTGATCTGTTATTGTAGCACTGGTGATTATTTATGCCTGTCATGTCCTGATTATGTCAAGGAAAAGGCCTACTTGTGAATGGATCATTTTGCGCCCTCAGATCTAATCTGGATTGAGGTGTTTTATTCGCTAGATAATTAAGTCATTTATAGGACCGTTTGTAATTTAAGACCACAATAAACAGGCTGCCTCACATACGGTCGTGATTGGGAGTCCCATATCATCTGAAATGGAATCGGTCTATATCACCAAGGCTCATCAACTTTGTATATTGTATCCATTACCATTCCACAGATATTTCCCTGGTCAGCTATTACCATGACATCAGACATTTCCCTGGTCAACCGTTACCACGACAACAGCCATTTCCCTGGTCAACCATTACCATGACAACAGACATTTCCCTGGTCAACCATTACCATGACAACAGACATTTCCCTGGTCAACCATTACCATTCCACAGACATTTCCCTGGTCAACCATTACAATGCCACAGACATTTCCCTGGTCAACTATTCCACAGACATTTTCCTGGTCCACTTATTTCCTGATGAAGTCAGTCAAAACAGAGAAATTCTTGCCAGTATATTCCTCTATCTGTTCATAAATTACTTTTTCCAGCATCTTAGACCGCTCACTCAAAATTGATACAGGTCTGTTTTGCTGCCCTTCTTGTGGATAGGGGTCACTCTAGTATTGGCCATATACCACAAACCCCCAGAAGGGCATTATTGATATTAGAAACTGGTTACCAACTAAATTAGAACAGTAAAAATATTTGTTTTTGTCAATCTGCATTCAGGGCTCAAACCACCCAGTTTATAATTTATAATAGATCACCTGTCTGAAAAGTACTACATACTATGAGTTGCAGTAGCCTATTCAATTGGCCCAGCGTTGTCCAGGTTTGGCCGGTGTAGGCCTTCATTGTAAATAAGAATTTGTTTCTTTGGGATAGGTGGGACAGTAGCGTCCCACCTGGCCAACATCCGGTGAAATTGCAGAGCGCGGAATTCAAATTAAATTACTATAAATATTAAACATTCATGAAATCACAAGTGCAACACATCAAAATAAAGCTTAACTTGTTGTTAATCCAGCCGCCGTGTCAGATTTCAAAAAGGCTTTACGGTGAAAGCAAACCATGCGATTATCTGAGGACAGCGCCCAGCACACAAATGCATAACAAATCATTTTCAACCAGGGAGTTGCGACACGAAAGTCAGAAATAGCGATATAATATATGCCTTACCTTTGAAGATCTTCTGTTGGCACTCCAAAAGGTCCCAGTTACATTACAAATGGTCCTTTTGTTCGATAAAGTCCTTCTTTATATCCATAAAAACTCAGTTTAGCTGGCGCGCTTCATCAATAATCCACTCGGTTTCCTTCCTTCAAAATGCATACAAAATTAATCCCAAACGTTACCAATAAACTTATCCAAACAAGTCAATCAACGTTTATAATCAATCCTTAGGTATCCTAATACGCAAATAAACAATACAATTTAAGACTGAGAATCATTATTGTCTTTACCGGTGAAAAATACCAAAGAACACTCTCAGTCACGCACTTGGAAACACTACAGCCAAAATGGGAGCCACCTAGTAAAACTGCAATTTCTGGCTCATTTAAAAAAAAAACAGCCTGCAACTCTTTCTAACGAGTGTTGACATCTAGTGGAGGCCCTAGGAACTGCAATCGGGCATGATTTCGCCCTTTTATAAAAGTGCCAGCCATTGAAATCAGTGGTAGGAGGATTTCTTTTGGGGGGGAGGGGGATGGTTTGTCCTCGGGGTTTCGCCTGCCATTTCAGTTCTGTTTTACTCACAGACGTTATTTTAACAGTTTTAGAAACTTTAGAGTGTTTTCTATCCATATCTACCAATGCATATCCTAGCTTCTGGGCCTGAGTAGCAGGCAGTTTACTTTGCGCATGCTTTTCATCCGGAAGTCAAAATATCACCCCCTATCCCTAGTAGCTACTACTGTGTCTTGTTGTTGTTGATGAAGTAGTAGGCGACTGTTTCTCCTTTATATCTGGGGTCGTATGTGATGAAACTATTCCTACAATGTCTGGAACGCTACAAAACGCTACAAAACACCAGAAATAGTTGGTGTCTTTCGGTTGGCTGTGTGAGCACGAATGTGATTTCAGCATTTCTACCGTGTTGCATGATGGGAAAAATAGTCAGACAGCGATATAATATAATAAAACAAAGTGCATCGCTTTTCCACCGCTTTGTCCGCAACTGTATTAGTAAACGTTATTAGACCCTGGTCGATATGATGTGGTATTGTCAGTAGTACAAGTGGTAACCGTTAGACAAACACCTTTGTCCTGGAATGAGTGCCCCTCTACCAACGTGTACAACTCATACTTACCTGGCAAGGGAGACACCGTGATCAAGAAGGCGGTTCACCCAGGGCGAGGCTCAGCCATTGCACTCCGGCTGTGCTGACCCCTGCGAATTTCCCAAATGTGGAAATCTCGATTGCATAATTTCTGGTAGTGGGGGACTGCGTTCGCGCTCTCCCCTGATCTTGATGTTAAAAATAATGTATAAGCTGGTATTCTGAGTTATAACTCTTTGAGTTCTGTTGACAAAGAGATTTATCATCATTTACATTTTCTTCCTTATCAGATGAATGGTTATAGAATGTAGGATATATTTAAAAGCCAACTAAGGCCTCAGAGATACATTTTGTCTTCTGATAACCACAATGTGTGTGATCTGTTATTGTAGCACTGGTGATTATTTATGCCTGTCATGTCCTGATTATGTCAAGGAAAAGGCCTACTTGTGAATGGATCATTTTGCGCCCTCAGATCTAATCTGGATTGAGGTGTTTTATTCGCTAGATAATTAAGTCATTTATAGGACCGTTTGTAATTTAAGACCACAATAAACAGGCTGCCTCACATACGGTCGTGATTGGGAGTCCCATATCATCTGAAATGGAATCGGTCTATATCACCAAGGCTCATCAACTTTGTATATTGTATCCATTACCATTCCACAGATATTTCCCTGGTCAGCTATTACCATGACAACAGACATTTCCCTGGTCAACCGTTACCACGACAACAGCCATTTCCCTGGTCAACCATTACCATGACAACAGACATTTCCCTGGTCAACCATTACCATGACAACAGACATTTCCCTGGTCAACCATTACCATTCCACAGACATTTCCCTGGTCAACCATTACCATGCCACAGACATTTCCCTGGTCAACTATTACCATGACAACAGACATTTCCCTGGTTAACTGTTACCATGACAACAGACATTTCCCTGCTCAATCATTCCCATTCCACAGACATTTCCCTGGTCATCCATTACCATGACAACAGACATTTCCCTGGTCAACCATTACCATGCCAACAGACATTTCCCTGGTCAACCATTACCATGACAACAGACATTTCCCTGGTCAACCATTACCATTCCACAGACATTTCCCTGGTCAACCATTACAATGCCACAGACATTTCCCTGGTCAACTATTCCACAGACATTTTCCTGGTCCACTTATTTCCTGATGAAGTCAGTCAAAACAGAGAAATTCTTGCCAGTATATTCCTCTATCTGTTCATAAATTACTTTTTCCAGCATCTTAGACCGCTCACTCAAAATTGATACAGGTCTGTTTTGCTGCCCTTCTTGTGGATAGGGGTCACTCTAGCATTGGCCATATACCACAAACCCCCAGAAGGGCATTATTGATATTAGAAACTGGTTACCAACTAAATTAGAACAGTAAAAATATTTGTTTTTGTCAATCTGCATTCAGGGCTCAAACCACCCAGTTTATAATTTATAATAGATCACCTGTCTGAAAAGTATGAGTTGCAGTAGCCTATTCAATTGGCCCAGCGTTGTCCAGGTTTGGCCGGTGTAGGCCTTCATTGTAAATAAGAATTTGTTTCTTTGGGATAGGTGGGACAGTATCGTCCCACCTGGCCAACATCCGGTTGAAATTGCAGAGCGCGAAATTCAAATTAAATTACTATAAATATTAAACTTTCATGAAATCACAAGTGCAACACATCAAAATAAAGCTTAACTTGTTGTTAATCCAGCCGCCGTGTCAGATTTCAAAAAGGCTTTACGGTGAAAGCAAACCATGCGATTATCTGAGGACAGCGCCCAGCACACAAATGCATAACAAATCATTTTCAACCAGGGAGTTGCGACACGAAAGTCAGAAATAGCGATATAATATATGCCTTACCTTTGAAGATCTTCTGTTGGCACTCCAAAAGGTCCCAGTTACATTACAAATGGTCCTTTTGTTCGATAAAGTCCTTCTTTATATCCATAAAAACTCAGTTTAGCTGGCGCGCTTCATCAATAATCCACTCGGTTTCCTTCCTTCAAAATGCATACAAAATGAATCCCAAACATTACCAATAAACTTATCCAAACAAGTCAATCAACGTTTATAATCAATCCTTAGGTATCCTAATACGCAAATAAACAATACAATTTAAGACTGAGAATCATTATTGTCTTTACCGTTGAAAAATACCAAAGAACACTCTCAGTCACGCACTTGGAAACACTACAGCCAAAATGGGAGCCACCTAGTAAAACTGCAATTTCTGGCTCATTTTAAAAAAAAAACAGCCTGCAACTCTTTCTAACGACTGTTGATATCTAGTGGAAGCCCTAGGAACTGCAATCGGGCACGATTTCGCCCTTTTATAAAAGTGCCAGCCATTGAAATCAGTGGTAGGAGGATTTCTTTTGGGGGGGAGGGGGATGGTTTGTCCTCGGGGTTTCGCCTGCCATTTCAGTTCTGTTTTACTCACAGACGTTATTTTAACAGTTTTAGAAACTTTAGAGTGTTTTCTATCCATATCTACCAATGCATATCCTAGCTTCTGGGCCTGAGTAGCAGGCAGTTTACTTTGCGCATGCTTTTCATCCGGAAGTCAAAATATCGCCCCCTATCCCTAGTAGCTACTACTGTGTCTTGTTGTTGTTGATGAAGTAGTAGGCGACTGTTTCTCCTTTATATCTGGGGTCGTATGTGATGAAACTATTCCTACAATGTCTGGAACGCTACAAAACACCAGAAATAGTTGGTGTCTTTCGGTTGGCTGTGTGAGCACGAATGTGATTTCAGCATTTCTACCGTGTTGCATGATGGGAAAAATAGTCAGACAGCGATATAATATAATAAAACAAAGTGCATCGCTTTTCCACCGCTTTGTCCGCAACTGTATTAGTAAACGTTATTAGACCCTGGTCGATATGATGTGGTATTGTCAGTAGTACAAGTGGTAACCGTTAGACAAACACCTTTGTCCTGGAATGAGTGCCCCTCTACCAACGTGTACAACTCATACTTACCTGGCAAGGGAGACACCGTGATCAAGAAGGCGGTTCACCCAGGGCGAGGCTCAGCCATTGCACTCCGGCTGTGCTGACCCCTGCGAATTTCCCAAATGTGGAAATCTCGATTGCATAATTTCTGGTAGTGGGGGACTGCGTTCGCGCTCTCCCCTGATCTTGATGTTAAAAATAATGTATAAGCTGGTGTTCCGAGTTATAACTCTTTCAGTTCTGTTGACAAAGAGATTTATCATCATTTACATTTTCTTCCTTATCAGATGAATGGTTATAGAATGTAGGATATATTTAAAAGCCAACTAAGGCCTCAGAGATACATTTTGTCTTCTGATAACCACAATGTGTGTGATCTGTTATTGTAGCACTGGTGATTATTTATGCCTGTCATGTCCTGATTATGTCAAGGAAAAGGCCTACTTGTGAATGGATCATTTTGCGCCCTCAGATCTAATCTGGATTGAGGTGTTTTATTCGCTAGATAATTAAGTCATTTATAGGACCGTTTGTAATTTAAGACCACAATAAACAGGCTGCCTCACATACGGTCGTGATTGGGAGTCCCATATCATCTGAAATGGAATCGGTCTATATCACCAAGGCTCATCAACCATGTATATTGTATCCATTACCATTCCACAGACATTTCCCTGGTCAGCTATTACCATGACAACAGACATTTCCCTGGTCAACCGTTACCATGACAACAGCCATTTCCCTGGTCAACCATTACCATGACAACAGACATTTCCCTGGTCAACCATTACCATGACAACAGACATTTCCCTGGTCAACCATTACCATTCCACAGACATTTCCCTGGTCAACCATTACCATGCCACAGACATTTCCCTGGTCAACTATTACCATGACAACAGACATTTCCCTGGTTAACTGTTACCATGACAACAGACATTTCCCTGCTCAATCATTCCCATTCCACAGACATTTCCCTGGTCATCCATTACCATGACAACAGACATTTCCCTGGTCAACCATTACAATGCCACAGACATTTCCCTGGTCAAACATTACCATGACAACAGACATTTCCCTGGTCAACCATTACCATTCCACAGACATTTCCCTGGTCAACCATTACAATGCCACAGACATTTCCCTGGTCAACTATTCCACAGACATTTTCCTGGTCCACTTATTTCCTGATGAAGTCAGTCAAAACAGAGAAATTCTTGCCAGTATATTCCTCTATCTGTTCATAAATTACTTTTTCCAGCATCTTAGACCGCTCACTCAAAATTGATACAGGTCTGTTTTGCTGCCCTTCTTGTGGATAGGGGTCACTCTAGCATTGGCCATATACCACAAACCCCCAGAAGGGCATTATTGATATTAGAAACTGGTTACCAACTAAATTAGAACAGTAAAAATATTTGTTTTTGTCAATCTGCATTCAGGGCTCAAACCACCCAGTTTATAATTTATAATAGATCACCTGTCTGAAAAGTATGAGTTGCAGTAGCCTATTCAATTGGCCCAGCGTTGTCCAGGTTTGGCCGGTGTAGGCCTTCATTGTAAATAAGAATTTGTTTCTTTGGGATAGGTGGGACAGTATCGTCCCACCTGGCCAACATCCGGTTGAAATTGCAGAGCGCGAAATTCAAATTAAATTACTATAAATATTAAACTTTCATGAAATCACAAGTGCAACACATCAAAATAAAGCTTAACTTGTTGTTAATCCAGCCGCCGTGTCAGATTTCAAAAAGGCTTTACGGTGAAAGCAAACCATGCGATTATCTGAGGACAGCGCCCAGCACACAAATGCATAACAAATCATTTTCAACCAGGGAGTTGCGACACGAAAGTCAGAAATAGCGATATAATATATGCCTTACCTTTGAAGATCTTCTGTTGGCACTCCAAAAGGTCCCAGTTACATTACAAATGGTCCTTTTGTTCGATAAAGTCCTTCTTTATATCCATAAAAACTCAGTTTAGCTGGCGCGCTTCATCAATAATCCACTCGGTTTCCTTCCTTCAAAATGCATACAAAATGAATCCCAAACATTACCAATAAACTTATCCAAACAAGTCAATCAACGTTTATAATCAATCCTTAGGTATCCTAATACGCAAATAAACAATACAATTTAAGACTGAGAATCATTATTGTCTTTACCGTTGAAAAATACCAAAGAACACTCTCAGTCACGCACTTGGAAACACTACAGCCAAAATGGGAGCCACCTAGTAAAACTGCAATTTCTGGCTCATTTTTAAAAAAAAACAGCCTGCAACTCTTTCTAACGACTGTTGATATCTAGTGGAAGCCCTAGGAACTGCAATCGGGCACGATTTCGCCCTTTTATAAAAGTGCCAGCCATTGAAATCAGTGGTAGGAGGATTTCTTTTGGGGGGGGAGGGGGATGGTTTGTCCTCGGGGTTTCGCCTGCCATTTCAGTTCTGTTTTACTCACAGACGTTATTTTAACAGTTTTAGAAACTTTAGAGTGTTTTCTATCCATATCTACCAATGCATATCCTAGCTTCTGGGCCTGAGTAGCAGGCAGTTTACTTTGCGCATGCTTTTCATCCGGAAGTCAAAATATCGCCCCCTATCCCTAGTAGCTACTACTGTGTCTTGTTGTTGTTGATGAAGTAGTAGGCGACTGTTTCTCCTTTATATCTGGGGTCGTATGTGATGAAACTATTCCTACAATGTCTGGAACGCTACAAAACACCAGAAATAGTTGGTGTCTTTCGGTTGGCTGTGTGAGCACGAATGTGATTTCAGCATTTCTACCGTGTTGCATGATGGGAAAAATAGTCAGACAGCGATATAATATAATAAAACAAAGTGCATCGCTTTTCCACCGCTTTGTCCGCAAATGTATTAGTAAACGTTATTAGACCCTGGTCGATATGATGTGGTATTGTCAGTAGTACAAGTGGTAACCGTTAGACAAACACCTTTGTCCTGGAATGAGTGCCCCTCTACCAAAGTGTACAACTCATACTTACCTGGCTAGGGAGACACCGTGATCAAGAAGGCGGTTCACCCAGGGCGAGGCTCAGCCATTGCACTCCGGCTGTGCTGACCCCTGCGAATTTCCCAAATGTGGAAATCTCGATTGCATAATTTCTGGTAGTGGAGGACTGCGTTCGCGCTCTCCACTGATCTTGATGTTAAAAATAATGTATAAGCTGGTATTCCGAGTTATAACTCTTTCAGTTCTGTTGACAAAGAGATTTATCATCATTTACATTTTCTTCCTTATCAGATGAATGGTTATAGAATGTAGGATATATTTAAAAGCCAACTAAGGCCTCAGAGATACATTTTGTCTTCTGATAACCACAATGTGTGTGATCTGTTATTGTAGCACTGGTGATTATTTATGCCTGTCATGTCCTGATTATGTCAAGGAAAAGGCCTACTTGTGAATGGATCATTTTGCGCCCTCAGATCTAATCTGGATTGAGGTGTTTTATTCGCTAGATAATTAAGTCATTTATAGGATCGTTTGTAATTTAAGACCACAATAAACAGGCTGCCTCACATATGGTCGTGATTGGGAGTCCCATATCATCTGAAATGGAATCGGTCTATATCACCAAGGCTCATCAACTTTGTATATTGTATCCATTACCATTCCACAGATATTTCCCTGGTCAGCTATTACCATGACATCAGACATTTCCCTGGTCAACCGTTACCACGACAACAGCCATTTCCCTGGTCAACCATTACCATGACAACAGACATTTCCCTGGTCAACCATTACCACGACAACAGCCATTTCCCTGGTCAACCATTACCATGACAACAGACATTTCCCTGGTCAACCATTACCATGACAACAGACATTTCCCTGGTCAACCATTACCATTCCACAGACATTTCCCTGGTCAACCATTACCATGCCACAGACATTTCCCTGGTCAACTATTACCATGACAACAGACATTTCCCTGGTTAACTGTTACCATGACAACAGACATTTCCCTGCTCAATCATTCCCATTCCACAGACATTTCCCTGGTCATCCATTACCATGACAACAGACATTTCCCTGGTCAACCATTACAATGCCACAGACATTTCCCTGGTCAAACATTACCATGACAACAGACATTTCCCTGGTCAACCATTACCATTCCACAGACATTTCCCTGGTCAACCATTACAATGCCACAGACATTTCCCTGGTCAACTATTCCACAGACATTTTCCTGGTCCACTTATTTCCTGATGAAGTCAGTCAAAACAGAGAAATTCTTGCCAGTACATTCCTCTATCTGTTCATAAATTACTTTTTCCAGCATCTTAGACTGCTCACTCAAAATTGATACAGGTCTGTTTTGCTGCCCTTCTTGTGGATAGGGGTCACTCTAGCATTGGCCATATACCACAAACCCCCAGAAGGGCATTATTGATATTAGAAACTGGTTACCAACTAAATTAGAACAGTAAAAATATTCGTTTTTGTCAATCTGCATTCAGGGCTCAAACCACCCAGTTTATAATTTATAATAGATCACCTGTCTGAAAAGTACGAGTTGCAGTAGCCTATTCAATTGGCCCAGCGTTGTCCAGGTTTGGCCGGTGTAGGCCTTCATTGTAAATAAGAATTTGTTTCTTTTGGATAGGTGGGACAGTAGCGTCCCACCTGGCCAACATCCGGTGAAATTGCAGAGCGCGAAATTCAAATTAAATTACTATAAATATTAAACTTTCATGAAATCACAAGTGCAACACATCAAAATAAAGCTTAACTTGTTGTTAATCCAGCCGCCGTGTCAGATTTCAAAAAGGCTTTACGGTGAAAGCAAACCATGCGATTATCTGAGGACAGCGCCCAGCACACAAATGCATAACAAATCATTTTCAACCAGGGAGTTGCGACACGAAAGTCAGAAATAGCGATATAATATATGCCTTACCTTTGAAGATCTTCTGTTGGCACTCCAAAAGGTCCCAGTTACATTACAAATGGTCCTTTTGTTCGATAAAGTCCTTCTTTATATCCATAAAAACTCAGTTTAGCTGGCGCGCTTCATCAATAATCCACTCGGTTTCCTTCCTTCAAAATGCATACAAAATGAATCCCAAACGTTACCAATAAACTTATCCAAACAAATCAATCAACGTTTATAATCAATCCTTAGGTATCCTAATACGCAAATAAACAATACAATTTAACACTGAGAATCATTATTGTCTTTACCGGTGAAAAACACCAAAGAACACTCTCAGTCACGCACTTTGAAACACTACAGCCAAAATGGGAGCCACCTAGTAAAACTGCAATTTCTGGCTCATTTAAAAAAAAAACAGCCTGCAACTCTTTCTAACGACTGTTGACATCTAGTGGAAGCCCTAGGAACTGCAATCGGGCACGATTTCACCCTTTTATAAAAGTGCCAGCCATTGAAATCAGTGGTAGGAGGATTTCTTTTGGGGGGGAGGGGGATGGTTTGTCCTCGGGGTTTCGCCTGCAATTTCAGTTCTGTTTTACTCACAGACGTTATTTTAACAGTTTTAGAAACTTTAGAGTGTTTTCCATCCATATCTACCAATGCATATCCTAGCTTCTGGGCCTGAGTAGCAGGCAGTTTACTTTGCGCATGCTTTTCATCCGGAAGTCAAAATATCGCCCCCTATCCCTAGTAGCTACTACTGTGTCTTGTTGTTGTTGATGAAGTAGTAGGCGACTGTTTCTCCTTTATATCTGGGGTCGTATGTGATGAAACTATCTACAATGTCTGGAACGCTACAAAACACCAGAAATAGTTGGTGTCTTTCGGTTGGCTGTGTGAGCACGAATGTGATTTCAGCATTTCTACCGTGTTGCATGATGGGAAAAATAGTCAGACAGCGATATAATATAATAAAACAAAGTGCATCGCTTTTCCACCGCTTTGTCCGCAACTGTATTAGTAAACGTTATTAGACCCTGGTCGATATGATGTGGTATTGTCAGTAGTACAAGTGGTAACCGTTAGACAAACACCTTTGTCCTGGAATGAGTGCCCCTCTACCAACATGTACAACTCATACTTACCTCGCAAGGGAGACACCGTGATCAAGAAGGCGGTTCACCCAGGGCGAGGCTGAGCCATTGCACTCCGACTGTGCTGACCCCTGCGAATTTCCCAAATGTGGAAATCTCGATTGCATAATTTCTGGTAGTGGGGGACTGCGTTCGCGCTCTCCCCTGATCTTGATATTAAAAATGATGTATAAGCTGGTGTTCCGAGTTATAACTCTTTCAGTTCTGTTGACAAAGAGATTCATCATCATTTACATTTTCTTCCTTATCAGATGAATGGTTATAGAATGTAGGATATATTTAAAAGCCAACTAAGGCCTCAGAGATACATTTTGTCTTCTGATAACCACAATGTGTGTGATCTGTTATTGTAGCACTGGTGATTATTTATGCCTGTCATGTCCTGATTATGTCAAGGAAAAGGCCGACTTGTGAATGGATCATTTTGCGCCCTCAGATCTAATCTGGATTGAGGTGTTTTATTCGCTAGATAATTAAGTCATTTATAGGACCGTTTGTAATTTAAGACCACAATAAACAGGCTGCCTCACATACGGTCGTGATTGGGAGTCCCATATCATCTGAAATGGAATCGGTCTATATCACCAAGGCTCATCAACTTTGTATATTGTATCCATTACCATTCCACAGATATTTCCCTGGTCAGCTATTACCATGACATCAGACATTTCCCTGGTCAACCGTTACCACGACAACAGCCATTTCCCTGGTCAACCATTACCATGACAACAGACATTTCCCTGGTCAACCATTACCATGACAACAGACATTTCCCTGGTCAACCATTACCATTCCACAGACATTTCCCTGGTCAACCATTACAATGCCACAGACATTTCCCTGGTCAACTATTCCACAGACATTTTCCTGGTCCACTTATTTCCTGATGAAGTCAGTCAAAACAGAGAAATTCTTGCCAGTATATTCCTCTATCTGTTCATAAATTACTTTTTCCAGCATCTTAGACCGCTCACTCAAAATTGATACAGGTCTGTTTTGCTGCCCTTCTTGTGGATAGGGGTCACTCTAGTATTGGCCATATACCACAAACCCCCAGAAGGGCATTATTGATATTAGAAACTGGTTACCAACTAAATTAGAACAGTAAAAATATTTGTTTTTGTCAATCTGCATTCAGGGCTCAAACCACCCAGTTTATAATTTATAATAGATCACCTGTCTGAAAAGTACTACATACTATGAGTTGCAGTAGCCTATTCAATTGGCCCAGCGTTGTCCAGGTTTGGCCGGTGTAGGCCTTCATTGTAAATAAGAATTTGTTTCTTTGGGATAGGTGGGACAGTAGCGTCCCACCTGGCCAACATCCGGTGAAATTGCAGAGCGCGGAATTCAAATTAAATTACTATAAATATTAAACATTCATGAAATCACAAGTGCAACACATCAAAATAAAGCTTAACTTGTTGTTAATCCAGCCGCCGTGTCAGATTTCAAAAAGGCTTTACGGTGAAAGCAAACCATGCGATTATCTGAGGACAGCGCCCAGCACACAAATGCATAACAAATCATTTTCAACCAGGGAGTTGCGACACGAAAGTCAGAAATAGCGATATAATATATGCCTTACCTTTGAAGATCTTCTGTTGGCACTCCAAAAGGTCCCAGTTACATTACAAATGGTCCTTTTGTTCGATAAAGTCCTTCTTTATATCCATAAAAACTCAGTTTAGCTGGCGCGCTTCATCAATAATCCACTCGGTTTCCTTCCTTCAAAATGCATACAAAATTAATCCCAAACGTTACCAATAAACTTATCCAAACAAGTCAATCAACGTTTATAATCAATCCTTAGGTATCCTAATACGCAAATAAACAATACAATTTAAGACTGAGAATCATTATTGTCTTTACCGGTGAAAAATACCAAAGAACACTCTCAGTCACGCACTTGGAAACACTACAGCCAAAATGGGAGCCACCTAGTAAAACTGCAATTTCTGGCTCATTTAAAAAAAAAAACAGCCTGCAACTCTTTCTAACGAGTGTTGACATCTAGTGGAGGCCCTAGGAACTGCAATCGGGCATGATTTCGCCCTTTTATAAAAGTGCCAGCCATTGAAATCAGTGGTAGGAGGATTTCTTTTGGGGGGGAGGGGGATGGTTTGTCCTCGGGGTTTCGCCTGCCATTTCAGTTCTGTTTTACTCACAGACGTTATTTTAACAGTTTTAGAAACTTTAGAGTGTTTTCTATCCATATCTACCAATGCATATCCTAGCTTCTGGGCCTGAGTAGCAGGCAGTTTACTTTGCGCATGCTTTTCATCCGGAAGTCAAAATATCACCCCCTATCCCTAGTAGCTACTACTGTGTCTTGTTGTTGTTGATGAAGTAGTAGGCGACTGTTTCTCCTTTATATCTGGGGTCGTATGTGATGAAACTATTCCTACAATGTCTGGAACGCTACAAAACGCTACAAAACACCAGAAATAGTTGGTGTCTTTCGGTTGGCTGTGTGAGCACGAATGTGATTTCAGCATTTCTACCGTGTTGCATGATGGGAAAAATAGTCAGACAGCGATATAATATAATAAAACAAAGTGCATCGCTTTTCCACCGCTTTGTCCGCAACTGTATTAGTAAACGTTATTAGACCCTGGTTGATATGATGTGGTATTGTCAGTAGTACAAGTGGTAACCGTTAGACAAACACCTTTGTCCTGGAATGAGTGCCCCTCTACCAACGTGTACAACTCATACTTACCTGGCAAGGGAGACACCGTGATCAAGAAGGCGGTTCACCCAGGGCGAGGCTCAGCCATTGCACTCCGGCTGTGCTGACCCCTGCGAATTTCCCAAATGTGGAAATCTCGATTGCATAATTTCTGGTAGTGGGGACTGCGTTCGCGCTCTCCCCTGATCATGAGGTTAAAAATAATGTATAAGCTGGTATTTTGAGTTATAACTCTTTGAGTTCTGTTGACAAAGAGATTCATCATCATTTACATTTTCTTCCTTATCAGATGAATGGTTATAGAATGTAGGATATATTTAAAAGCCAACTAAGGCCTCAGAGATACATTTTGTCTTCTGATAACCACAATGTGTGTGATCTGTTATTGTAGCACTGGTGATTATTTATGCCTGTCATGTCCTGATTATGTCAAGGAAAAGGCCTACTTGTGAATGGATCATTTTGCGCCCTCAGATCTAATCTGGATTGAGGTGTTTTATTCGCTAGATAATTAAGTCATTTATAGGACCGTTTGTAATTTAAGACCACAATAAACAGGCTGCCTCACATACGGTCGTGATTGGGAGTCCCATATCATCTGAAATGGAATCGGTCTATATCACCAAGGCTCATCAACTTTGTATATTGTATCCATTACCATTCCACAGATATTTCCCTGGTCAGCTATTACCATGACATCAGACATTTCCCTGGTCAACCGTTACCACGACAACAGCCATTTCCCTGGTCAACCATTACCATGACAACAGACATTTCCCTGGTCAACCATTACCATGACAACAGACATTTCCCTGGTCAACCATTACCATTCCACAGACATTTCCCTGGTCAACCATTACAATGCCACAGACATTTCCCTGGTCAACTATTCCACAGACATTTTCCTGGTCCACTTATTTCCTGATGAAGTCAGTCAAAACAGAGAAATTCTTGCCAGTATATTCCTCTATCTGTTCATAAATTACTTTTTCCAGCATCTTAGACCGCTCACTCAAAATTGATACAGGTCTGTTTTGCTGCCCTTCTTGTGGATAGGGGTCACTCTAGTATTGGCCATATACCACAAACCCCCAGAAGGGCATTATTGATATTAGAAACTGGTTACCAACTAAATTAGAACAGTAAAAATATTTGTTTTTGTCAATCTGCATTCAGGGCTCAAACCACCCAGTTTATAATTTATAATAGATCACCTGTCTGAAAAGTACTACATACTATGAGTTGCAGTAGCCTATTCAATTGGCCCAGCGTTGTCCAGGTTTGGCCGGTGTAGGCCTTCATTGTAAATAAGAATTTGTTTCTTTGGGATAGGTGGGACAGTAGCGTCCCACCTGGCCAACATCCGGTGAAATTGCAGAGCGCGGAATTCAAATTAAATTACTATAAATATTAAACATTCATGAAATCACAAGTGCAACACATCAAAATAAAGCTTAACTTGTTGTTAATCCAGCCGCCGTGTCAGATTTCAAAAAGGCTTTACGGTGAAAGCAAACCATGCGATTATCTGAGGACAGCGCCCAGCACACAAATGCATAACAAATCATTTTCAACCAGGGAGTTGCGACACGAAAGTCAGAAATAGCGATATAATATATGCCTTACCTTTGAAGATCTTCTGTTGGCACTCCAAAAGGTCCCAGTTACATTACAAATGGTCCTTTTGTTCGATAAAGTCCTTCTTTATATCCATAAAAACTCAGTTTAGCTGGCGCGCTTCATCAATAATCCACTCGGTTTCCTTCCTTCAAAATGCATACAAAATTAATCCCAAACGTTACCAATAAACTTATCCAAACAAGTCAATCAACGTTTATAATCAATCCTTAGGTATCCTAATACGCAAATAAACAATACAATTTAAGACTGAGAATCATTATTGTCTTTACCGGTGAAAAATACCAAAGAACACTCTCAGTCACGCACTTGGAAACACTACAGCCAAAATGGGAGCCACCTAGTAAAACTGCAATTTCTGGCTCATTTAAAAAAAAAAACAGCCTGCAACTCTTTCTAACGAGTGTTGACATCTAGTGGAGGCCCTAGGAACTGCAATCGGGCATGATTTCGCCCTTTTATAAAAGTGCCAGCCATTGAAATCAGTGGTAGGAGGATTTCTTTTGGGGGGGAGGGGGATGGTTTGTCCTCGGGGTTTCGCCTGCCATTTCAGTTCTGTTTTACTCACAGACGTTATTTTAACAGTTTTAGAAACTTTAGAGTGTTTTCTATCCATATCTACCAATGCATATCCTAGCTTCTGGGCCTGAGTAGCAGGCAGTTTACTTTGCGCATGCTTTTCATCCGGAAGTCAAAATATCACCCCCTATCCCTAGTAGCTACTACTGTGTCTTGTTGTTGTTGATGAAGTAGTAGGCGACTGTTTCTCCTTTATATCTGGGGTCGTATGTGATGAAACTATTCCTACAATGTCTGGAACGCTACAAAACGCTACAAAACACCAGAAATAGTTGGTGTCTTTCGGTTGGCTGTGTGAGCACGAATGTGATTTCAGCATTTCTACCGTGTTGCATGATGGGAAAAATAGTCAGACAGCGATATAATATAATAAAACAAAGTGCATCGCTTTTCCACCGCTTTGTCCGCAACTGTATTAGTAAACGTTATTAGACCCTGGTCGATATGATGTGGTATTGTCAGTAGTACAAGTGGTAACCGTTAGACAAACACCTTTGTCCTGGAATGAGTGCCCCTCTACCAACGTGTACAACTCATACTTACCTGGCAAAGGAGACACCGTGATCAAGAAGGCGGCTCACCCAGGGCGAGGCTCAGCCATTGCACTCCGGCTGTGCTGACCCCTGCGAATTTCCCAAATGTGGAAATCTCGATTGCATAATTTCTGGTAGTGGGGACTGCGTTCGCCCTCCCCCTGATCTTGATGTTAAAAATAATGTATAAGCTGGTATTCTGAGTTATAACTCTTTGAGTTCTGTTGACAAAGAGATTCATCATCATTTACATTTTCTTCCTTATCAGATGAATGGTTATAGAATGTAGGATATATTTAAAAGCCAACTAAGGCCTCAGAGATACATTTTGTCTTCTGATAACCACAATGTGTGTGATCTGTTATTGTAGCACTGGTGATTATTTATGCCTGTCATGTCCTGATTATGTCAAGGAAAAGGCCTACTTGTGAATGGATCATTTTGCGCCCTCAGATCTAATCTGGATTGAGGTGTTTTATTCGCTAGATAATTAAGTCATTTATAGGACCGTTTGTAATTTAAGACCACAATAAACAGGCTGCCTCACATACGGTCGTGATTGGGAGTCCCATATCATCTGAAATGGAATCGGTCTATATCACCAAGGCTCATCAACTTTGTATATTGTATCCATTACCATTCCACAGATATTTCCCTGGTCAGCTATTACCATGACAACAGCCATTTCCCTGGTCAACCATTACCATGACAACAGACATTTCCCTGGTCAACCATTACCATGACAACAGACATTTCCCTGGTCAACCATTACCATTCCACAGACATTTCCCTGGTCAACCATTACCATGACAACAGACATTTCCCTGGTCAACCATTACCATGACAACAGACATTTCCCTGGTCAACCATTACCATTCCACAGACATTTCCCTGGTCAACCATTACCATGCCACAGACATTTCCCTGGTCAACTATTACCATGACAACAGACATTTCCCTGGTTAACTGTTACCATGACAACAGACATTTCCCTGCTCAATCATTCCCATTCCACAGACATTTCCCTGGTCATCCATTACCATGACAACAGACATTTCCCTGGTCAACCATTACAATGCCACAGACATTTCCCTGGTCAGCCATTACCATGACAACAGACATTTCCCTGGTCAACCATTACCATTCCACAGACATTTCCCTGGTCAACCATTACCATGACAACAGACATTTCCCTGGTCAACCATTACCATGACAACAGACATTTCCCTGGTCAACCATTACCATTCCACAGACATTTCCCTGGTCAACCATTACAATGCCACAGACATTTCCCTGGTCAACTATTCCACAGACATTTTCCTGGTCCACTTATTTCCTGATGAAGTCAGTCAAAACAGAGAAATTCTTGCCAGTATATTCCTCTATCTGTTCATAAATTACTTTTTCCAGCATCTTAGACCGCTCACTCAAAATTGATACAGGTCTGTTTTGCTGCCCTTCTTGTGGATAGGGGTCACTCTAGCATTGGCCATATACCACAAACCCCCAGAAGGGCATTATTGATATTAGAAACTGGTTACCAACTAAATTAGAACAGTAAAAATATTTGTTTTTGTCAATCTGCATTCAGGGCTCAAACCACCCAGTTTATAATTTATAATAGATCACCTGTCTGAAAAGTACTACATACTATGAGTTGCAGTAGCCTATTCAATTGGCCCAGCGTTGTCCAGGTTTGGCCGGTGTAGGCCTTCATTGTAAATAAGAATTTGTTTCTTTGGGATAGGTGGGACAGTAGCGTCCCACCTGGCCAACATCCGGTGAAATTGCAGAGCGCGAAATTCAAATTAAATTACTATAAATATTAAACTTTCATGAAATCACAAGTGCAACACATCAAAATAAAGCTTAACTTGTTGTTAATCCAGCCGCCGTGTCAGATTTCAAAAAGGCTTTACGGTGAAAGCAAACCATGCGATTATCTGAGGACAGCGCCCAGCACACAAATGCATAACAAATCATTTTCAACCAGGGAGTTGCGACACGAAAGTCAGAAATAGCGATATAATATATGCCTTACCTTTGAAGATCTTCTGTTGGCACTCCAAAAGGTCCCAGTTACATTACAAATGGTCCTTTTGTTCGATAAAGTCCTTCTTTATATCCATAAAAACTCAGTTTAGCTGGCGCGCTTCATCAATAATCCACTCGGTTTCCTTCCTTCAAAATGCATACAAAATTAATCCCAAACGTTACCAATAAACTTATCCAAACAAGTCAATCAACGTTTATAATCAATCCTTAGGTATCCTAATACGCAAATAAACAATACAATTTAAGACTGAGAATCATTATTGTCTTTACCGGTGAAAAATACCAAAGAACACTCTCAGTCACGCACTTGGAAACACTACAGCCAAAATGGGAGCCACCTAGTAAAACTGCAATTTCTGGCTCATTTAAAAAAAAAAACAGCCTGCAACTCTTTCTAACGAGTGTTGACATCTAGTGGAGGCCCTAGGAACTGCAATCGGGCACGATTTCGCCCTTTTATAAAAGTGCCAGCCATTGAAATCAGTGGTAGGAGGATTTCTTTTGGGGGGGAGGGGGATGGTTTGTCCTCGGGGTTTCGCCTGCCATTTCAGTTCTGTTTTACTCACAGACGTTATTTTAACAGTTTTAGAAACTTTAGAGTGTTTTCTATCCATATCTACCAATGCATATCCTAGCTTCTGGGCCTGAGTAGCAGGCAGTTTACTTTGCGCATGCTTTTCATCCGGAAGTCAAAATATCGCCCCCTATCCCTAGTAGCTACTACTGTGTCTTGTTGTTGTTGATGAAGTAGTAGGCGACTGTTTCTCCTTTATATCTGGGGTCGTATGTGATGAAACTATTCCTACAATGTCTGGAACGCTACAAAACACCAGAAATAGTTGGTGTCTTTCGGTTGGCTGTGTGAGCACGAATGTGATTTCAGCATTTCTACCGTGTTGCATGATGGGAAAAATAGTCAGACAGCGATATAATATAATAAAACAAAGTGCATCGCTTTTCCACCGCTTTGTCCGCAACTGTATTAGTAAACGTTATTAGACCCTGGTCGATATGATGTGGTATTGTCAGTAGTACAAGTGGTAACCGTTAGACAAACACCTTTGTCCTGGAATGAGTGCCCCTCTACCAACGTGTACAACTCATACTTACCTGGCAAGGGAGACACCGTGATCAAGAAGGCGGTTCACCCAGGGCGAGGCTCAGCCATTGCACTCCGGCTGTGCTGACCCCTGCGAATTTCCCAAATGTGGAAATCTCGATTGCATAATTTCTGGTAGTGGGGGACTGCGTTCGCGCTCTCCCCTGATCTTGATGTTAAAAATAATGTATAAGCTGGTATTCTGAGTTATAACTCTTTCAGTTCTGTTGACAAAGAGATTTATCATCATTTACATTTTCTTCCTTATCAGATGAATGGTTATAGAATGTAGGATATATTTAAAAGCCAACTAAGGCCTCAGAGATACATTTTGTCTTCTGATAACCACAATGTGTGTGATCTGTTATTGTAGCACTGGTGATTATTTATGCCTGTCATGTCCTGATTATGTCAAGGAAAAGGCCTACTTGTGAATGGATCATTTTGCGCCCTCAGATCTAATCTGGATTGAGGTGTTTTATTCGCTAGATAATTAAGTCATTTATAGGACCGTTTGTAATTTAAGACCACAATAAACAGGCTGCCTCACATACGGTCGTGATTGGGAGTCCCATATCATCTGAAATGGAATCGGTCTATATCACCAAGGCTCATCAACTTTGTATATTGTATCCATTACCATTCCACAGATATTTCCCTGGTCAGCTATTACCATGACAACAGACATTTCCCTGGTCAACCGTTACCATGACAACAGCACATTTCCCTGGTCAACCATTACCATGACAACAGACATTTCCCTGGTCAACCATTACCATTCCACAGACATTTCCCTGGTCAACCATTACCATGCACAACAGACATTTTCCCTGGTTAACTGTTACCATGACAACAGACATTTCCCTGCTCAATCATTCCCATTCCACAGACATTTCCCTGGTCATCCATTACCATGACAACAGACATTTCCCTGGTCAACCATTACAATGCCACAGACATTTCCCTGGTCAGCCATTACCATGACAACAGACATTTCCCTGGTCAACCATTACCATTCCACATACATTTCCCTGGTCAACCATTACCATGACAACAGACATTTCCCTGGTCAACCATTACCATGACAACAGACATTTCCCTGGTCAACCATTACCATTCCACAGACATTTCCCTGGTCAACCATTACAATGCCACAGACATTTCCCTGGTCAACTATTCCACAGACATTTTCCTGGTCCACTTATTTCCTGATGAAGTCAGTCAAAACAGAGAAATTCTTGCCAGTATATTCCTCTATCTGTTCATAAATTACTTTTTCCAGCATCTTAGACCGCTCACTCAAAATTGATACAGGTCTGTTTTGCTGCCCTTCTTGTGGATAGGGGTCACTCTAGCATTGGCCATATACCACAAACCCCCAGAAGGGCATTATTGATATTAGAAACTGGTTACCAACTAAATTAGAACAGTAAAAATATTTGTTTTTGTCAATCTGCATTCAGGGCTCAAACCACCCAGTTTATAATTTATAATAGATCACCTGTCTGAAAAGTACTACATACTATGAGTTGCAGTAGCCTATTCAATTGGCCCAGCGTTGTCCAGGTTTGGCCGGTGTAGGCCTTCATTGTAAATAAGAATTTGTTTCTTTGGGATAGGTGGGACAGTAGCGTCCCACCTGGCCAACATCCGGTGAAATTGCAGAGCGCGAAATTCAAATTAAATTACTATAAATATTAAACTTTCATGAAATCACAAGTGCAACACATCAAAATAAAGCTTAACTTGTTGTTAATCCAGCCGCCGTGTCAGATTTCAAAAAGGCTTTACGGTGAAAGCAAACCATGCGATTATCTGAGGACAGCGCCCAGCACACAAATGCATAACAAATCATTTTCAACCAGGGAGTTGCGACACGAAAGTCAGAAATAGCGATATAATATATGCCTTACCTTTGAAGATCTTCTGTTGGCACTCCAAAAGGTCCCAGTTACATTACAAATGGTCCTTTTGTTCGATAAAGTCCTTCTTTATATCCATAAAAACTCAGTTTAGCTGGCGCGCTTCATCAATAATCCACTCGGTTTCCTTCCTTCAAAATGCATACAAAATTAATCCCAAACGTTACCAATAAACTTATCCAAACAAGTCAATCAACGTTTATAATCAATCCTTAGGTATCCTAATACGCAAATAAACAATACAATTTAAGACTGAGAATCATTATTGTCTTTACCGGTGAAAAATACCAAAGAACACTCTCAGTCACGCACTTGGAAACACTACAGCCAAAATGGGAGCCACCTAGTAAAACTGCAATTTCTGGCTCATTTAAAAAAAAAACAGCCTGCAACTCTTTCTAACGACTGTTGACATCTAGTGGAAGCCCTAGGAACTGCAATCGGGCACGATTTCGCCCTTTTATAAAAGTGCCAGCCATTGAAATCAGTGGTAGGAGGATTTCTTTTGGGGGGGAGGGGGATGGTTTGTCCTCGGGGTTTCGCCTGCCATTTCAGTTCTGTTTTACTCACAGACGTTATTTTAACAGTTTTAGAAACTTTAGAGTGTTTTCTATCCATATCTACCAATGCATATCCTAGCTTCTGGGCCTGAGTAGCAGGCAGTTTACTTTGCGCATGCTTTTCATCCGGAAGTCAAAATATCGCCCCCTATCCCTAGTAGCTACTACTGTGTCTTGTTGTTGTTGATGAAGTAGTAGGCGACTGTTTCTCCTTTATATCTGGGGTCGTATGTGATGAAACTATTCCTACAATGTCTGGAACGCTACAAAACACCAGAAATAGTTGGTGTCTTTCGGTTGGCTGTGTGAGCACGAATGTGATTTCAGCATTTCTACCGTGTTGCATGATGGGAAAAATAGTCAGACAGCGATATAATATAATAAAACAAAGTGCATCGCTTTTCCACCGCTTTGTCCGCAACTGTATTAGTAAACGTTATTAGACCCTGGTCGATATGATGTGGTATTGTCAGTAGTACAAGTGGTAACCGTTAGACAAACACCTTTGTCCTGGAATGAGTGCCCCTCTACCAACGTGTACAACTCATACTTACCTGGCAAGGGAGACACCGTGATCAAGAAGGCGGTTCACCCAGGGCGAGGCTCAGCCATTGCACTCCGGCTGTGCTGACCCCTGCGAATTTCCCAAATGTGGAAATCTCGATTGCATAATTTCTGGTAGTGGGGGACTGCGTTCGCGCTCTCCCCTGATCTTGATGTTAAAAATAATGTATAAGCTGGTATTCCGAGTTATAACTCTTTCAGTTCTGTTGACAAAGAGATTTATCATCATTTACATTTTCTTCCTTATCAGATGAATGGTTATAGAATGTAGGATATATTTAAAAGCCAACTAAGGCCTCAGAGATACATTTTGTCTTCTGATAACCACAATGTGTGTGATCTGTTATTGTAGCACTGGTGATTATTTATGCCTGTCATGTCCTGATTATGTCAAGGAAAAGGCCTACTTGTGAATGGATCATTTTGCGCCCTCAGATCTAATCTGGATTGAGGTGTTTTATTCGCTAGATAATTAAGTCATTTATAGGACCGTTTGTAATTTAAGACCACAATAAACAGGCTGCCTCACATACGGTCGTGATTGGGAGTCCCATATCATCTGAAATGGAATCGGTCTATATCACCAAGGCTCATCAACTTTGTATATTGTATCCATTACCATTCCACAGATATTTCCCTGGTCAGCTATTACCATGACAACAGACATTTCCCTGGTCAACCGTTACCACGACAACAGCCATTTCCCTGGTCAACCATTACCATGACAACAGACATTTCCCTGGTCAACCATTACCATGACAACAGACATTTCCCTGGTCAACCATTACCATTCCACAGACATTTCCCTGGTCAACCATTACAATGCCACAGACATTTCCCTGGTCAACTATTCCACAGACATTTTCCTGGTCCACTTATTTCCTGATGAAGTCAGTCAAAACAGAGAAATTCTTGCCAGTATATTCCTCTATCTGTTCATAAATTACTTTTTCCAGCATCTTAGACCGCTCACTCAAAATTGATACAGGTCTGTTTTGCTGCCCTTCTTGTGGATAGGGGTCACTCTATCATTGGCCATATACCACAAACCCCCAGAAGGGCATTATTGATATTAGAAACTGGTTACCAACTAAATTAGAACAGTAAAAATATTTGTTTTTGTCAATCTGCATTCAGGGCTCAAACCACCCAGTTTATAATTTATAATAGATCACCTGTCTGAAAAGTATGAGTTGCAGTAGCCTATTCAATTGGCCCAGCGTTGTCCAGGTTTGGCCGGTGTAGGCCTTCATTGTAAATAAGAATTTGTTTCTTTGGGATAGGTGGGACAGTAGCGTCCCACCTGGCCAACATCCGGTGAAATTGCAGAGCGCGAAAATCAAATTAAATTACTATAAATATTAAACTTTCATGAAATCACAAGTGCAACACATCAAAATAAAGCTTAACTTGTTGTTAATCCAGCCGCCGTGTCAGATTTCAAAAAGGCTTTACGGTGAAAGCAAACCATGCGATTATCTGAGGACAGCGCCCAGCACACAAATGCATAACAAATCATTTTCAATCAGGGAGTTGCGACACGAAAGTCAGAAATAGCGATATAATATATGCCTTACCTTTGAAGATCTTCTGTTGGCACTCCAAAAGGTCCCAGTTACATTACAAATGGTCCTTTTGTTCGATAAATTCCTTCTTTATATCCATAAAAACTCAGTTTAGCTGGCGCGCTTCATCAATAATCCACTCGGTTTCCTTCCTTCAAAATGCATACAAAATTAATCCCAAACGTTACCAATAAACTTATCCAAACAAGTCAATCAACGTTTATAATCAATCCTTAGGTATCCTAATACGCAAATAAACAATACAATTTAAGACTGAGAATCATTATTGTCTTTACCGGTGAAAAATACCAAAGAACACTCTTAGTCACGCACTTTGAAACACTACAGCCAAAATGGGAGCCACCTAGTAAAACTGCAATTTTTGGCTAATTTAAAAAAAAAACAGCCTGCAACTCTTTCTAACGACTGTTGACATCTAGTGGAAGCCCTAGGAACTGCAATCGGGCACGATTTCGCCCTTTTATAAAAGTGCCAGCCATTGAAATCAGTGGTAGGAGGATTTATTTGGGGGGGGAGGGGGATGGTTTGTCCTCGGGGTTTTGCCTGCCATTTCAGTTCTGTTTTACTCACAGACGTTATTTTAACAGTTTTAGAAACTTTAGAGTGTTTTCCATCCATATCTACCAATGCATATCCTAGCTTCTGGGCCTAAGGAGCAGGCAATTTACTTTGCGCATGCTTTTCATCCGGAAGTCAAAATATCGCCCCCTATCCCTAGTAGCTACTACTGTGTCTTGTTGTTGTTGATGAAGTAGTAGGCGACTGTTTCTCCTTTATATCTGGGGTCGTATGTGATGAAACTATTCCTACAATGTCTGGAACGGTACAAAACACCAGAAATAGTTGGTGTCTTTCGGTTGGCTGTGTGAGCACGAATGTGATTTCAGCATTTCTACCGTGTTGCATGATGGGAAAAATAGTCACACAGCGATATAATAAAACAAAGTGCATCACTTTTCCACCGCTTTGTCCGCAACTGTATTAGTAAACGTTATTAGACCCTGGTCGATATGATGTGGTATTGTCAGTAGTACAAGTGGTAACCGTTAGACAAACACCTTTGTCCTGGAATGAGTGCCCCTCTACCAACGTGTACAACTCATACTTACCTGGCAAGGGAGACACTGTGATCAAGAAGGCGGTTCACCCAGGGCGAGGCTCAGCCATTGCACTCTGGCTGTGCTGACCCCTGCGAATTTCCCAAATGTGGAAATCTCGATTGCATAATTTCTGGTAGTGGGGGACTGCGTTCGCGCTCTCCCCTGATCTTGATGTTAAAAATAATGTATAAGCTGGTATTCTGAGTTATAACTCTTTGAGTTCTGTTGACAAAGAGATTTATCATCATTTACATTTTCTTCCTTATCAGATGAATGGTTATAGAATGTAGGATATATTTAAAAGCCAACTAAGGCCTCAGAGATACATTTTGTCTTCTGATAACCACAATGTGTGTGATCTGTTATTGTAGCACTGGTGATTATTTATGCCTGTCATGTCCTGATTATGTCAAGGAAAAGGCTTACTTGTGAATGGATCATTTTGCGCCCTCAGATCTAATCTGGATTGAGGTGTTTTATTCGCTAGATAATTAAGTCATTTATAGGACCGTTTGTAATTTAAGACCACAATAAACAGGCTGCCTCACATACGGTCGTGATTGGGAGTCCCATATCATCTGAAATGGAATCGGTCTATATCACCAAGGCTCATCAACTTTGTATATTGTATCCATTACCATTCCACAGATATTTCCCTGGTCAGCTATTACCATGACAACAGACATTTCCCTGGTCAACCGTTACCATGACAACAGACATTTCCCTGGTCAACCATTACCATGACAACATACATTTCCCTGGTCAACCATTACCATGACAACAGACATTTCCCTGGTCAACCATTACCATTCCACAGACATTTCCCTGGTCAACCATTACCATGCCACAGACATTTCCCTGGTCAACTATTACCATGACAACAGACATTTTCCCTGGTTAACTGTTACGATGACAACAGACATTTCCCTGCTCAATCATTTCCATTCCACAGACATTTCCCTGGTCATCCATTACCATGACAACAGACATTTCCCTGGTCAACCATTACAATGCCACAGACATTTCCCTGGTCAGCCATTACCATGACAACAGACATTTCCCTGGTCAACCATTACCATTCCACATACATTTCCCTGGTCAACCATTACCATGACAACAGACATTTCCCTGGTCAACCATTACCATGACAACAGACATTTCCCTGGTCAACCATTACCATTCCACAGACATTTCCCTGGTCAACCATTACAATGCCACAGACATTTCCCTGGTCAACTATTCCACAGACATTTTCCTGGTCCACTTATTTCCTGATGAAGTCAGTCAAAACAGAGAAATTCTTGCCAGTATTTTCCTCTATCTGTTCATAAATTACTTTTTCCAGCATCTTAGACCGCTCACTCAAAATTGATACAGGTCTGTTTTGCTGCCCTTCTTCTGGATAGGGGTCACTCTAGCATTGGCCATATACCACAAACCCCCAGAAGGGCATTATTGATATTAGAAACTGGTTACCAACTAAATTAGAACAGTAAAAATATTTGTTTTTGTCAATCTGCATTCAGGGCTCAAACCACCCAGTTTATAATTTATAATAGATCACCTGTCTGAAAAGTATGAGTTGCAGTAGCCTATTCAATTGGCCCAGCGTTGTCCAGGTTTGGCCGGTGTAGGCCTTCATTGTAAATAAGAATTTGTTTCTTTGGGATAGGTGGGACAGTAGCGTCCCACCTGGCCAACATCCGGTGAAATTGCAGAGCGCGAAAATCAAATTAAATTACTATAAATATTAAACTTTCATGAAATCACAAGTGCAACACATCAAAATAAAGCTTAACTTGTTGTTAATCCAGCCGCCGTGTCAGATTTCAAAAAGGCTTTACGGTGAAAGCAAACCATGCGATTATCTGAGGACAGCGCCCAGCACACAAATGCATAACAAATCATTTTCAATCAGGGAGTTGCGACACGAAAGTCAGAAATAGCGATATAATATATGCCTTACCTTTGAAGATCTTCTGTTGGCACTCCAAAAGGTCCCAGTTACATTACAAATGGTCCTTTTGTTCGATAAAGTCCTTCTTTATATCCATAAAAACTCAGTTTAGCTGGCGCGCTTCATCAATAATCCACTCGGTTTCCTTCCTTCAAAATGCATACAAAATTAATCCCAAACGTTACCAATAAACTTATCCAAACAAGTCAATCAACGTTTATAATCAATCCTTAGGTATCCTAATACGCAAATAAACAATACAATTTAAGACTGAGAATCATTATTGTCTTTACCGGTGAAAAATACCAAAGAACACTCTTAGTCACGCACTTTGAAACACTACAGCCAAAATGGGAGCCACCTAGTAAAACTGCAATTTTTGGCTAATTTAAAAAAAAAACAGCCTGCAACTCTTTCTAACGACTGTTGACATCTAGTGGAAGCCCTAGGAACTGCAATCGGGCACGATTTCGCCCTTTTATAAAAGTGCCAGCCATTGAAATCAGTGGTAGGAGGATTTATTTTGGGGGGGAGGGGGATGGTTTGTCCTCGGGGTTTTGCCTGCCATTTCAGTTCTGTTTTACTCACAGACGTTATTTTAACAGTTTTAGAAACTTTAGAGTGTTTTCCATCCATATCTACCAATGCATATCCTAGCTTCTGGGCCTAAGGAGCAGGCAATTTACTTTGCGCATGCTTTTCATCCGGAAGTCAAAATAATGCCCCCTATCCCTAGTAGCTACTACTGTGTCTTGTTGTTGTTGATGAAGTAGTAGGCGACTGTTTCTCCTTTATATCTGGGGTCGTATGTGATGAAACTATTCCTACAATGTCTGGAACGGTACAAAACACCAGAAATAGTTGGTGTCTTTCGGTTGGCTGTGTGAGCACGAATGTGATTTCAGCATTTCTACCGTGTTGCATGATGGGAAAAATAGTCACACAGCGATATAATAAAACAAAGTGCATCACTTTTCCACCGCTTTGTCCGCAACTGTATTAGTAAACGTTATTAGACCCTGGTCGATATGATGTGGTATTGTCAGTAGTACAAGTGGTAACCGTTAGACAAACACCTTTGTCCTGGAATGAGTGCCCCTCTACCAACGTGTACAACTCATACTTACCTGGCAAGGGAGACACCGTGATCAAGAAGGCGCTTCACCCAGGGCGAGGCTCAGCCATTGCACTCCGGCTGTGCTGACCCCTGCGAATTTCCCAAATGTGGAAGTCTTGATTGCATAATTTCTGGTAGTGGGGGACTGCGTTCGCGCTCTCCCCTGATCTTGATGTTAAAAATAATGTATAAGCTGGTATTCCGAGTTATAACTCTTTCAGTTCTGTTGACAAAGAGATTTATCATCATTTACATTTTCTTCCTTATCAGATGAATGGTTATAGAATGTAGGATATATTTAAAAGCCAACTAAGGCCTCAGAGATACATTTTGTCTTCTGATAACCACAATGTGTGTGATCTGTTATTGTAGCACTGGTGATTATTTATGCCTGTCATGTCCTGATTATGTCAAGGAAAAGGCCTACTTGTGAATGGATCATTTTGCGCCCTCAGATCTAATCTGGATTGAGGTGTTTTATTCGCTAGATAATTAAGTCATTTATAGGACCGTTTGTAATTTAAGACCACAATAAACAGGCTGCCTCACATACGGTCGTGATTGGGAGTCCCATATCATCTGAAATGGAATCGGTCTATATCACCAAGGCTCATCAACTTTGTATATTGTATCCATTACCATTCCACAGATATTTCCCTGGTCAGCTATTACCATGACAACAGACATTTCCCTGGTCAACCGTTACCACGACAACAGCCATTTCCCTGGTCAACCATTACCATGACAACAGACATTTCCCTGGTCAACCATTACCATGACAACAGACATTTCCCTGGTCAACCATTACCATTCCACAGACATTTCCCTGGTCAACCATTACAATGCCACAGACATTTCCCTGGTCAACTATTCCACAGACATTTTCCTGGTCCACTTATTTCCTGATGAAGTCAGTCAAAACAGAGAAATTCTTGCCAGTATATTCCTCTATCTGTTCATAAATTACTTTTTCCAGCATCTTAGACCGCTCACTCAAAATTGATACAGGTCTGTTTTGCTGCCCTTCTTGTGGATAGGGGTCACTCTATCATTGGCCATATACCACAAACCCCCAGAAGGGCATTATTGATATTAGAAACTGGTTACCAACTAAATTAGAACAGTAAAAATATTTGTTTTTGTCAATCTGCATTCAGGGCTCAAACCACCCAGTTTATAATTTATAATAGATCACCTGTCTGAAAAGTACTACACACTATGAGTTGCAGTAGCCTATTCAATTGGCCCAGCGTTGTCCAGGTTTGGCCGGTGTAGGCCTTCATTGTAAATAAGAATTTGTTTCTTTGGGATAGGTGGGACAGTAGCGTCCCACCTGGCCAACATCCGGTGAAATTGCAGAGCGCGAAATTCAAATTAAATTACTATAAATATTAAACTTTCATGAAATCACAAGTGCAACACATCAAAATAAAGCTTAACTTGTTGTTAATCCAGCCGCCGTGTCAGATTTCAAAAAGGCTTTACGGTGAAAGCAAACCATGCGATTATCTGAGGACAGCGCCCAGCACACAAATGCATAACAAATCATTTTCAACCAGGGAGTTGCGACACGAAAGTCAGAAATAGCGATATAATATATGCCTTACCTTTGAAGATCTTCTGTTGGCACTCCAAAAGGTCCCAGTTACATTACAAATGGTCCTTTTGTTCAATAAAGTCCTTCTTTATATCCATAAAAACTCAGTTTAGCTGGCGCGCTTCATCAATAATCCACTCGGTTTCCTTCCTTCAAAATGCATACAAAATGAATCCCAAACGTTACCAATAAACTTATCCAAACAAGTCAATCAACGTTTATAATCAATCCTTAGGTATCCTAATACGCAAATAAACAATACAATTTAAGACTGAGAATCATTATTGTCTTTACCGGTGAAAAATACCAAAGAACACTCTCAGTCACGCACTTTGAAACACTACAGCCAAAATGGGAGCCACCTAGTAAAACTGCAATTTCTGGCTCATTTAAAAAAAAAAAACAGCCTGCAACTCTTTCTAACGACTGTTGACATCTAGTGGAAGCCCTAGGAACTGCAATCGGGCACGATTTCGCCCTTTTATAAAAGTGCCAGCCATTGAAATCAGTGGTAGGAGGATTTCTTTTGGGGGGGAGGGGGATGGTTTGTCCTCGGGGTTTCGCCTGCCATTTCAGTTCTGTTTTACTCACAGACGTTATTTTAACAGTTTTAGAAACTTTAGAGTGTTTTCTATCCATATCTACCAATGCATATCCTAGCTTCTGGGCCTGAGTAGCAGGCAGTTTACTTTGCGCATGCTTTTCATCCGGAAGTCAAAATATCGCCCCCTATCCCTAGTAGCTACTACTGTGTCTTGTTGTTGTTGATGAAGTAGTAGGCGACTGTTTCTCCTTTATATCTGGGGTCGTATGTGATGAAACTATTCCTACAATGTCTGGAACGCTACAAAACACCAGAAATAGTTGGTGTCTTTCGGGTGGCTGTGTGAGCACGAATGTGATTTCAGCATTTCTACCGTGTTGCATGATGGGAAAAATAGTCAGACAGCGATATAATATAATAAAACAAAGTGCATCGCTTTTCCACCGCTTTGTCCGCAACTGTATTAGTAAACGTTATTAGACCCTGGTCGATATGATGTGGTATTGTCAGTAGTACAAGTGGTAACCGTTAGACAAACACCTTTGTCCTGGAATGAGTGCCCCTCTACCAACGTGTACAACTCATACTTACCTGGCAAGAGAGACACTGTGATCAAGAAGGCGGTTCACCCAGGGCGAGGCTCAGCCATTGCACTCTGGCTGTGCTGACCCCTGCGAATTTCCCAAATGTGGAAATCTCGATTGCATAATTTCTGGTAGTGGGGGACTGCGTTCGCGCTCTCCCCTGATCTTGATGTTAAAAATAATGTATAAGCTGGTATTCTGAGTTATAACTCTTTGAGTTCTGTTGACAAAGAGATTTATCATCATTTACATTTTCTTCCTTATCAGATGAATGGTTATAGAATGTAGGATATATTTAAAAGCCAACTAAGGCCTCAGAGATACATTTTGTCTTCTGATAACCACAATGTGTGTGATCTGTTATTGTAGCACTGGTGATTATTTATGCCTGTCATGTCCTGATTATGTCAAGGAAAAGGCTTACTTGTGAATGGATCATTTTGCGCCCTCAGATCTAATCTGGATTGAGGTGTTTTATTCGCTAGATAATTAAGTCATTTATAGGACCGTTTGTAATTTAAGACCACAATAAACAGGCTGCCTCACATACGGTCGTGATTGGGAGTCCCATATCATCTGAAATGGAATCGGTCTATATCACCAAGGCTCATCAACTTTGTATATTGTATCCATTACCATTCCACAGATATTTCCCTGGTCAGCTATTACCATGACAACAGACATTTCCCTGGTCAACCGTTACCATGACAACAGACATTTCCCTGGTCAACCATTACCATGACAACAGACATTTCCCTGGTCAACCATTACCATTCCACAGACATTTCCCTGGTCAACCATTACCATGACAACAGACATTTTCCCTGGTTAACTGTTACGATGACAACAGACATTTCCCTGCTCAATCATTTCCATTCCACAGACATTTCCCTGGTCATCCATTACCATGACAACAGACATTTCCCTGGTCAACCATTACAATGCCACAGACATTTCCCTGGTCAGCCATTACCATGACAACAGACATTTCCCTGGTCAACCATTACCATTCCACATACATTTCCCTGGTCAACCATTACCATGACAACAGACATTTCCCTGGTCAACCATTACCATGACAACAGACATTTCCCTGGTCAACCATTACCATTCCACAGACATTTCCCTGGTCAACCATTACAATGCCACAGACATTTCCCTGGTCAACTATTCCACAGACATTTTCCTGGTCCACTTATTTCCTGATGAAGTCAGTCAAAACAGAGAAATTCTTGCCAGTATTTTCCTCTATCTGTTCATAAATTACTTTTTCCAGCATCTTAGACCGCTCACTCAAAATTGATACAGGTCTGTTTTGCTGCCCTTCTTCTGGATAGGGGTCACTCTAGCATTGGCCATATACCACAAACCCCCAGAAGGGCATTATTGATATTAGAAACTGGTTACCAACTAAATTAGAACAGTAAAAATATTTGTTTTTGTCAATCTGCATTCAGGGCTCAAACCACCCAGTTTATAATTTATAATAGATCACCTGTCTGAAAAGTATGAGTTGCAGTAGCCTATTCAATTGGCCCAGCGTTGTCCAGGTTTGGCCGGTGTAGGCCTTCATTGTAAATAAGAATTTGTTTCTTTGGGATAGGTGGGACAGTAGCGTCCCACCTGGCCAACATCCGGTGAAATTGCAGAGCGCGAAAATCAAATTAAATTACTATAAATATTAAACTTTCATGAAATCACAAGTGCAACACATCAAAATAAAGCTTAACTTGTTGTTAATCCAGCCGCCGTGTCAGATTTCAAAAAGGCTTTACGGTGAAAGCAAACCATGCGATTATCTGAGGACAGCGCCCAGCACACAAATGCATAACAAATCATTTTCAATCAGGGAGTTGCGACACGAAAGTCAGAAATAGCGATATAATATATGCCTTACCTTTGAAGATCTTCTGTTGGCACTCCAAAAGGTCCCAGTTACATTACAAATGGTCCTTTTGTTCGATAAAGTCCTTCTTTATATCCATAAAAACTCAGTTTAGCTGGCGCGCTTCATCAATAATCCACTCGGTTTCCTTCCTTCAAAATGCATACAAAATTAATCCCAAACGTTACCAATAAACTTATCCAAACAAGTCAATCAACGTTTATAATCAATCCTTAGGTATCCTAATACGCAAATAAACAATACAATTTAAGACTGAGAATCATTATTGTCTTTACCGGTGAAAAATACCAAAGAACACTCTTAGTCACGCACTTTGAAACACTACAGCCAAAATGGGAGCCACCTAGTAAAACTGCAATTTTTGGCTAATTTAAAAAAAAAACAGCCTGCAACTCTTTCTAACGACTGTTGACATCTAGTGGAAGCCCTAGGAACTGCAATCGGGCACGATTTCGCCCTTTTATAAAAGTGCCAGCCATTGAAATCAGTGGTAGGAGGATTTATTTGGGGGGGGAGGGGGATGGTTTGTCCTCGGGGTTTTGCCTGCCATTTCAGTTCTGTTTTACTCACAGACGTTATTTTAACAGTTTTAGAAACTTTAGAGTGTTTTCCATCCATATCTACCAATGCATATCCTAGCTTCTGGGCCTAAGGAGCAGGCAATTTACTTTGCGCATGCTTTTCATCCGGAAGTCAAAATATCGCCCCCTATCCCTAGTAGCTACTACTGTGTCTTGTTGTTGTTGATGAAGTAGTAGGCGACTGTTTCTCCTTTATATCTGGGGTCGTATGTGATGAAACTATTCCTACAATGTCTGGAACGGTACAAAACACCAGAAATAGTTGGTGTCTTTCGGTTGGCTGTGTGAGCACGAATGTGATTTCAGCATTTCTACCGTGTTGCATGATGGGAAAAATAGTCACACAGCGATATAATAAAACAAAGTGCATCACTTTTCCACCGCTTTGTCCGCAACTGTATTAGTAAACGTTATTAGACCCTGGTCGATATGATGTGGTATTGTCAGTAGTACAAGTGGTAACCGTTAGACAAACACCTTTGTCCTGGAATGAGTGCCCCTCTACCAACGTGTACAACTCATACTTACCTGGCAAGGGAGACACTGTGATCAAGAAGGCGGTTCACCCAGGGCGAGGCTCAGCCATTGCACTCTGGCTGTGCTGACCCCTGCGAATTTCCCAAATGTGGAAATCTCGATTGCATAATTTCTGGTAGTGGGGGACTGCGTTCGCTCTCTCCCCTGATCTTGATGTTAAAAATAATGTATAAGCTGGTATTCTGAGTTATAACTCTTTGAGTTCTGTTGACAAAGAGATTTATCATCATTTACATTTTCTTCCTTATCAGATGAATGGTTATAGAATGTAGGATATATTTAAAAGCCAACTAAGGCCTCAGAGATACATTTTGTCTTCTGATAACCACAATGTGTGTGATCTGTTATTGTAGCACTGGTGATTATTTATGCCTGTCATGTCCTGATTATGTCAAGGAAAAGGCTTACTTGTGAATGGATCATTTTGCGCCCTCAGATCTAATCTGGATTGAGGTGTTTTATTCGCTAGATAATTAAGTCATTTATAGGACCGTTTGTAATTTAAGACCACAATAAACAGGCTGCCTCACATACGGTCGTGATTGGGAGTCCCATATCATCTGAAATGGAATCGGTCTATATCACCAAGGCTCATCAACTTTGTATATTGTATCCATTACCATTCCACAGATATTTCCCTGGTCAGCTATTACCATGACAACAGACATTTCCCTGGTCAACCGTTACCATGACAACAGACATTTCCCTGGTCAACCATTACCATGACAACATACATTTCCCTGGTCAACCATTACCATGACAACAGACATTTCCCTGGTCAACCATTACCATTCCACAGACATTTCCCTGGTCAACCATTACCATGCCACAGACATTTCCCTGGTCAACTATTACCATGACAACAGACATTTTCCCTGGTTAACTGTTACGATGACAACAGACATTTCCCTGCTCAATCATTTCCATTCCACAGACATTTCCCTGGTCATCCATTACCATGACAACAGACATTTCCCTGGTCAACCATTACAATGCCACAGACATTTCCCTGGTCAGCCATTACCATGACAACAGACATTTCCCTGGTCAACCATTACCATTCCACATACATTTCCCTGGTCAACCATTACCATGACAACAGACATTTCCCTGGTCAACCATTACCATGACAACAGACATTTCCCTGGTCAACCATTACCATTCCACAGACATTTCCCTGGTCAACCATTACAATGCCACAGACATTTCCCTGGTCAACTATTCCACAGACATTTTCCTGGTCCACTTATTTCCTGATGAAGTCAGTCAAAACAGAGAAATTCTTGCCAGTATTTTCCTCTATCTGTTCATAAATTACTTTTTCCAGCATCTTAGACCGCTCACTCAAAATTGATACAGGTCTGTTTTGCTGCCCTTCTTCTGGATAGGGGTCACTCTAGCATTGGCCATATACCACAAACCCCCAGAAGGGCATTATTGATATTAGAAACTGGTTACCAACTAAATTAGAACAGTAAAAATATTTGTTTTTGTCAATCTGCATTCAGGGCTCAAACCACCCAGTTTATAATTTATAATAGATCACCTGTCTGAAAAGTATGAGTTGCAGTAGCCTATTCAATTGGCCCAGCGTTGTCCAGGTTTGGCCGGTGTAGGCCTTCATTGTAAATAAGAATTTGTTTCTTTGGGATAGGTGGGACAGTAGCGTCCCACCTGGCCAACATCCGGTGAAATTGCAGAGCGCGAAAATCAAATTAAATTACTATAAATATTAAACTTTCATGAAATCACAAGTGCAACACATCAAAATAAAGCTTAACTTGTTGTTAATCCAGCCGCCGTGTCAGATTTCAAAAAGGCTTTACGGTGAAAGCAAACCATGCGATTATCTGAGGACAGCGCCCAGCACACAAATGCATAACAAATCATTTTCAATCAGGGAGTTGCGACACGAAAGTCAGAAATAGCGATATAATATATGCCTTACCTTTGAAGATCTTCTGTTGGCACTCCAAAAGGTCCCAGTTACATTACAAATGGTCCTTTTGTTCGATAAAGTCCTTCTTTATATCCATAAAAACTCAGTTTAGCTGGCGCGCTTCATCAATAATCCACTCGGTTTCCTTCCTTCAAAATGCATACAAAATTAATCCCAAACGTTACCAATAAACTTATCCAAACAAGTCAATCAACGTTTATAATCAATCCTTAGGTATCCTAATACGCAAATAAACAATACAATTTAAGACTGAGAATCATTATTGTCTTTACCGGTGAAAAATACCAAAGAACACTCTTAGTCACGCACTTTGAAACACTACAGCCAAAATGGGAGCCACCTAGTAAAACTGCAATTTTTGGCTAATTTAAAAAAAAAACAGCCTGCAACTCTTTCTAACGACTGTTGACATCTAGTGGAAGCCCTAGGAACTGCAATCGGGCACGATTTCGCCCTTTTATAAAAGTGCCAGCCATTGAAATCAGTGGTAGGAGGATTTATTTGGGGGGGGAGGGGGATGGTTTGTCCTCGGGGTTTTGCCTGCCATTTCAGTTCTGTTTTACTCACAGACGTTATTTTAACAGTTTTAGAAACTTTAGAGTGTTTTCCATCCATATCTACCAATGCATATCCTAGCTTCTGGGCCTAAGGAGCAGGCAATTTACTTTGCGCATGCTTTTCATCCGGAAGTCAAAATATCGCCCCCTATCCCTAGTAGCTACTACTGTGTCTTGTTGTTGTTGATGAAGTAGTAGGCGACTGTTTCTCCTTTATATCTGGGGTCGTATGTGATGAAACTATTCCTACAATGTCTGGAACGGTACAAAACACCAGAAATAGTTGGTGTCTTTCGGTTGGCTGTGTGAGCACGAATGTGATTTCAGCATTTCTACCGTGTTGCATGATGGGAAAAATAGTCACACAGCGATATAATAAAACAAAGTGCATCACTTTTCCACCGCTTTGTCCGCAACTGTATTAGTAAACGTTATTAGACCCTGGTCGATATGATGTGGTATTGTCAGTAGTACAAGTGGTAACCGTTAGACAAACACCTTTGTCCTGGAATGAGTGCCCCTCTACCAACGTGTACAACTCATACTTACCTGGCAAGGGAGACACCGTGATCAAGAAGGCGCTTCACCCAGGGCGAGGCTCAGCCATTGCACTCCGGCTGTGCTGACCCCTGCGAATTTCCCAAATGTGGAAGTCTTGATTGCATAATTTCTGGTAGTGGGGGACTGCGTTCGCGCTCTCCCCTGATCTTGATGTTAAAAATAATGTATAAGCTGGTATTCCGAGTTATAACTCTTTCAGTTCTGTTGACAAAGAGATTTATCATCATTTACATTTTCTTCCTTATCAGATGAATGGTTATAGAATGTAGGATATATTTAAAAGCCAACTAAGGCCTCAGAGATACATTTTGTCTTCTGATAACCACAATGTGTGTGATCTGTTATTGTAGCACTGGTGATTATTTATGCCTGTCATGTCCTGATTATGTCAAGGAAAAGGCCTACTTGTGAATGGATCATTTTGCGCCCTCAGATCTAATCTGGATTGAGGTGTTTTATTCGCTAGATAATTAAGTCATTTATAGGACCGTTTGTAATTTAAGACCACAATAAACAGGCTGCCTCACATACGGTCGTGATTGGGAGTCCCATATCATCTGAAATGGAATCGGTCTATATCACCAAGGCTCATCAACTTTGTATATTGTATCCATTACCATTCCACAGATATTTCCCTGGTCAGCTATTACCATGACAACAGACATTTCCCTGGTCAACCGTTACCACGACAACAGCCATTTCCCTGGTCAACCATTACCATGACAACAGACATTTCCCTGGTCAACCATTACCATGACAACAGACATTTCCCTGGTCAACCATTACCATTCCACAGACATTTCCCTGGTCAACCATTACAATGCCACAGACATTTCCCTGGTCAACTATTCCACAGACATTTTCCTGGTCCACTTATTTCCTGATGAAGTCAGTCAAAACAGAGAAATTCTTGCCAGTATATTCCTCTATCTGTTCATAAATTACTTTTTCCAGCATCTTAGACCGCTCACTCAAAATTGATACAGGTCTGTTTTGCTGCCCTTCTTGTGGATAGGGGTCACTCTATCATTGGCCATATACCACAAACCCCCAGAAGGGCATTATTGATATTAGAAACTGGTTACCAACTAAATTAGAACAGTAAAAATATTTGTTTTTGTCAATCTGCATTCAGGGCTCAAACCACCCAGTTTATAATTTATAATAGATCACCTGTCTGAAAAGTACTACACACTATGAGTTGCAGTAGCCTATTCAATTGGCCCAGCGTTGTCCAGGTTTGGCCGGTGTAGGCCTTCATTGTAAATAAGAATTTGTTTCTTTGGGATAGGTGGGACAGTAGCGTCCCACCTGGCCAACATCCGGTGAAATTGCAGAGCGCGAAATTCAAATTAAATTACTATAAATATTAAACTTTCATGAAATCACAAGTGCAACACATCAAAATAAAGCTTAACTTGTTGTTAATCCAGCCGCCGTGTCAGATTTCAAAAAGGCTTTACGGTGAAAGCAAACCATGCGATTATCTGAGGACAGCGCCCAGCACACAAATGCATAACAAATCATTTTCAACCAGGGAGTTGCGACACGAAAGTCAGAAATAGCGATATAATATATGCCTTACCTTTGAAGATCTTCTGTTGGCACTCCAAAAGGTCCCAGTTACATTACAAATGGTCCTTTTGTTCAATAAAGTCCTTCTTTATATCCATAAAAACTCAGTTTAGCTGGCGCGCTTCATCAATAATCCACTCGGTTTCCTTCCTTCAAAATGCATACAAAATGAATCCCAAACGTTACCAATAAACTTATCCAAACAAGTCAATCAACGTTTATAATCAATCCTTAGGTATCCTAATACGCAAATAAACAATACAATTTAAGACTGAGAATCATTATTGTCTTTACCGGTGAAAAATACCAAAGAACACTCTCAGTCACGCACTTTGAAACACTACAGCCAAAATGGGAGCCACCTAGTAAAACTGCAATTTCTGGCTCATTTAAAAAAAAAAACAGCCTGCAACTCTTTCTAACGACTGTTGACATCTAGTGGAAGCCCTAGGAACTGCAATCGGGCACGATTTCGCCCTTTTATAAAAGTGCCAGCCATTGAAATCAGTGGTAGGAGGATTTCTTTTGGGGGGGAGGGGGATGGTTTGTCCTCGGGGTTTCGCCTGCCATTTCAGTTCTGTTTTACTCACAGACGTTATTTTAACAGTTTTAGAAACTTTAGAGTGTTTTCTATCCATATCTACCAATGCATATCCTAGCTTCTGGGCCTGAGTAGCAGGCAGTTTACTTTGCGCATGCTTTTCATCCGGAAGTCAAAATATCGCCCCCTATCCCTAGTAGCTACTACTGTGTCTTGTTGTTGTTGATGAAGTAGTAGGCGACTGTTTCTCCTTTATATCTGGGGTCGTATGTGATGAAACTATTCCTACAATGTCTGGAACGCTACAAAACACCAGAAATAGTTGGTGTCTTTCGGGTGGCTGTGTGAGCACGAATGTGATTTCAGCATTTCTACCGTGTTGCATGATGGGAAAAATAGTCAGACAGCGATATAATATAATAAAACAAAGTGCATCGCTTTTCCACCGCTTTGTCCGCAACTGTATTAGTAAACGTTATTAGACCCTGGTCGATATGATGTGGTATTGTCAGTAGTACAAGTGGTAACCGTTAGACAAACACCTTTGTCCTGGAATGAGTGCCCCTCTACCAACGTGTACAACTCATACTTACCTGGCAAGGGAGACACTGTGATCAAGAAGGCGGTTCACCCAGGGCGAGGCTCAGCCATTGCACTCTGGCTGTGCTGACCCCTGCGAATTTCCCAAATGTGGAAATCTCGATTGCATAATTTCTGGTAGTGGGGGACTGCGTTCGCTCTCTCCCCTGATCTTGATGTTAAAAATAATGTATAAGCTGGTATTCTGAGTTATAACTCTTTGAGTTCTGTTGACAAAGAGATTTATCATCATTTACATTTTCTTCCTTATCAGATGAATGGTTATAGAATGTAGGATATATTTAAAAGCCAACTAAGGCCTCAGAGATACATTTTGTCTTCTGATAACCACAATGTGTGTGATCTGTTATTGTAGCACTGGTGATTATTTATGCCTGTCATGTCCTGATTATGTCAAGGAAAAGGCTTACTTGTGAATGGATCATTTTGCGCCCTCAGATCTAATCTGGATTGAGGTGTTTTATTCGCTAGATAATTAAGTCATTTATAGGACCGTTTGTAATTTAAGACCACAATAAACAGGCTGCCTCACATACGGTCGTGATTGGGAGTCCCATATCATCTGAAATGGAATCGGTCTATATCACCAAGGCTCATCAACTTTGTATATTGTATCCATTACCATTCCACAGATATTTCCCTGGTCAGCTATTACCATGACAACAGACATTTCCCTGGTCAACCGTTACCATGACAACAGACATTTCCCTGGTCAACCATTACCATGACAACATACATTTCCCTGGTCAACCATTACCATGACAACAGACATTTCCCTGGTCAACCATTACCATTCCACAGACATTTCCCTGGTCAACCATTACCATGCCACAGACATTTCCCTGGTCAACTATTACCATGACAACAGACATTTTCCCTGGTTAACTGTTACGATGACAACAGACATTTCCCTGCTCAATCATTTCCATTCCACAGACATTTCCCTGGTCATCCATTACCATGACAACAGACATTTCCCTGGTCAACCATTACAATGCCACAGACATTTCCCTGGTCAGCCATTACCATGACAACAGACATTTCCCTGGTCAACCATTACCATTCCACATACATTTCCCTGGTCAACCATTACCATGACAACAGACATTTCCCTGGTCAACCATTACCATGACAACAGACATTTCCCTGGTCAACCATTACCATTCCACAGACATTTCCCTGGTCAACCATTACAATGCCACAGACATTTCCCTGGTCAACTATTCCACAGACATTTTCCTGGTCCACTTATTTCCTGATGAAGTCAGTCAAAACAGAGAAATTCTTGCCAGTATTTTCCTCTATCTGTTCATAAATTACTTTTTCCAGCATCTTAGACCGCTCACTCAAAATTGATACAGGTCTGTTTTGCTGCCCTTCTTCTGGATAGGGGTCACTCTAGCATTGGCCATATACCACAAACCCCCAGAAGGGCATTATTGATATTAGAAACTGGTTACCAACTAAATTAGAACAGTAAAAATATTTGTTTTTGTCAATCTGCATTCAGGGCTCAAACCACCCAGTTTATAATTTATAATAGATCACCTGTCTGAAAAGTATGAGTTGCAGTAGCCTATTCAATTGGCCCAGCGTTGTCCAGGTTTGGCCGGTGTAGGCCTTCATTGTAAATAAGAATTTGTTTCTTTGGGATAGGTGGGACAGTAGCGTCCCACCTGGCCAACATCCGGTGAAATTGCAGAGCGCGAAAATCAAATTAAATTACTATAAATATTAAACTTTCATGAAATCACAAGTGCAACACATCAAAATAAAGCTTAACTTGTTGTTAATCCAGCCGCCGTGTCAGATTTCAAAAAGGCTTTACGGTGAAAGCAAACCATGCGATTATCTGAGGACAGCGCCCAGCACACAAATGCATAACAAATCATTTTCAATCAGGGAGTTGCGACACGAAAGTCAGAAATAGCGATATAATATATGCCTTACCTTTGAAGATCTTCTGTTGGCACTCCAAAAGGTCCCAGTTACATTACAAATGGTCCTTTTGTTCGATAAAGTCCTTCTTTATATCCATAAAAACTCAGTTTAGCTGGCGCGCTTCATCAATAATCCACTCGGTTTCCTTCCTTCAAAATGCATACAAAATTAATCCCAAACGTTACCAATAAACTTATCCAAACAAGTCAATCAACGTTTATAATCAATCCTTAGGTATCCTAATACGCAAATAAACAATACAATTTAAGACTGAGAATCATTATTGTCTTTACCGGTGAAAAATACCAAAGAACACTCTTAGTCACGCACTTTGAAACACTACAGCCAAAATGGGAGCCACCTAGTAAAACTGCAATTTTTGGCTAATTTAAAAAAAAAACAGCCTGCAACTCTTTCTAACGACTGTTGACATCTAGTGGAAGCCCTAGGAACTGCAATCGGGCACGATTTCGCCCTTTTATAAAAGTGCCAGCCATTGAAATCAGTGGTAGGAGGATTTATTTTGGGGGGGAGGGGGATGGTTTGTCCTCGGGGTTTTGCCTGCCATTTCAGTTCTGTTTTACTCACAGACGTTATTTTAACAGTTTTAGAAACTTTAGAGTGTTTTCCATCCATATCTACCAATGCATATCCTAGCTTCTGGGCCTAAGGAGCAGGCAATTTACTTTGCGCATGCTTTTCATCCGGAAGTCAAAATATCGCCCCCTATCCCTAGTAGCTACTACTGTGTCTTGTTGTTGTTGATGAAGTAGTAGGCGACTGTTTCTCCTTTATATCTGGGGTCGTATGTGATGAAACTATTCCTACAATGTCTGGAACGGTACAAAACACCAGAAATAGTTGGTGTCTTTCGGTTGGCTGTGTGAGCACGAATGTGATTTCAGCATTTCTACCGTGTTGCATGATGGGAAAAATAGTCACACAGCGATATAATAAAACAAAGTGCATCACTTTTCCACCGCTTTGTCCGCAACTGTATTAGTAAACGTTATTAGACCCTGGTCGATATGATGTGGTATTGTCAGTAGTACAAGTGGTAACCGTTAGACAAACACCTTTGTCCTGGAATGAGTGCCCCTCTACCAACGTGTACAACTCATACTTACCTGGCAAGGGAGACACCGTGATCAAGAAGGCGCTTCACCCAGGGCGAGGCTCAGCCATTGCACTCCGGCTGTGCTGACCCCTGCGAATTTCCCAAATGTGGAAGTCTTGATTGCATAATTTCTGGTAGTGGGGGACTGCGTTCGCGCTCTCCCCTGATCTTGATGTTAAAAATAATGTATAAGCTGGTATTCTGAGTTATAACTCTTTCAGTTCTGTTGACAAAGAGATTTATCATCATTTACATTTTCTTCCTTATCAGATGAATGGTTATAGAATGTAGGATATATTTAAAAGCCAACTAAGGCCTCAGAGATACATTTTGTCTTCTGATAACCACAATGTGTGTGATCTGTTATTGTAGCACTGGTGATTATTTATGCCTGTCATGTCCTGATTATGTCAAGGAAAAGGCCTACTTGTGAATGGATCATTTTGCGCCCTCAGATCTAATCTGGATTGAGGTGTTTTATTCGCTAGATAATTAAGTCATTTATAGGACCGTTTGTAATTTAAGACCACAATAAACAGGCTGCCTCACATACGGTCGTGATTGGGAGTCCCATATCATCTGAAATGGAATCGGTCTATATCACCAAGGCTCATCAACTTTGTATATTGTATCCATTACCATTCCACAGATATTTCCCTGGTCAGCTATTACCATGACAACAGACATTTCCCTGGTCAACCGTTACCACGACAACAGCCATTTCCCTGGTCAACCATTACCATGACAACAGACATTTCCCTGGTCAACCATTACCATGACAACAGACATTTCCCTGGTCAACCATTACCATTCCACAGACATTTCCCTGGTCAACCATTACAATGCCACAGACATTTCCCTGGTCAACTATTCCACAGACATTTTCCTGGTCCACTTATTTCCTGATGAAGTCAGTCAAAACAGAGAAATTCTTGCCAGTATATTCCTCTATCTGTTCATAAATTACTTTTTCCAGCATCTTAGACCGCTCACTCAAAATTGATACAGGTCTGTTTTGCTGCCCTTCTTGTGGATAGGGGTCACTCTATCATTGGCCATATACCACAAACCCCCAGAAGGGCATTATTGATATTAGAAACTGGTTACCAACTAAATTAGAACAGTAAAAATATTTGTTTTTGTCAATCTGCATTCAGGGCTCAAACCACCCAGTTTATAATTTATAATAGATCACCTGTCTGAAAAGTACTACACACTATGAGTTGCAGTAGCCTATTCAATTGGCCCAGCGTTGTCCAGGTTTGGCCGGTGTAGGCCTTCATTGTAAATAAGAATTTGTTTCTTTGGGATAGGTGGGACAGTAGCGTCCCACCTGGCCAACATCCGGTGAAATTGCAGAGCGCGAAATTCAAATTAAATTACTATAAATATTAAACTTTCATGAAATCACAAGTGCAACACATCAAAATAAAGCTTAACTTGTTGTTAATCCAGCCGCCGTGTCAGATTTCAAAAAGGCTTTACGGTGAAAGCAAACCATGCGATTATCTGAGGACAGCGCCCAGCACACAAATGCATAACAAATCATTTTCAACCAGGGAGTTGCGACACGAAAGTCAGAAATAGCGATATAATATATGCCTTACCTTTGAAGATCTTCTGTTGGCACTCCAAAAGGTCCCAGTTACATTACAAATGGTCCTTTTGTTCAATAAAGTCCTTCTTTATATCCATAAAAACTCAGTTTAGCTGGCGCGCTTCATCAATAATCCACTCGGTTTCCTTCCTTCAAAATGCATACAAAATGAATCCCAAACGTTACCAATAAACTTATCCAAACAAGTCAATCAACGTTTATAATCAATCCTTAGGTATCCTAATACGCAAATAAACAATACAATTTAAGACTGAGAATCATTATTGTCTTTACCGGTGAAAAATACCAAAGAACACTCTCAGTCACGCACTTTGAAACACTACAGCCAAAATGGGAGCCACCTAGTAAAACTGCAATTTCTGGCTCATTTAAAAAAAAAAACAGCCTGCAACTCTTTCTAACGACTGTTGACATCTAGTGGAAGCCCTAGGAACTGCAATCGGGCACGATTTCGCCCTTTTATAAAAGTGCCAGCCATTGAAATCAGTGGTAGGAGGATTTCTTTTGGGGGGGAGGGGGATGGTTTGTCCTCGGGGTTTCGCCTGCCATTTCAGTTCTGTTTTACTCACAGACGTTATTTTAACAGTTTTAGAAACTTTAGAGTGTTTTCTATCCATATCTACCAATGCATATCCTAGCTTCTGGGCCTGAGTAGCAGGCAGTTTACTTTGCGCATGCTTTTCATCCGGAAGTCAAAATATCGCCCCCTATCCCTAGTAGCTACTACTGTGTCTTGTTGTTGTTGATGAAGTAGTAGGCGACTGTTTCTCCTTTATATCTGGGGTCGTATGTGATGAAACTATTCCTACAATGTCTGGAACGCTACAAAACACCAGAAATAGTTGGTGTCTTTCGGGTGGCTGTGTGAGCACGAATGTGATTTCAGCATTTCTACCGTGTTGCATGATGGGAAAAATAGTCAGACAGCGATATAATATAATAAAACAAAGTGCATCGCTTTTCCACCGCTTTGTCCGCAACTGTATTAGTAAACGTTATTAGACCCTGGTCGATATGATGTGGTATTGTCAGTAGTACAAGTGGTAACCGTTAGACAAACACCTTTGTCCTGGAATGAGTGCCCCTCTACCAACGTGTACAACTCATACTTACCTGGCAAGAGAGACACTGTGATCAAGAAGGCGGTTCACCCAGGGCGAGGCTCAGCCATTGCACTCTGGCTGTGCTGACCCCTGCGAATTTCCCAAATGTGGAAATCTCGATTGCATAATTTCTGGTAGTGGGGGACTGCGTTCGCGCTCTCCCCTGATCTTGATGTTAAAAATAATGTATAAGCTGGTATTCTGAGTTATAACTCTTTGAGTTCTGTTGACAAAGAGATTTATCATCATTTACATTTTCTTCCTTATCAGATGAATGGTTATAGAATGTAGGATATATTTAAAAGCCAACTAAGGCCTCAGAGATACATTTTGTCTTCTGATAACCACAATGTGTGTGATCTGTTATTGTAGCACTGGTGATTATTTATGCCTGTCATGTCCTGATTATGTCAAGGAAAAGGCTTACTTGTGAATGGATCATTTTGCGCCCTCAGATCTAATCTGGATTGAGGTGTTTTATTCGCTAGATAATTAAGTCATTTATAGGACCGTTTGTAATTTAAGACCACAATAAACAGGCTGCCTCACATACGGTCGTGATTGGGAGTCCCATATCATCTGAAATGGAATCGGTCTATATCACCAAGGCTCATCAACTTTGTATATTGTATCCATTACCATTCCACAGATATTTCCCTGGTCAGCTATTACCATGACAACAGACATTTCCCTGGTCAACCGTTACCATGACAACAGACATTTCCCTGGTCAACCATTACCATGACAACATACATTTCCCTGGTCAACCATTACCATGACAACAGACATTTCCCTGGTCAACCATTACCATTCCACAGACATTTCCCTGGTCAACCATTACCATGCCACAGACATTTCCCTGGTCAACTATTACCATGACAACAGACATTTTCCCTGGTTAACTGTTACAATGACAACAGACATTTCCCTGCTCAATCATTTCCATTCCACAGACATTTCCCTGGTCATCCATTACCATGACAACAGACATTTCCCTGGTCAACCATTACAATGCCACAGACATTTCCCTGGTCAGCCATTACCATGACAACAGACATTTCCCTGGTCAACCATTACCATTCCACATACATTTCCCTGGTCAACCATTACCATGACAACAGACATTTCCCTGGTCAACCATTACCATGACAACAGACATTTCCCTGGTCAACCATTACCATTCCACAGACATTTCCCTGGTCAACCATTACAATGCCACAGACATTTCCCTGGTCAACTATTCCACAGACATTTTCCTGGTCCACTTATTTCCTGATGAAGTCAGTCAAAACAGAGAAATTCTTGCCAGTATTTTCCTCTATCTGTTCATAAATTACTTTTTCCAGCATCTTAGACCGCTCACTCAAAATTGATACAGGTCTGTTTTGCTGCCCTTCTTCTGGATAGGGGTCACTCTAGCATTGGCCATATACCACAAACCCCCAGAAGGGCATTATTGATATTAGAAACTGGTTACCAACTAAATTAGAACAGTAAAAATATTTGTTTTTGTCAATCTGCATTCAGGGCTCAAACCACCCAGTTTATAATTTATAATAGATCACCTGTCTGAAAAGTATGAGTTGCAGTAGCCTATTCAATTGGCCCAGCGTTGTCCAGGTTTGGCCGGTGTAGGCCTTCATTGTAAATAAGAATTTGTTTCTTTGGGATAGGTGGGACAGTAGCGTCCCACCTGGCCAACATCCGGTGAAATTGCAGAGCGCGAAAATCAAATTAAATTACTATAAATATTAAACTTTCATGAAATCACAAGTGCAACACATCAAAATAAAGCTTAACTTGTTGTTAATCCAGCCGCCGTGTCAGATTTCAAAAAGGCTTTACGGTGAAAGCAAACCATGCGATTATCTGAGGACAGCGCCCAGCACACAAATGCATAACAAATCATTTTCAATCAGGGAGTTGCGACACGAAAGTCAGAAATAGCGATATAATATATGCCTTACCTTTGAAGATCTTCTGTTGGCACTCCAAAAGGTCCCAGTTACATTACAAATGGTCCTTTTGTTCGATAAAGTCCTTCTTTATATCCATAAAAACTCAGTTTAGCTGGCGCGCTTCATCAATAATCCACTCGGTTTCCTTCCTTCAAAATGCATACAAAATTAATCCCAAACGTTACCAATAAACTTATCCAAACAAGTCAATCAACGTTTATAATCAATCCTTAGGTATCCTAATACGCAAATAAACAATACAATTTAAGACTGAGAATCATTATTGTCTTTACCGGTGAAAAATACCAAAGAACACTCTTAGTCACGCACTTTGAAACACTACAGCCAAAATGGGAGCCACCTAGTAAAACTGCAATTTTTGGCTAATTTAAAAAAAAAACAGCCTGCAACTCTTTCTAACGACTGTTGACATCTAGTGGAAGCCCTAGGAACTGCAATCGGGCACGATTTCGCCCTTTTATAAAAGTGCCAGCCATTGAAATCAGTGGTAGGAGGATTTCTTTTGGGGGGGAGGGGGATGGTTTGTCCTCGGGGTTTTGCCTGCCATTTCAGTTCTGTTTTACTCACAGACGTTATTTTAACAGTTTTAGAAACTTTAGAGTGTTTTCCATCCATATCTACCAATGCATATCCTAGCTTCTGGGCCTAAGTAGCAGGCAATTTACTTTGCGCATGCTTTTCATCCGGAAGTCAAAATATCGCCCCCTATCCCTAGTAGCTACTACTGTGTCTTGTTGTTGTTGATGAAGTAGTAGGCGACTGTTTCTCCTTTATATCTGGGGTCGTATGTGATGAAACTATTCCTACAATGTCTGGAACGCTACAAAACACCAGAAATAGTTGGTGTCTTTCGGTTGGCTGTGTGAGCACGAATGTGATTTCAGCATTTCTACCGTGTTGCATGATGGGAAAAATAGTCACACAGCGATATAATAAAACAAAGTGCATCACTTTTCCACCGCTTTGTCCGCAACTGTATTAGTAAACGTTATTAGACCCTGGTCGATATGATGTGGTATTGTCAGTAGTACAAGTGGTAACCGTTAGACAAACACCTTTGTCCTGGAATGAGTGCCCCTCTACCAACGTGTACAACTCATACTTACCTGGCAAGGGAGACACTGTGATAAAGAAGGCGCTTCACCCAGGGCGAGGCTCAGCCATTGCACTACGGCTGTGCTGACCCCTGCGAATTTCCCAAATGTGGAAGTCTTGATTGCATAATTTCTGGTAGTGGGGGACTGCGTTCGCGCTCTCCCCTGATCTTGATGTTAAAAATAATGTATAAGCTGGTATTCCGAGTTATAACTCTTTGAGTTCTGTTGACAAAGAGATTTATCATCATTTACATTTTCTTCCTTATCAGATGAATGGTTATAGAATGTAGGATATATTTAAAAGCCAACTAAGGCCTCAGAGATACATTTTGTCTTCTGATAACCACAATGTGTGTGATCTGTTATTGTAGCACTGGTGATTATTTATGCCTGTCATGTCCTGATTATGTCAAGGAAAAGGCCGACTTGTGAATGGATCATTTTGCGCCCTCAGATCTAATCTGGATTGAGGTGTTTTATTCGCTAGATAATTAAGTCATTTATAGGACCGTTTGTAATTTAAGACCACAATAAACAGGCTGCCTCACATACGGTCGTGATTGGGAGTCCCATATCATCTGAAATGGAATCGGTCTATATCACCAAGGCTCATCAACTTTGTATATTGTATCCATTACCATTCCACAGATATTTCCCTGGTCAGCTATTACCATGACATCAGACATTTCCCTGGTCAACCGTTACCACGACAACAGCCATTTCCCTGGTCAACCATTACCATGACAACAGACATTTCCCTGGTCAACCATTACCATGACAACAGACATTTCCCTGGTCAACCATTACCATGACAACAGACAATTTCCCTGGTCAACCATTACCATGATAACAGACATTTCCCTGGTCAACCATTACCATGCCACAGACATTTCCCTGGTCAACTATTACCATGACAACAGACATTTCCCTGGTTAACTGTTACCATGACAACAGACATTTCCCTGCTCAATCATTCCCATTCCACAGACATTTCCCTGGTCATCCATTACCATGACAACAGACATTTCCCTGGTCAACCATTACAATGCCACAGACATTTCCCTGGTCAGCCGTTACCACTCCACAGACATTTCCCTGGTCAACCATTACCATTCCACAGACATTTCCCTGGTCAACCATTACAATGCCACAGACATTTCCCTGGTCAACTATTCCACAGACATTTTCCTGGTCCACTTATTTCCTGATGAAGTCAGTCAAAACAGAGAAATTCTTGCCAGTATATTCCTCTATCTGTTCATAAATTACTTTTTCCAGCATCTTAGACCGCTCACTCAAAATTGATACAGGTCTGTTTTGCTGCCCTTCTTGTGGATAGGGGTCACGCTAGCATTGGCCATATACCACAAACCCCCAGAAGGGCATTATTGATATTAGAAACTGGTTACCAACTAAATTAGAACAGTAAAAATATTTGTTTTTGTCAATCTGCATTCAGGGCTCAAACCACCCAGTTTATAATTTATAATAGATCACCTGTCTGAAAAGTACTACACACTATGAGTTGCAGTAGCCTATTCAATTGGCCCAGCGTTGTCCAGGTTTGGCCGGTGTAGGCCTTCATTGTAAATAAGAATTTGTTTCTTTGGGATAGGTGGGACAGTAGCGTCCCACCTGGCCAACATCCGGTGAAATTGCAGAGCGTGAAATTCAAATTAAATTACTATAAATATTAAACATTCATGAAATCACAAGTGCAACACATCAAAATAAAGCTTAACTTGTTGTTAATCCAGCCGCCGTGTCAGATTTCAAAAAGGCTTTACGGTGAAAGCAAACCATGCGATTATCTGAGGACAGCGCCCAGCACACAAATGCATAACAAATCATTTTCAACCAGGGAGTTGCGACACGAAAGTCAGAAATAGCGATATAATATATGCCTTACCTTTGAAGATCTTCTGTTGGCACTCCAAAAGGTCCCAGTTACATTACAAATGGTCCTTTTGTTCAATAAAGTCCTTCTTTATATCCATAAAAACTCAGTTTAGCTGGCGCGCTTCATCAATAATCCACTCGGTTTCCTTCCTTCAAAATGCATACAAAATGAATCCCAAACGTTACCAATAAACTTATCCAAACAAGTCAATCAACGTTTATAATCAATCCTTAGGTATCCTAATACGCAAATAAACAATACAATTTAAGACTGAGAATCATTATTGTCTTTACCGGTGAAAAATACCAAAGAACACTCTCAGTCACGCACTTTGAAACACTACAGCCAAAATGGGAGCCACCTAGTAAAACTGCAATTTCTGGCTCATTTAAAAAAAAAAACAGCCTGCAACTCTTTCTAACGACTGTTGACATCTAGTGGAAGCCCTAGGAACTGCAATCGGGCACGATTTCGCCCTTTTATAAAAGTGCCAGCCATTGAAATCAGTGGTAGGAGGATTTCTTTTGGGGGGGAGGGGGATGGTTTGTCCTCGGGGTTTCGCCTGCCATTTCAGTTCTGTTTTACTCACAGACGTTATTTTAACAGTTTTAGAAACTTTAGAGTGTTTTCTATCCATATCTACCAATGCATATCCTAGCTTCTGGGCCTGAGTAGCAGGCAGTTTACTTTGCGCATGCTTTTCATCCGGAAGTCAAAATATCGCCCCCTATCCCTAGTAGCTACTACTGTGTCTTGTTGTTGTTGATGAAGTAGTAGGCGACTGTTTCTCCTTTATATCTGGGGTCGTATGTGATGAAACTATTCCTACAATGTCTGGAACGCTACAAAACACCAGAAATAGTTGGTGTCTTTCGGGTGGCTGTGTGAGCACGAATGTGATTTCAGCATTTCTACCGTGTTGCATGATGGGAAAAATAGTCAGACAGCGATATAATATAATAAAACAAAGTGCATCGCTTTTCCACCGCTTTGTCCGCAACTGTATTAGTAAACGTTATTAGACCCTGGTCGATATGATGTGGTATTGTCAGTAGTACAAGTGGTAACCGTTAGACAAACACCTTTGTCCTGGAATGAGTGCCCCTCTACCAACGTGTACAACTCATACTTACCTGGCAAGAGAGACACTGTGATCAAGAAGGCGGTTCACCCAGGGCGAGGCTCAGCCATTGCACTCTGGCTGTGCTGACCCCTGCGAATTTCCCAAATGTGGAAATCTCGATTGCATAATTTCTGGTAGTGGGGGACTGCGTTCGCGCTCTCCCCTGATCTTGATGTTAAAAATAATGTATAAGCTGGTATTCTGAGTTATAACTCTTTGAGTTCTGTTGACAAAGAGATTTATCATCATTTACATTTTCTTCCTTATCAGATGAATGGTTATAGAATGTAGGATATATTTAAAAGCCAACTAAGGCCTCAGAGATACATTTTGTCTTCTGATAACCACAATGTGTGTGATCTGTTATTGTAGCACTGGTGATTATTTATGCCTGTCATGTCCTGATTATGTCAAGGAAAAGGCTTACTTGTGAATGGATCATTTTGCGCCCTCAGATCTAATCTGGATTGAGGTGTTTTATTCGCTAGATAATTAAGTCATTTATAGGACCGTTTGTAATTTAAGACCACAATAAACAGGCTGCCTCACATACGGTCGTGATTGGGAGTCCCATATCATCTGAAATGGAATCGGTCTATATCACCAAGGCTCATCAACTTTGTATATTGTATCCATTACCATTCCACAGATATTTCCCTGGTCAGCTATTACCATGACAACAGACATTTCCCTGGTCAACCGTTACCATGACAACAGACATTTCCCTGGTCAACCATTACCATGACAACATACATTTCCCTGGTCAACCATTACCATGACAACAGACATTTCCCTGGTCAACCATTACCATTCCACAGACATTTCCCTGGTCAACCATTACCATGCCACAGACATTTCCCTGGTCAACTATTACCATGACAACAGACATTTTCCCTGGTTAACTGTTACAATGACAACAGACATTTCCCTGCTCAATCATTTCCATTCCACAGACATTTCCCTGGTCATCCATTACCATGACAACAGACATTTCCCTGGTCAACCATTACAATGCCACAGACATTTCCCTGGTCAGCCATTACCATGACAACAGACATTTCCCTGGTCAACCATTACCATTCCACATACATTTCCCTGGTCAACCATTACCATGACAACAGACATTTCCCTGGTCAACCATTACCATGACAACAGACATTTCCCTGGTCAACCATTACCATTCCACAGACATTTCCCTGGTCAACCATTACAATGCCACAGACATTTCCCTGGTCAACTATTCCACAGACATTTTCCTGGTCCACTTATTTCCTGATGAAGTCAGTCAAAACAGAGAAATTCTTGCCAGTATTTTCCTCTATCTGTTCATAAATTACTTTTTCCAGCATCTTAGACCGCTCACTCAAAATTGATACAGGTCTGTTTTGCTGCCCTTCTTCTGGATAGGGGTCACTCTAGCATTGGCCATATACCACAAACCCCCAGAAGGGCATTATTGATATTAGAAACTGGTTACCAACTAAATTAGAACAGTAAAAATATTTGTTTTTGTCAATCTGCATTCAGGGCTCAAACCACCCAGTTTATAATTTATAATAGATCACCTGTCTGAAAAGTATGAGTTGCAGTAGCCTATTCAATTGGCCCAGCGTTGTCCAGGTTTGGCCGGTGTAGGCCTTCATTGTAAATAAGAATTTGTTTCTTTGGGATAGGTGGGACAGTAGCGTCCCACCTGGCCAACATCCGGTGAAATTGCAGAGCGCGAAAATCAAATTAAATTACTATAAATATTAAACTTTCATGAAATCACAAGTGCAACACATCAAAATAAAGCTTAACTTGTTGTTAATCCAGCCGCCGTGTCAGATTTCAAAAAGGCTTTACGGTGAAAGCAAACCATGCGATTATCTGAGGACAGCGCCCAGCACACAAATGCATAACAAATCATTTTCAATCAGGGAGTTGCGACACGAAAGTCAGAAATAGCGATATAATATATGCCTTACCTTTGAAGATCTTCTGTTGGCACTCCAAAAGGTCCCAGTTACATTACAAATGGTCCTTTTGTTCGATAAAGTCCTTCTTTATATCCATAAAAACTCAGTTTAGCTGGCGCGCTTCATCAATAATCCACTCGGTTTCCTTCCTTCAAAATGCATACAAAATTAATCCCAAACGTTACCAATAAACTTATCCAAACAAGTCAATCAACGTTTATAATCAATCCTTAGGTATCCTAATACGCAAATAAACAATACAATTTAAGACTGAGAATCATTATTGTCTTTACCGGTGAAAAATACCAAAGAACACTCTTAGTCACGCACTTTGAAACACTACAGCCAAAATGGGAGCCACCTAGTAAAACTGCAATTTTTGGCTAATTTAAAAAAAAAACAGCCTGCAACTCTTTCTAACGACTGTTGACATCTAGTGGAAGCCCTAGGAACTGCAATCGGGCACGATTTCGCCCTTTTATAAAAGTGCCAGCCATTGAAATCAGTGGTAGGAGGATTTCTTTTGGGGGGGAGGGGGATGGTTTGTCCTCGGGGTTTTGCCTGCCATTTCAGTTCTGTTTTACTCACAGACGTTATTTTAACAGTTTTAGAAACTTTAGAGTGTTTTCCATCCATATCTACCAATGCATATCCTAGCTTCTGGGCCTAAGTAGCAGGCAATTTACTTTGCGCATGCTTTTCATCCGGAAGTCAAAATATCGCCCCCTATCCCTAGTAGCTACTACTGTGTCTTGTTGTTGTTGATGAAGTAGTAGGCGACTGTTTCTCCTTTATATCTGGGGTCGTATGTGATGAAACTATTCCTACAATGTCTGGAACGCTACAAAACACCAGAAATAGTTGGTGTCTTTCGGTTGGCTGTGTGAGCACGAATGTGATTTCAGCATTTCTACCGTGTTGCATGATGGGAAAAATAGTCACACAGCGATATAATAAAACAAAGTGCATCACTTTTCCACCGCTTTGTCCGCAACTGTATTAGTAAACGTTATTAGACCCTGGTCGATATGATGTGGTATTGTCAGTAGTACAAGTGGTAACCGTTAGACAAACACCTTTGTCCTGGAATGAGTGCCCCTCTACCAACGTGTACAACTCATACTTACCTGGCAAGGGAGACACTGTGATAAAGAAGGCGCTTCACCCAGGGCGAGGCTCAGCCATTGCACTACGGCTGTGCTGACCCCTGCGAATTTCCCAAATGTGGAAGTCTTGATTGCATAATTTCTGGTAGTGGGGGACTGCGTTCGCGCTCTCCCCTGATCTTGATGTTAAAAATAATGTATAAGCTGGTATTCCGAGTTATAACTCTTTGAGTTCTGTTGACAAAGAGATTTATCATCATTTACATTTTCTTCCTTATCAGATGAATGGTTATAGAATGTAGGATATATTTAAAAGCCAACTAAGGCCTCAGAGATACATTTTGTCTTCTGATAACCACAATGTGTGTGATCTGTTATTGTAGCACTGGTGATTATTTATGCCTGTCATGTCCTGATTATGTCAAGGAAAAGGCCGACTTGTGAATGGATCATTTTGCGCCCTCAGATCTAATCTGGATTGAGGTGTTTTATTCGCTAGATAATTAAGTCATTTATAGGACCGTTTGTAATTTAAGACCACAATAAACAGGCTGCCTCACATACGGTCGTGATTGGGAGTCCCATATCATCTGAAATGGAATCGGTCTATATCACCAAGGCTCATCAACTTTGTATATTGTATCCATTACCATTCCACAGATATTTCCCTGGTCAGCTATTACCATGACATCAGACATTTCCCTGGTCAACCGTTACCACGACAACAGCCATTTCCCTGGTCAACCATTACCATGACAACAGACATTTCCCTGGTCAACCATTACCATGACAACAGACATTTCCCTGGTCAACCATTACCATGACAACAGACAATTTCCCTGGTCAACCATTACCATGATAACAGACATTTCCCTGGTCAACCATTACCATGCCACAGACATTTCCCTGGTCAACTATTACCATGACAACAGACATTTCCCTGGTTAACTGTTACCATGACAACAGACATTTCCCTGCTCAATCATTCCCATTCCACAGACATTTCCCTGGTCATCCATTACCATGACAACAGACATTTCCCTGGTCAACCATTACAATGCCACAGACATTTCCCTGGTCAGCCGTTACCACTCCACAGACATTTCCCTGGTCAACCATTACCATTCCACAGACATTTCCCTGGTCAACCATTACAATGCCACAGACATTTCCCTGGTCAACTATTCCACAGACATTTTCCTGGTCCACTTATTTCCTGATGAAGTCAGTCAAAACAGAGAAATTCTTGCCAGTATATTCCTCTATCTGTTCATAAATTACTTTTTCCAGCATCTTAGACCGCTCACTCAAAATTGATACAGGTCTGTTTTGCTGCCCTTCTTGTGGATAGGGGTCACGCTAGCATTGGCCATATACCACAAACCCCCAGAAGGGCATTATTGATATTAGAAACTGGTTACCAACTAAATTAGAACAGTAAAAATATTTGTTTTTGTCAATCTGCATTCAGGGCTCAAACCACCCAGTTTATAATTTATAATAGATCACCTGTCTGAAAAGTACTACACACTATGAGTTGCAGTAGCCTATTCAATTGGCCCAGCGTTGTCCAGGTTTGGCCGGTGTAGGCCTTCATTGTAAATAAGAATTTGTTTCTTTGGGATAGGTGGGACAGTAGCGTCCCACCTGGCCAACATCCGGTGAAATTGCAGAGCGTGAAATTCAAATTAAATTACTATAAATATTAAACATTCATGAAATCACAAGTGCAACACATCAAAATAAAGCTTAACTTGTTGTTAATCCAGCCGCCGTGTCAGATTTCAAAAAGGCTTTACGGTGAAAGCAAACCATGCGATTATCTGAGGACAGCGCCCAGCACACAAATGCATAACAAATCATTTTCAACCAGGGAGTTGCGACACGAAAGTCAGAAATAGCGATATAATATATGCCTTACCTTTGAAGATCTTCTGTTGGCACTCCAAAAGGTCCCAGTTACATTACAAATGGTCCTTTTGTTCGATAAAGTCCTTCTTTATATCCATAAAAACTCAGTTTAGCTGGCGCGCTTCATCAATAATCCACTCGGTTTCCTTCCTTCAAAATGCATACAAAATTAATACCAAACGTTACCAATAAACTTATCCAAACAAGTCAATCAACGTTTATAATCAATCCTTAGGTATCCTAATACGCAAATAAACAATACAATTTAAGACTGAGAATCATTATCGTCTTTACCGCTGAAAAATACCAAAGAACACTCTCAGTCACGCACTTGGAAACACTACAGCCAAAATGGGAGCCACCTAGTAAAACTGCAATTTCTGGCTCATTAAAAAAAAAAACAGCCTGCAACTCTTTCTAACGAGTGTTGACATCTAGTGGAAGCCCTAGGAACTGCAATCGGGCACGATTTCGCCCTTTTATAAAAGTGCCAGCCATTGAAATCAGTGGTAGGAGGATTCCTTTTTAAGGGGAGGGGGATGGTTTGTCCTCGGGGTTTTGCCTGCCATTTCAGTTCTGTTTTACTCACAGACGTTATTTTAACAGTTTTAGAAACTTTAGAGTGTTTTCTATCCATATCTACCAATGCATATCCTAGCTTCAGGGCCTGAGTAGCAGGCAGTTTACTTTGCGCATGCTTTTCATCCAGAAGTCAAAATATCGCCCCCTATCCCTAGTAGCTACTACTGTGTCTTGTTGTTGTTGATGAAGTAGTAGGCGACTGTTTCTCCTTTATATCTGGGGTCGTATGTGATGAAACTATTCCTACAATGTCTGGAACGCTACAAAACGCTACAAAACACCAGAAATAGTTGGTGTCTTTCGGTTGGCTGTGTGAGCACGAATGTGATTTCAGCATTTCTACCGTGTTGCATGATGGGAAAAATAGTCAGACAGCGATATAATATAATAAAACAAAGTGCATCGCTTTTCCACCGCTTTGTCCGCAACTGTATTAGTAAACGTTATTAGACCCTGGTCGATATGATGTGGTATTGTCAGTAGTACAAGTGGTAACCGTTAGACAAACACCTTTGTCCTGGAATGAGTGCCCCTCTACCAACGTGTACAACTCATACTTACCTGGCAAGAGAGACACCGTGATCAAGAAGGCGGTTCACCCAGGGCGAGGCTCAGCCATTGCACTCCGGCTGTGCTGACCCCTGCGAATTTCCCAAATGTGGAAATCTCGATTGCATAATTTCTGGTAGTGGGGGACTGCGTTCGCGCTCTCCCCTGATCTTGATGTTAAAAATAATATATAAGCTGGTATTTCGAGTTATAACTCTTTCAGTTCTGTTGACAAAGAGATTTATCATCATTTACATTTTCTTCCTTATCAGATGAATGGTTATAGAATGTAGGATATATTTAAAAGCCAACTAAGGCCTCAGAGATACATTTTGTCTTCTGATAACCACAATGTGTGTGATCTGTTATTGTAGCACTGGTGATTATTTATGCCTGTCATGTCCTGATTATGTCAAGGAAAAGGCCGACTTGTGAATGGATCATTTTGCGCCCTCAGATCTAATCTGGATTGAGGTGTTTTATTCGCTAGATAATTAAGTCATTTATAGGACCGTTTGTAATTTAAGACCACAATAAACAGGCTGCCTCACATACGGTCGTGATTGGGAGTCCCATATCATCTGAAATGGAATCGGTCTATATCACCAAGGCTCATCAACTTTGTATATTGTATCCATTACCATTCCACAGATATTTCCCTGGTCAGCTATTACCATGACAACAGACATTTCCCTGGTCAACCGTTACCACGACAACAGCCATTTCCCTGGTCAACCATTACCATGACAACAGACATTTCCCTGGTCAACCATTACCATTCCACAGACATTTCCCTGGTCAACCATTACCATGCCACAGACATTTCCCTGGTCAACTATTACCATGACAACAGACATTTCACTGGTCAACTGTTACCATGACAACAGACATTTCCCTGCTCAATCATTCCCATTCCACAGACATTTCCCTGGTCATCCATTACCATGACAACAGACATTTCCCTCGTCAACCATTACAATGCCACAGACATTTCCCTGGTCAGCCATTACCATGACAACAGACATTTCCCTGGTCAACCATTACCATTCCACATACATTTCCCTGGTCAACCATTACCATGACAACAGACATTTCCCTGGTCAACGATTACCATGACAACAGACATTTCCCTGGTCAACCATTACCATTCCACAGACATTTCCCTGGTCAACCATTACAATGCCACAGACATTTCCCTGGTCAACTATTCCACAGACATTTTCCTGGTCCACTTATTTCCTGATGAAGTCAGTCAAAACAGAGAAATTCTTGCCAGTATATTCCTCTATCTGTTCATAAATTACTTTTTCCAGCATCTTAGACCGCTCACTCAAAATTGATACAGGTCTGTTTTGCTGCCCTTCTTGTGGATAGGGGTCACGCTAGCATTGGCCATATACCACAAACCCCCAGAAGGGCATTATTGATATTAGAAACTGGTTACCAACTAAATTAGAACAGTAAAAATATTTGTTTTTGTCAATCTGCATTCAGGGCTCAAACCACCCAGTTTATAATTTATAATAGATCACCTGTCTGAAAAGTACTACATACTATGAGTTGCAGTAGCCTATTCAATTGGCCCAGCGTTGTCCAGGTTTGGCCGGTGTAGGCCTTCATTGTAAATAAGAATTTGTTTCTTTGGGATAGGTGGGACAGTAGCGTCCCACCTGGCCAACATCCGGTGAAATTGCAGAGCGCGAAATTCAAATTAAATTACTATAAATATTAAACATTCATGAAATCACAAGTGCAACACATCAAAATAAAGCCTAACTTGTTGTTAATCCAGCCGCCGTGTCAGATTTCAAAAAGGCTTTACGGTGAAAGCAAACCATGCGATTATCTGAGGACAGCGCCCAGCACACAAATGCATAACAAATCATTTTCAACCAGGGAGTTGCGACACGAAAGTCAGAAATAGCGATATAATATATGCCTTACCTTTGAAGATCTTCTGTTGGCACTCCAAAAGGTCCCAGTTACATTACAAATGGTCCTTTTGTTCGATAAAGTCCTTCTTTATATCCATAAAAACTCAGTTTAGCTGGCGCGCTTCATCAATAATCCACTCGGTTTCCTTCCTTCAAAATGCATACAAAATGAATCCCAAACGTTACCAATAAACTTATCCAAACAAGTCAATCAACGTTTATAATCAATCCTTAGGTATCCTAATGCGCAAATAAACAATACAATTTAAGACTGAGAATCATTATCGTCTTTACCGCTGAAAAATACCAAAGAACACTCTCAGTCACGCACTTGGAAACACTACAGCCAAAATGGGAGCCACCTAGTAAAACTGCAATTTCTGGCTCATTAAAAAAAAAACAGCCTGCAACTCTTTCTAACGAGTGTTGACATCTAGTGGAAGCCCTAGGAACTGCAATCGGGCACGATTTCGCCCTTTTATAAAAGTGCCAGCCATTGAAATCAGTGGTAGGAGGATTCCTTTTTAAGGGGAGGGGGATGGTTTGTCCTCGGGGTTTCGCCTGCCATTTCAGTTCTGTTTTACTCACAGACGTTATTTTAACAGTTTTAGAAACTTTAGAGTGTTTTCTATCCATATCTACCAATGCATATCCTAGCTTCAGGGCCTGAGTAGCAGGCAGTTTACTTTGCGCATGCTTTTCATCCAGAAGTCAAAATATCGCCCCCTATCCCTAGTAGCTACTACTGTGTCTTGTTGTTGTTGATGAAGTAGTAGGCGACTGTTTCTCCTTTATATCTGGGGTCGTATGTGATGAAACTATTCCTACAATGTCTGGAACGCTACAAAACGCTACAAAACACCAGAAATAGTTGGTGTCTTTCGGTTGGCTGTGTGAGCACGAATGTGATTTCAGCATTTCTACCGTGTTGCATGATGGGAAAAATAGTCAGACAGCGATATAATATAATAAAACAAAGTGCATCGCTTTTCCACCGCTTTGTCCGCAACTGTATTAGTAAACGTTATTAGACCCTGGTCGATATGATGTGGTATTGTCAGTAGTACAAGTGGTAACCGTTAGACAAACACCTTTGTCCTGGAATGAGTGCCCCTCTACCAACGTGTACAACTCATACTTACCTGGCAAGAGAGACACCGTGATCAAGAAGGCGGTTCACCCAGGGCGAGGCTCAAACATTGCACTCCGGCTGTGCTGACCCCTGCGAATTTCCCAAATGTGGAAATCTTGATTGCATAATTTCTGGTAGTGGGGGACTGCGTTCGCGCTCTCCCCTGAACTTGATGTTAAAAATAATGTATAAGCTGGTATTCTGAGTTATAACTCTTTGAGTTCTGTTGACAAAGAGATTTATCATCATTTACATTTTCTTCCTTATCAGATGAATGGTTATAGAATGTAGGATATATTTAAAAGCCAACTAAGGCCTCAGAGATACATTTTGTCTTCTGATAACCACAATGTGTGTGATCTGTTATTGTAGCACTGGTGATTATTTATGCCTGTCATGTCCTGATTATGTCAAGGAAAAGGCCTACTTGTGAATGGATCATTTTGCGCCCTCAGATCTAATCTGGATTGAGGTGTTTTATTCGCTAGATAATTAAGTCATTTATAGGACCGTTTGTAATTTAAGACCACAATAAACAGGCTGCCTCACATACGGTCGTGATTGGGAGTCCCATATCATCTGAAATGGAATCGGTCTATATCACCAAGGCTCATCAACTTTGTATATTGTATCCATTACCATTCCACAGATATTTCCCTGGTCAGCTATTACCATGACAACAGACATTTCCCTGGTCAACCGTTACCACGACAACAGCCATTTCCCTGGTCAACCATTACCATGACAACAGACATTTCCCTGGTCAACCATTACCATGACAACAGACATTTCCCTGGTCAACCATTACCATGACAACAGACAATTTCCCTGGTCAACCATTACCATTCCACAGACATTTCCCTGGTCAACCATTACCATGCCACAGACATTTCCCTGGTCAACTATTACCATGACAACAGACATTTCCCTGGTTAACTGTTACCATGACAACAGACATTTCCCTGCTCAATCATTCCCATTCCACAGACATTTCCCTGGTCATCCATTACCATGACAACAGACATTTCCCTGGTCAACCATTACAATGCCACCGACATTTCCCTGGTCAGCCGTTACCACTCCACAGACATTTCCCTGTTCAACCATTACATGACAACAGACATTTCCCTGGTCAACTATTCCACAGACATTTCCCTGGTTAACTGTTACCACTCCACAGACATTTCCCTGTTCAACCATTACCATGACAACAGACATTTCCCTGGTCAACCATTACCATGACAACAGACATTTCCCTGGTCAACCATTACCATTCCACAGACATTTCCCTGGTCAACCATTACAATGCCACAGACATTTCCCTGGTCAACTATTCCACAGACATTTTCCTGGTCCACTTATTTCCTGATGAAGTCAGTCAAAACAGAGAAATTCTTGCCAGTATATTCCTCTATCTGTTCATAAATTACTTTTTCCAGCATCTTAGACCGCTCACTCAAAATTGATACAGGTCTGTTTTGCTGCCCTTCTTCTGGATAGGGGTCACTCTAGCATTGGCCATATACCACAAACCCCCAGAAGGGCATTATTGATATTAGAAACTGGTTACCAACTAAATTAGAACAGTAAAAATATTTGTTTTTGTCAATCTGCATTCAAGGCTCAAACCACCCAGTTTATAATTTATAATAGATCACCTGTCTGAAAAGTACTACATACTATGAGTTGCAGTAGCCTATTCAATTGGCCCAGCGTTGTCCAGGTTTGGCCGGTGTAGGCCTTCATTGTAAATAAGAATTTGTTTCTTTGGGATAGGTGGGACAGTAGCGTCCCACCTGGCCAACATCCGGTGAAATTTGCAGAGCGCGAAATTCAAATTAAATTACTATAAATATTAAACTTTCATGAAATCACAAGTGCAACACATCAAAATAAAGCTTAACTTGTTGTTAATCCAGCCGCCGTGTCAGATTTCAAAAAGGCTTTACGGTGAAAGCAAACCATGCGATTATCTGAGGACAGCGCCCAGCACACAAATGCATAACAAATCATTTTCAACCAGGGAGTTGCGACACGAAAGTCAGAAATAGCGATATAATATATGCCTTACCTTTGAAGATCTTCTGTTGGCACTCCAAAAAGTCCCAGTTACATTACAAATGGTCCTTTTGTTCGATAAAGTCCTTCTTTATATCCATAAAAACTCAGTTTAGCTGGCGCGCTTCATCAATAATCCACTCGGTTTCCTTCCTTCAAAATGCATACAAAATTAATCCCAAACTTTACCAATAAACTTATCCAAACAAGTCAATCAACGTTTATAATCAATCCTTAGGTATCCTAATACGCAAATAAACAATACAATTTAAGACTGAGAATCATTATTGTCTTTACCGGTGAAAAATACCAAAGAACACTCTCAGTCACGCACTTGGAAACACTAAAGCCAAAATGGGAGCCACCTAGTAAAACTGCAATTTCTGGCTCATTAAAAAAAAAAAACAGCCTGCAACTCTTTCTAACGAGTGTTGACATCTAGTGGAAGCCCTAGGAACTGCAATCGGGCACGATTTCGCCCTTTTATAAAAGTGCCAGCCATTGAAATCAGTGGTAGGAGGATTCCTTTTTAAGGGGAGGGGGATGGTTTGTCCTCGGGGTTTCGCCTGCCATTTCAGTTCTGTTTTACTCACAGACGTTATTTTAACAGTTTTAGAAACTTTAGAGTGTTTTCTATCCATATCTACCACTGCATATCCTAGCTTCTGGGCCTGAGTAGCAGGCAGTTTACTTTGCGCATGCTTTTCATCCGGAAGTCAAAATATCGCCCCCTATCCCTAGTAGCTACTACTGTGTCTTGTTGTTGTTGATGAAGTAGTAGGCGACTGTTTCTCCTTTATATCTGGGGTCGTATGTGATGAAACTATTCCTACAATGTCTGGAACGCTACAAAACGCTACAAAACACCAGAAATAGTTGGTGTCTTTCGGTTGGCTGTGTGAGCACGAATGTGATTTCAGCATTTCTACCGTGTTGCATGATGGGAAAAATAGTCAGACAGCGATATAATATAATAAAACAAAGTGCATCGCTTTTCTACCGCTTTGTCCGCAACTGTATTAGTAAACGTTATTAGACCCTGGTCGATATGATGTGGTATTGTCAGTAGTACAAGTGGTAACCGTTAGACAAACACCTTTGTCCTGGAATGAGTGCCCCTCTACCAACGTGTACAACTCATACTTACCTGGCAAGAGAGACACCGTGATCAAGAAGGCGGTTCACCCAGGACGAGGCTCAGCCATTGCACTCCGGCTGTGCTGACCCCTGCGAATTTCCCAAATGTGGAAATCTTGATTGCATAATTTCTGGTAGTGGGGGACTGCGTTCGCGCTCTCCCCTGATCTTGATGTTAAAAATAATGTATAAGCTGTTATTCTGAGTTATAACTCTTTGAGTTCTGTTGACAAAGAGATTTATCATCATTTACATTTTCTTCCTTATCAGATGAATGGTTATAGAATGTAGGATATATTTAAAAGCCAACTAAGGCCTCAGAGATACATTTTGTCTTCTGATAACCACAATGTGTGTGATCTGTTATTGTAGCACTGGTGATTATTTATGCCTGTCATGTCCTGATTATGTCAAGGAAAAGGCCTACTTGTGAATGGATCATTTTGCGCCCTCAGATCTAATCTGGATTGAGGTGTTTTATTTGCTAGATAATTAAGTCATTTATAGGACCGTTTGTAATTTAAGACCACAATAAACAGGCTGCCTCACATACGGTCGTGATTGGGAGTCCCATATCATCTGAAATGGAATCGGTCTATATCACCAAGGCTCATCAACTTTGTATATTGTATCCATTACCATTCCACAGATATTTCCCTGGTCAGCTATTACCATGACAACAGACATTTCCCTGGTCAACCGTTACCACGACAACAGCCATTTCCCTGGTCAACCATTACCATGACAACAGACATTTCCCTGGTCAACCATTACCATGACAACAGACATTTCCCTGGTCAACCATTACCATGACAACAGACAATTTCCCTGGTCAACCATTACCATGATAACAGACATTTCCCTGGTCAACCATTACCATGCCACAGACATTTCCCTGGTCAACTATTACCATGACAACAGACATTTCCCTGGTTAACTGTTACCATGACAACAGACATTTCCCTGCTCAATCATTCCCATTCCACAGACATTTCCCTGGTCATCCATTACCATGACAACAGACATTTCCCTGGTCAACCATTACAATGCCACAGACATTTCCCTGGTCAGCCGTTACCACTCCACAGACATTTCCCTGGTCAACCATTACATGACAACAGACATTTCCCTGGTCAACCATTACCATTCCACAGACATTTCCCTGGTCAACCATTACAATGCCACAGACATTTCCCTGGTCAACTATTCCACAGACATTTTCCTGGTCCACTTATTTCCTGATGAAGTCAGTCAAAACAGAGAAATTCTTGCCAGTATATTCATCTATCTGTTCATAAATTACTTTTTCCAGCATCTTAGACCGCTCACTCAAAATTGATACTGGTCTGTTTTGCTGCCCTTCTTGTGGATAGGGGTCACTCTAGCATTGGCCATATACCACAAACCCCCAGAAGGGCATTATTGATATTAGAAACTGGTTACCAACTAAATTAGAACAGTAAAAATATTTGTTTTTGTCAATCTGCATTCAGGGCTCAAACCACCCAGTTTATAATTTATAATAGATCACCTGTCTGAAAAGTACTACATACTATGAGTTGCAGTAGCCTATTCAATTGGCCCAGCGTTGTCCAGGTTTGGCCGGTGTAGGCCTTCATTGTAAATAAGAATTTGTTTCTTTGGGATAGGTGGGACAGTAGCGTCCCACCTGGCCAACATCCGGTGAAATTGCAGAGCGCGAAATTCAAATTAAATTACTATAAATATTAAACTTTCATGAAATCACAAGTGCAACACATCAAAATAAAGCTTAACTTGTTGTTAATCCAGCCGCCGTGTCAGATTTCAAAAAGGCTTTACGGTGAAAGCAAACCATGCGATTATCTGAGGACAGCGCCCAGCACACAAATGCATAACAAATCATTTTCAACCAGGGAGTTGCGACACGAAAGTCAGAAATAGCGATATAATATATGCCTTACCTTTGAAGATCTTCTGTTGGCACTCCAAAAGGTCCCAGTTACATTACAAATGGTCCTTTTGTTCGATAAAGTCCTTCTTTATATCCATAAAAACTCAGTTTAGCTGGCGCGCTTCATCAATAATCCACTCGGTTTCCTTCCTTCAAAATGCATACAAAATGAATCCCAAACGTTACCAATAAACTTATCCAAACAAGTCAATCAACGTTTATAATCAATCCTTAGGTATCCTAATACGCAAATAAACAATAAAATTTAAGACTGAGAGTTGTTATTGTCTTTACCGGTGAAAAATACCAAAGAACACTCTCAGTCAGGCGCTTGGAAACACTTCAGCCAAAATGGGAGCCACCTAGTAAAACTACAATTTCTGGCTCATTAAAAAAAAAAACAGCCTGCAACTCTTTCTAAAGACTGTTGACATCTAGTGGAAGCCCTAGGAACTGCAATCGGGCACGATTTCGCCCTTTTATAAAAGTGCCAGCCATTGAAATCAGTGGTAGGATGATTTATTTTGGGAGGGGTGGTTTGTCCTCAGGGTTTCGCCTGCCATTTCAGTTCTGTTTTACTCACAGATGTTATTTTAACAGTTTTAGAAACTTTAGAGTGTTTTCTATCCATATCTACCACTGCATATCCTAGCTTCTGGGCCTGAGTAGCAGGCAGTTTACTTTGCGCATGCTTTTCATCCGGAAGTCAAAATATCGCCCCCTATCCCTAGTAGCTACTACTGTGTCTTGTTGTTGTTGATGAAGTAGTAGGCGACTGTTTCTCCTTTATATCTGGGGTCGTATGTGATGAAACTATTCCTACAATGTCTGGAACGCTACAAAACACCAGAAATAGTTGGTGTCTTTCGGTTGGCTGTGTGAGCACGAATGTGATTTCAGCATTTCTACCGTGTTGCATGATGGGAAAATAGTCAGACAGCGATATAATATAATAAAACAAAGTGCATCGCTTTTCCACCGCTTTGTCCACAACTGCATTAGTAAACGTTATTAGACCCTGGTCGATATGATGTGGTATTGTCAGTAGTAGAAGTGGTAACCGTTAGTCAAACACCTTTGTCCTGGAATGAGTCCCCCTCTACCAACGTGTACAACTCATACTTATCTGGCAAGGGAGACACCGTGATCAAGAAGGTGGTTCGTCCAGGGCGAGGCTTAGCTAGTGCACTCTGGCTGTGCTGACCCCTGCGAATTTCCCAAATGTGGAAATCTTGATTGCAGACTTTCAGGTAGTGGGGGACTGCTCTCTGCTGATCTTGATGTTAAATTCATTTGCGTCTTAAGTGACTGTCATTCTCAGAGTTCTATTGAGTTTCATCAGCATTTTACTGTTCTTCCTCTTCAAATGAATGGCTTCACAATTCAGGATCTATTTAAAAAAAACTCATTTTTATTTCGTCCTAGAGGTGTGTAGTCATAGACCTAGTGGTGTGTAGTCATAGACCTAGAGGTGTGTAGTCATATATTTAGTTGTGTGTAGTCCTAGTGGTGTGTAGTCCCAGTCCTAGAGGTGTGTAGTCATAGACCTAGTGGTGTGTAGTCCTAGTGGTGTGTAGTCCCAGTCCTAGAGGTGTGTAGTCCTAGTGGTGTGTAGTCCCAGTCCTAGTGGTGTGTAGTCCCAGTCCTAGTGGTGTTTAATCCCAGTCCTAGTGGTGTGTAATCCCAGTCCTAGTGGTGTTTAATCCCAGTCCTGGTGGTGTGCAGTCACAGTCCTAGTGGTATGTAATCCTAGTGGTGTGTAATCCCAGTCCTAGTGGTGTGTAGTCATAGTCCTAGTGGTGTGTAATCCCAGTCCTAGTGGTTTGTAGTCAAAGTCCTAGTGGTGTGAAATCCCAGTGCTAGTGGTGTGTAATCCCAGTCCTAGTTGTGTGTAATCTCAGTCCTAGTGGTGTGTAATTAGATACATCTCATACATTTGTAGCAGCAAGCATATTTAGATGTAAAAAGGGCATTCCTCTTTCCCCAAAGACACTCTCTGGTCCCTCTGTCCTCTTGTCTGTCTCGACTTGGCATCAAGTGTAGCAGTTCACCCCCTGTGTCCTCCTCTTCACCAATCAATAACTAATTAGTGACCTTAATTCGTCAATCAAGTGCAAGGAAGGAGCGAAAACCCGCAGACACTCTGCCCTCAGTGAAATTAGCTTGACGCTGTAGATGATCAACTTCTAAATCTGTGAGATTTTTAACCCAGGATTTTTATTTAGAATTTGGGGGAATTTAACCAGGAAGTCAGAGGTCTTTTCTCAATTTGATTTGCTCAACTCCTACATCCTCTCCTTCCTCTCTGGCATTCCTTTTGAAAAATCGAGAAGAGGCGGCGAGGAGAGGAAACAAAAAGGAGCTTCTATGAAATGAGACTCTCCTCAACTCGCGCGTCGTCAGGCAGATGACGTCTACGGGGTGGATCCCAAAATAAATGTATAAAGTGATAAAAAACAAACAATTAATTTACATATTCTAGATAAAACATTAAGTAGCCTACTGTTTTTAAATGTCTGTATGCTTTTCTCCTCAGACAGAACAACAGCTGATTAAAAGGGTGTGTGAGCAGATATCAAAACTCTTTCGTGAAGGACTCAGGTAGGATACACATGACTATCCTCGGGGGGAAAGGGGACTATCGAGGAGGGGAGGACAAGTCTTCCGTTCGACCTACTAATGAACTGACATCTCCTCCACCACTCAACCACTTATCAGTTTCCGGGTCACAGAGGAGAGAGGACAGAGGAGAGGGGTGGAGGACTGACTTTTTCTCAAATGAGAAAAAACCATAGAACTTAATTATCATAGAAGTGCTGCCAGTTTCACAACGATGGGTCATGGAGAGGATAGGTAGATCTGTGTCAAGTCAAAATGATTTTATCAAAAAACAAGTTTCCACAGTTTAATCAACATGATACAGAACATTACTGAAATATGAGAGAAGATTGAAGTTATAATTTAGCCTGAATATGACAGGGCTTATTATAGCAATGTAAGGATCTAGATGTGACACCATATATTTATATTGTGCAATGTTTGACTATAGGTCATATGAAATAAACCTGTATTGCTTCACAACGTGGCGCAGACCTATAGGCCAGGTATGCCTATGTAGCGGACATGCGCATTCTAGCCTTTCTAGGGAGTTTTTCCTAGCCACCGTGCTTCTACACCTGCATTGCTTGCTGTTTGGGGTTTTAGGCTGGGTTTCTGTACAGCACTTTGAGATATCAGCTGATGTAAGAAGGGCTATATAAATACATTTGATTTGATGAATCAATCTCATGGTCTGGTTATGAGGTAACCCTGCCCAAATAAGAACATTTCCTCTTGGTCTCATTGGTCAAGACGTTGGTTTTCTCCCGTGGGAGATCGGGGGTTCACGACTACGTCCGTTACATCTATAAAGGCCTATCTCACCCCAACCAATATGTACTAACGATCGTCAATCAGTTTTCAACATCTACTTTCATCTCATGCTATCTTATCTTATCACCAAGGAAGAAAATGCATTGATCACCATTCACTCCCAGGTACAAAAATAGTCTGTCACGCCTGCCTGCCGCTCCCCCGCTCTAGCGCTCGAAGGCGACAGGCTGCCCATCATTACTCACACCTGTCACCATCGTTACGCGCATCAGTGCTCATTGGACTCACCTGGACTCCTTCACTTTGTTGATTACCCCCTCTATATCTGTCTGTTCCTCAGTTTGTTCCCCGTGTCAGCGTTGTGGTCGTTTCGTTTTTCCCCTGGCCATGCGCTGTCCGTTGTTTATTAAATGTTCACTCCCTGTACTTGCGTCTCGTCTCCCAGCGTCTGTCCTCACAACAGATGGAGAGACGATATGAGCGTGTCCTAATAATCCCTCTTCGTCATGAAGTGTGCACTCGTTCACTACTCCCTATTGATTCATGGGCTAGACATAGTTCACATGTAGACCTACAGTACTAGTAATTTCCTTTGAAATCCAATAAGGGAAGTGCTCAAGTGCACACTTCGAAAGAGAAAGAGCTTATTGGGACACAGACCACGACTAGCTTGGAATGCAAATAATATTGTCAAGTGATACAGTGGTGAAACAGAGCACATCAGTGGGACTCCATATTGTCAACAACAACAGCAGAATAGCAGAAGAGGGTGACGTGAATGATATTGTCTGGAACAACAACAACAGCAGAATAGCAGAAGAAGGTGACGTGGATGATATTGTCTGGAACAACAACAGCAGAATAGCAGTGAAATGTGTGAGAAGATTTGATACTGTATCCAGGAAACAAGGTGTTGTAACATCAGAAGTCCAGCAGGTGGCGTGAGTGAGCCAGCAAACTATCCCATTCAGTCAGTCCCTCACAATACCTTCAAGTTAGTTCTGAATGACAAACACTCGTACCTGATCTATCTACACAACACATTTCTATACCTGAACACTTAACGTTTTTATTTTAACGTTGCACCCACCTGAACAGACCACATGCAGATGTATTTCACCCACTAGCTACAGACAGAGCATCAGCTTTCATTTCCAATCTCTAACCTTAACCATTAGATCAGGGGTGTCAAACTAATTTTGTCCCGAGAGGCGCCATCGGTCTTCAATGAGGTCTTCAATCAAAATTGGTTATATTTCCTTGCCGTCAAAATTTGCACTAAATAGTCCTCCATTCATAGTTTTTGGAATGTGCATTGCTCCCTGACTGTCTGTCTAGTGATTATTAGCAATCTGGAAAGGCATGAATATAGGTCCATTATCCTTTCTACACAGCACCACCAGGTAGTGACTGAGGAGACTAACACCATCAGGTAGTGACTGAGGAGACTAGCACCATCAGGTAGTGACTGAGGAGACTAGCACCATCAGGTAGTGACTGAGGAGACTAGCACCATCAGGTAGTGACTGAGGAGACTAGCACCATCAGGTAGTGACTGGGAGGAGTCTGTAATATAGAGACTAGCACCACCAGGTAGTGACTGGGAGGAGTCTGTAATATAGAGACTAGCACCACCAGGTAGTGACTGGGAGGAGTCTGTAATATAGAGACTAGCACCACCAGGTAGTGACTGGGAGGAGACTGTAATATAGAGACTAGCACCACCAGGTAATGACTGGGAGGAGTCTGTAATTTAGAGACTAGCACCACCAGGTAGTGACTGTGAGGAGTCTGTAATATAGAGACTAGCACCACCAGGTAATGACTGGGAGGAGTCTGTAATATAGAGACTAGCACCACCAGGTAGTGACGGTGAGGAGTCTGTAATATAGAGACTAGCACCACCAGGTAGTGACTGAGGAGTCTGTAATATAGAGACTAGCACCACCAGGTAGTGACTGTGAGGAGTCTATAATATAGAGACTAGCACCACCAGGTAGTGACTGGGAGGAGTCTGTAATATAGAGACTAACACCACCAGGTAGTGACGGTGAGGAGTCTGTAATATAGAGACTAGCACCACCAGGTAGTGACTGAGGAGTCTGTAATATAGAGACTAGCACCACCAGGTAGTGACTGTGAGGAGTCTATAATATAGAGACTAGCACCACCAGGTAGTGACGGTGAGGAGTCTGTAATATAGAGACTAACACCACCAGGTAGTGACGGTGAGGAGTCTGTAATATAGAGACTAGCACCACCAGGTAGTGACGGTGAGGCCTATCCATGTAATATCCTGTGATAAGACCTCTAATAACTGATGATTAATATTTATTGATTAGATTGTCTAATAACTTAATGGTGATACTTTGACTGTCCAGATAAAACTTTTTGCTGACTGTCATCACTATGTGTGACCAGGGACGCCACAAACTCTGTCTTAGGTCAAACTATGAAACTGTTCTGCAACAATTAGAATGGTGTGGAATATAGGAGAATGGATTGGAAGAGAACAGAAAGGAATAAAATCTGGTTAGATAAATGAATACTACTATATTGCAACTATCACGCCGAAAAATATTTACAAATAAATGATTTTGCATCGGTCACAAACTATGTAATCGTATTACACGTATAACAATGAGTTAAACACATAAACAAAACAGAAGCTTTATAACAGTCAAAATAATCTTTAGAACAGCCAAAATAAACTGTATAACAGGCAAAATAAGCTGTATAACAGGCAAAATAATCTTTAGAACAGCCCAAATAAGCTGTATAACAGGCAAAATAAGTTGTATAACAGGCAAAATAAGCTTTAGAACAGTCAAAATAAGCTTTAGAACAGTCAAAATAAGGTTTATAATGTTCAAAATAAGATTTATAACAGCTTTTGGATTGGTCAAATAATTATTCATATGATTGCCTAAGGAGTGCTGTAAAATAATCAAGTCAAGGACATGTTATTGGGGCTAGTGGCACTGTGTGTTATGCAATATAGTTTCCCCATTGTTTCCCATTATATTTCTTAGTTCCACCTGCAGGTCCCAGGTGATAGCAGGTGATCAACACACTTCAGGACCATGCTGTCTACATGAATTCGTCTGTCTGTCTGTCTGTCTGTCTGTCTGTCTGTCTGTCTGTCTGTCTGTCTGTCTGTCTGTCTGTCTGTCTGTCTGTCTGTCTGTCTGTCTGTCTGTCTGTCTGTCTGTCTGTCTGTCTGTCTGTCTGTCATAAATGGTAGTGTTTCTCTCTGTTTCTCTCTCTCCCTCTCTGCTATCTCTCTCTCTCTCACTCTCTTTCATGCTCCTGTTTCTCTCTCTCCCTCTCTGCTATCTATCTGCTCTCTCTCTCTCTCCCTCCCTCCCTCCCTCCCCCTGTGTGTCATAAATGGACTGATAGTGGGACCCGGAGCCAGAAGAGGGGCACATGTAGTCGGCCATAAACCTCCTAAACACCACGTGTCTCTGATAGACAGATAGAACGGACAGATTACAGAGAGAGAGAGAGAGAGAGGGGGGTACAGAGAGAGAGAGGGGGGATACA